>NC_090939.1:970351407-970658680 GCF_040938575.1 Ambystoma mexicanum
GGTCCATAGGAAAGTTTTCTACGATCTACCGATTTATGCTTAAAAACACATGGGCGGGCGGAGGCCACCAGGGGGCGCGGGCAGGATGGACGCCTGAACGTCGAGCTCCGCACCCAGCCCCGGGTGAATCACGATTTATCGGCGAAACGAGGGTCCCATATACTACGCGACCCCCCCCAAAAGACGTGGAAGCCTGTGGCCCCCACCTGGGTCCAACTTTGGTTCCGATCCGACGCTCCTGTGCGGAGTTACACGGACCAAGGCGATATCGGCTGCCCCTCCCCCACGACCTGGCGCGGAGTGGCGCAGGAGACAGCACGAGCCGCGCCGCCCACGAATAGGCCCGAGAGGGTGAGCCCGCGGCGCTTCCTCCCCTGGGCATCCTCCGACTTGAAGAAAACCGTCCACCCACACAGGGAACGCACGCCCGGCGCCTCTGGTGCCCGAGGCCCGGCCTGACCCGGAGAAAGGCGGCGTCCGTCGTAAACTGGCCGACACGAACCCCTCATGAACTGGAGAGAGAACTTGCTGAAATATCAGTTTGTTCCCAAAGAAAGGACCATGGCCGCCGGTAGCCCCACCGTCCCACCCCCGGATCTGGGGGCTATCCAGAACAACATCCAAACGATTCTGGAGGAGATACGAGGTATGAGGACAGACATGGGGGCCAAACTGGCCGACCTCACCACCAAGGTCGCCACCCTAGAAGACCGCGTGGAGGGCGTCGAGAATAACCAACTTTCGGCGACACTCCTCGAAACCCAAATGGACATGAGACTCCGAGACATGGAAAGGCGCGAGGAAGAGCTTCGGTTCAAGGTTGACGACATGGAAAATAGGGAGAGGAGGAACAACCTTCGAATCTTTGGCCTGATGGAATCTGAGGGCGAATCCGTACAAGGACTTGAAGGCAAAGTGCACGATATCGTGAGGATCGCCCTGGGAACGGAAGACGTGGGGGCGACCAACTTCGACAGGGTGCACCGAGCGGGGGGGGGAGGCAGAGGCCCACGCTCGGTTCTGGTTCGGCTGCACTACTACAGGGACAAGATCAGAATCCTGGAAAAGGCGAGACATCTTGGCACCATACAGTACGGTGATTCAAAGGTATCCATCTTCCAAGACCTCTCGGCCCTAACCCTGTCAATGAGGAGGAAATGCGGCACACTCACAAGATGGTTGCAGGGAAAAGGAGTCCGATATCGGTGGGGTCACCCCTTCTATTTGGAGTTTGAGTGGCTAGGTGAGAAACACCACCTGGTGTCGGAGGAGGACATACGAAGAGCCACGGACGATCTGGTGAACGACCAGGCGGGCCATTCGGGCGCCCAGGAGGGAGGACCACGGGACCCCCCTAGGGGTCCCGACGGCCCAGGAAATCACAGTGGGAAATCTAAGGTCAAGGGGGCCCGAAAGTTTCGGAAAACCAGACACCCGTCGATGAACCCGGAAAATCACACTGACTCATGAAAATGACGTTCGATTGGAAGGAGAGAAAATCATGAGGTGAGAGACGATTCAGGGTACGGACGCAGGAGGCCCCGGGCCCACGAACTGCCTTGAACGGACACCGCGGCGGTGTCGCGTTTGGCCCACCGGACCTTGGGTCGGCAGACCATTATGTTAAAAAGTTAACTGTTTATTTGTGTTGCCCCGCGTTTGGGTTTCTGGTTGTGGGTTGAGGGCCCGGGCGGGGTCTCTGGTTTTTGTCTCGGTTAAGTGCACCGAAGGCCTGCAGGGGCCGACCTGAATCGGACTTGCGATCTGGGACTCTCCAGACACACGAAAACCCCGGGGCTGGGGTTGGAGTCCTTGGTGGTTCGTTGACCGGCCCCAACACATGTTGGGGAGAGTGGACGGACGCCTCAAGGTACAAGGGTGGGGAGGGGGGAGGGAAGACACGGGGAGGGGGGTCAGTTGCAAGGGGGGAGGGGATGGGGGGGATAACGGGGTAGTTTGGGGGACTCAGGGGGAAATTCAGTTCAGACCGCAAGAATACGCTTGGCAAGGGGCACTAAAATTCAATCACCACGAGGGGTTCAGAATACGCACACGGTATGATGACAACGATTGAAGGGAAGGTGGGCACGTTAAATGTCAAGGGTCTAAACTCTCAAAATAAAAGATCCCTCACGGGCAACATGTTCCGAAAACAACACCTGACGGTCCTATTTCTACAGGAAACACATTATAAGCGCGGGAGGGAATCCAGAATCAAGGGGAAAGACATCGGTAGCAACTATTGGGCTTCACACCCGACCTCGAAGAAGGAGGGGGTGGGCATTCTCCTGGGAAGGGCTCTCCAACTAACGGGGGTGGAAACCAAGAGGGGGTTTGGGGGTCGATTTCTGGGTGTCAAGGGGCTTTGCGAGGGGCAGCGAGTTACTCTCGCCACCGTATACGCGCCCAACACGGGCCAGGTGGAGTTCCTCACACGGATCTTTGGTGTCATGGATGAATGGGCCGAGGGGGCCATGATTCTCGGGGGTGATTTTAATCTCATAGCCGACCCCCAACTGGACTGGTGGTCCGCCAGAGGTGGGGTACCCAAGGGGATCACGAGGGATAACCTGGCCTTGCAGAACCTCTTGAAGGATCACTACTGGGTAGATGTTTGGCGCAAGGCGTACCCGGCCCAGGGTGGTTACACATTCTTTTCTCCCCCGCACTGCACCTACACCAGAATCGACCTTCTGTTGGCCTCAGAGGAGGGAGATGGGGCGATGACCCAACCAAAAGTCGAGACCATAACGTGGTCGGACCATGAACTACTTATAGCTAACTGGTCCCTGCCCATCGCCCCGAGATCGGCTCGATGGCGGTGCAACGACACGCTCCTTAGGGATCCAGTATTCCGTGAGTTCATGAAGCAGGAAATGCTGGCCTACTTCGAGACAAATGACACGGGGGAGACGGACATGTCCATGGTATGGGAAGCGGGGAAGGCCACCTTCAGAGGCCTCCTCATAGCGGAGGGCTCGAGGCGTAAAAGAGAGAGGGGCCTGATCGAGAGCAGACTCCGAGGGGAGCTGCAGATCTTGCGGGCCAGACTGGGAGTCCCGGGAGTGGACCGGAGGGCACTATTGGACGAGATGCAGGGCAAAAGACAGGAGCTCCATACGGTTCTCATAGGGGAGGTGGTTAAGAGGATGCGATATACCAAACAGAGATACTACGAACAGGGCGACAGGGTAGGCACTCTGCTGGCTCAGAGGTCGAGGGGGTGTAGAGTGGAGAGAGGGATTACCCGGTTGACCGACGAAGAGGGCAGGGTTCATGGGAACCGGCATGAAGTGACGGAATGCTTTGCTGAGTACTACAGCAAACTCTATTCTAGGCAAGCGGGCGAATCTCGGGAGGACATTGCCTCCTACCTGGCAGAACACCCCCTCCCCAAACTGACCGACCAGGACTTGGAGGCCCTCGAGGGGGAAATTTCAGAAGAGGAGGTGGAGGGAGCCATCAAGAGACTGAAGGCCGGAAAGGCTCCTGGCCTTGACGGCTACACAGCGGATTTCTATAAACAGACCCAGTCCACCTTAGTGAAGCCCCTGACCAAATTGTTCAACCAAATTAGAGGCAACGACACGATCCCCCCGACTTTCCTACAGGCCCTCATCACCGTCATACCTAAACCTGGTAAAGACCGGGCAGCTTGTGGGTCTTACAGACCCATTTCACTTCTCAACTTAGATGCCAAGATCTTTGCTAGGATCCTGGCCTCCAGATTGGAAAACTCCCTCCCACGCCTGATACATCCTGATCAGGCGGGATTCGTCCTCAATAGACAGGGTTCCGATAATTTAAGGAAGACCCTCCATGTATTGGCCACGACCGAGGCCAGGAATGAAGGCGCTCTCCTACTGGCTCTTGACGCGGAGAAGGCCTTTGACAGGGTCAGCTGGGCTTTCATGAGGGAGGTTCTCTTGTCAGTGGGGATGGGTCCAAGGTGGTTGGGATGGATATCCGCGCTCTACTCCTCCCCCTCGGCCAGAGTGGTGGCTAACGGGATTGAGTCTAGGGAATTCCCCCTTGAACGTGGCACGAGGCAGGGATGCCCCCTGTCTCCGTTAATCTACGCATTGGTGATGGAACCGTGGGCAATCTCGATCCGCAATGATGCGGACATCAGTGGTGTACAGATGGGGGATATGCACTGCAAGATCTGCCTCTTTGCGGATGACGCCCTGCTCTATGTCACCAGACCGTCCCAAACAATCCCTCGGGTTCTGCAGGGCCTCGCAAGATATGGAGAACTATCGGGGTATAAGGTTAATTTGGACAAATCGGTCGCATTCATGGGTGGGAACCTGCCAGACACGGAGGTGACCTTTGTGGAGGGTCTCCCCTTCAAGCGGAGCGATGAGGGGTTCCGTTACTTGGGAGTCCAAATCACACGTAACCTTGAGGACCTGTATGGGGCCAACTTCCCCCCCCTCTGGTCAGCAATCAGGAGAGACATAGAAAGGTGGGCGGGAACGGGTCTCTCATGGATGGCACGCCTTAACCTTATAAAAATGGTTATCCTCCCAAAATTTCTGTTTCTCTTTCAAATGCTCCCGGTCCAAGTCCCCAAGGCCTTTTTTGACGAGACAAAACGCATCCTCCTTAGATTCCTCTGGCAGGGCAAAAAACACAGGATTTCATACGAGGTTCTGACTAGGACCAAGGAAGATGGAGGGGTGGGCTACCCTGATCTCGAGACGTATTATAGGGCTTCCCAGTTGAGGATCCTGGTCGATCACTTCTCACCGGGACCGAAAAAACAGTGGGTAGCCATGGACAATAGGCCCCTGGCGCCCGTCACACTAGAGGAATGGCTCTGGGTCCCAAGGAGAACGATCCCCAGATCAGTCTTGAACCACCCGATTCTAAGAGTACTGTGGTCCCTGTGGAGAGAGGGAGGTTACTATAGATGGCTCACGACATGGCCCTCCCCCTTGAGCTGCATCTGGGCCCCTCCTTTCCTGGCCAAAATAGCGGAACCAGCAGCCTACCAGACATGGTTCGAGGCGGGCCTTAGTAGGACCGGCCAGTTGTGGGTGGGGGGCTCCTTCCTCCCCTTGAAGGACCTTGAGGAAGCCCTGGGAATAGGCACGCTTTCCCCGTTCCGATATCTTCAGCTTAAGGGTGCCCTCACGGAACCATCTTGGGGTGATACCCTCAGGAGGGAACTCACAGACTTTGAAAAACTCCTTCTGACCGCAAGGGGCTCCAAGGGGATAATCTCCCGCCTATACAAGCTCTTTCTGTTCTCCATCCCCCGAGACCCGCCACCAGCACGCATACAATGGGGTAGGGACCTGGGCGAGGAAATTGATGACGAGAGATGGACAGAGATGTGTAGACGGGCCAATCGATCCACATCCTCCCTCCAATATCGCCATCAGGCCCTCAAGATATTACATAGATGGCACTACCCCCCGCAAAGAATAGCCAAAATGCGTCCAGGATATGACCCACACTGTTGGAAATGTAGGACAGAGAGAGGTGACTATATCCACATGTGGTGGGGATGCCCAGTGGTCCAGAAATACTGGGACAAGGTGCGGACCTGGATCAAAGGGGTAGATGGGATAGAACGAGTATCCTGCCCGTGGCTCTTCCTCTTCGGGATTAGTAACGAAGAGGACCGGGGTAACACTCATGATCACATGCTCCAGGTGATGCTGGTAGCAGCTAGATGCTGTCTAGCGCAGAAATGGAAACACCCGAGAATGCCAGGGGAAAAAACCTGGGTGACCAAAGTAAGGGCCATCTACGACATGGAGTTCCTCACACACCTGCTCGATGAGTCTAAGTCCAGTATCGAGGAAATTTGGCTCCCCTTCTTTGATAAGTACGGCCGAGTGGTCTAGGTCCTGAAGACTGAGCTGAGGGATTCCCCTCCTCCCCACGGATGTGGGACCATGGGCCAAGGACCCGGCTGAGAACTGAACTCGTTTGGCCCATATGACTTTGGCGTGCCACACGCATATTGTATTGACGCCTCCATCATTAAGAGAGCCCGTTGTGCAAGTGTTTATCAAGGCTATGTAAGCGCGAACTGAAGGGGGGTGGGGGGAGGGAGAGGGAGGGGGGGGGGCATGGGGTGTGTTTCGTCTGGTTTTCTCTTTATGTTAACTCACATTAATAAATGCAATGCAAGAATGTAACCTCGTTATGCACCAAGGAAACTTAATAAAATTGATTTTCAAAAAAAAAACACATGGGCGAACCGTAGGGACAATAAAAAAAAAGTCCCGGAACTATCCTTTAAATAATACGGTCAAATCCAGAGCCAATGTGCATTAATCTCCAGACACAAGGTATGTTCAATTACTTTATTGTTATAAGTAAACTCAGACTAAAGACCCCAGTATATGGCCAGCTGGGTGAGGAAGCTGTTACCAGGATGACGGTTGGTAACCCTGACGTCAGGGTTACGTGAGACCCTAGGATGCGCGAGGTAAGACATGACGTCTGCCTTGTGCACTTAGGCTGAATAGACAACAACATAAGTTACCCCTTATGGGGGGGCAGGCATTACATATATCAGAGCACCACATGGCACAACATGTACAAGTAGATTAAAAGTATCGAAATACGTTCCCTCTATTGGGTGGCATAACATGCTGAGTAGATATAAATATGAACGTAACAGAACCTTATATGAACTTAGATAAAATGTAACCCCTATATAAGTTTAGTAGGATAAGTGTGACACAATACGTTCCCCCACAGCGTGGAGCAGGGATGCATAGGAAAACAGAGACGATGGCGATATTACATCATTTGTATAATTCAAAATCATCATATCTCACAGGTCTTCTCCTTACCTGGCCTGTGGTACCTTTAGCATCATTACCTTGCCCTCCCACCTGCATCCAATTCCTCTGTTGAATACGGTAAATTACTACCCATTGTTCCGTTCGTGGGTTTTCCCTTCACGCTTGGGCCTGGAATGTCTTAGTCATCCACATCATCCATGTCATACTCTTGGTCACCTTGAGGAAACCCCTCCTTATACCAGTTATCCTCCCGACTGTCAAAACTGGCACTTTTCATTAGTCATGCTCTCATTGCAGGATGTCTAACTACTGCTATACAACTCAGGTTCCATTCCTTGCCATCACTGGTAACCACATTTTTCTCACCCACTTTGGTTACCAATGTAGTGTCATGGTATTGTGAGCATCCCTTGGATACACAGAAAGGTTTTCTGATCCTAACTACATCACCCACTCTCACATCATGTATCTTACACATGCTCTCGTGCATAACCACCTCAGCTTGATCCTTTACTCAATCTGGATATGGATCACAACGCATGGACCTACCTCTCATCATTTGGAAGGGTGATATTCCAGTCAGTGCATGCAGTGTGTCCCGATGCACCATCAACCTTTCAGACACACCTAATTTCCAATCCCACCCATTAACCCTGGACAATTATATGGATTCCTTGATTATACAGTTGGTCCGTTCCACCAACCCGTTAGCTCTCGGGTTGTATAATGCTGTGCAGTGATTCACTAGTCCATGTTGTTCTAAGTATTGCCTCATCTCATTGGACACTAACTGAACTCCGGATATTATAATCTTGGGGTAACCTTTCCGAACAAACATTTTTTCTAAGTAATAAATCACAAAACCTGTAGTCATATTCTCAACAGATTCCACCTCAATCCATCTGGAGGCATAATCTACTACTACTATGGGAAACCTGTTCTCTCTCCCCAACAAAGGCATAGGGCCCATGCAATCTATGGCAATCTTTTCCCATGCGTTATCTGGAATTTCTACACTACCAGTTTTCACCTTTGGGGTTTTCAGAGGCTTGTCACTTGCAGAACATGAAATGTACTTTCCCACTTCAATGTCTACCATGGCGTCCATATCTGGCCACCCAAATCTGGATCTTAATCTCCTTTTAGTTAAAAGTCTCCCCAAATATACTCTGTGAGCATGCTTGGCAAATTCAAGCCATAATGATAAAGGAGGCATCATCCTCTCACTCTGGGCTATTCCCCATTCAGAACGACTCAATTCATCTTTGAACTTAAAGTAAGGGGATTTCGATGACTCTACTGATTTCCATCCCTGCTCCACAAACTCCATAGCCAACCTCATCTCAATATACTCACTGACGGCATCCAACCAAGACATTTTAGTGAAAACATTGCATACCGTATTGTTTATTTGAGCTATCCACTCCTCTGATATGTCGTCAGGGGGATCAACAATGTCTAGAGGGGTCTGGACTAACAATCAGCAACTGGGTTGGATTTCCCCAGAACATCTTCCACAATGAAATAGAAATTCTGTAGAGCTGCTAGCCACCTGGCTATCCTGGGAGTTCCCAATCCTGAACCTTCGGTGGTGAACAAATGAGCCTATGGCTTATGATCACTCCTATTGTAGGGTATGCCCAATATTTGTTTTGAAATAAACAGAAGCCCAATAACACGCTAGGCTTTCCCGTACGATAGTAGAATATCTAGATTCAGTATCCGTTTAGGTTCTCTACGCAAACGACACTGGTACATCCTTTTCCCTTCTAATCTGACTCAACACTGCCCCGATACCAGACATACATCCATCGACTGATACAATGGTTTCAGCAGCAGGATCGAACTTATACAAAGTGGGAGCATATCCCTTTTTAGTCTCATAAATGCACTTTCTTCTTCCGGCTCCCACCTGAATTTATTCTGTCTTTTAACAAAGCACGTAGAGGCTCACTTTTTACCACCAGATTGTCCATAAACTTGGAATAAAATTCAATTAGAACTAAAAATGATTTTAGCTCGTCTTTGTTGCAAGGTGATTTAACTCCAACAATGGAATCCACCATTTCAGGACGTGGTACAATACCTTCCTTAGTGAGACTATGGGCCAAATAAGAAACTTGATGCACTTTGAACTTACCCTTGGCTAACTTGATGGTCAATCGCGCCTTTTCCAAACTCCGTAAAACTTCATACACCCTGGCATCATGTTCACAGTCATTCTTCCCCCCAATCAAAATGTTATCCTGAAAACACTGCACTCCAGGTACATCCATGAGCAAGTCATCCATAACTCTTTGAAATACAGTGGAGGTGGATGCCAATCCAAACGGCATCCTTTAGAATTGGTAAGCACCCATTGGGGTAATGAAAGCCGTTAATGGGTGTGATGCAGGATGTAGTTCAACTTGATAATATGCAGACGACAGGTCCAATGTAGTGTACCACTCTGCCTCCCCCATGGTCATGAGCATCTCATTGATCTTGGCAAGGGATGTCCATTTACCCAAATCGGCCTATTGGGATCCCTCCTATCAACACAATCTGATACGCCCATCGGGTCATTGTGGTACAACAATAGGGGACAGATGTGACGTCCCAGTTTGGGTGTAGCGCGCATGCGTGGCCCTCGTTATGGTCCCGCGCATGCGCAGTTGAATAAACTGCGTCCGTGCGGCAGTTGTCGCCGGGACGCGGAGCAAGCAACATCGCGTCCCGTGTCTTCCTTGGTCTGTGTGCGTGCGAGTGTGCCTGTGAGGGCCGAGGGGCCGGATACAACAACTGGCGACGAGGCGGGATCGCCACCACAGCGTTCGCCCAACGGACGTGGGCGCACAATACACATCGTCGGCACGCGAGTACACGACACGGACCGAGCACGAATGTTTTTCTCCTCAGTGCAGTAGCAGCCTGCAAAGGTGCTCGTGAGCTGCCACGAGGAAGAAAAAGGGACAATTTTTGGAACACTTGATTGTCCCCAGCAACCTGGGGATAATCCAAAAAAAAAAAAAAAGCCGGGCACAAGGCTACAGCGACGGTCGACAGCAGAAGGTACGTCGAGTGGTACACCAGCCAGGTTTGCGGCCTCTAACACACCGAGAGGTGCCTGTGCGACCTGTGAAGATGGCAAGTAGCGAAGACGAAACAGAAGTGGCAACAAGAGCGGTGAGGACACAACAGGGATCGCTGCTGCCCATGCAGGAGTTTGACGCGTCGGGGCCCCCGTCCAAACTGGGACCCAGGTGGCTACTATGGGTCAAGAAGTTGGAGATGTACTTTACAGCGACCGGAACTACGAACGACGATGCGAAAAGGGCGACCCTTCTATATTCAGCTGGCCTGGACATAATGTGCATCTATGAATCATTCGCCCTGCCAGTGGTCACGTATGACACCGTCAAGACTTGAAAACCACTTCATCCCACAGTCGAATGTCGACTACGAAAGGTTTCTGTTCTGCAGAGAGAAACAAAGGGAAGAAGAGTCTCTCGATCAATTCTGCGCCAGACTGAGAATGATAGCCAGCACATGTCGCTGGGGCAACGACGAGCTGATGATAAGGAACCAGGTCCTCCAGGGCTGCAGCTCGGGTAAATTGCAGCGGCAAGTGCTGAGGGAGCCGGGGTGGTCACTGCAGCAGATACTGGACAGTGGACGTACGTATGAGCTAGCAGAATCCAGAGGAGCAAGCATGGACGCGGCGGTCGGGCCGAACGCAAGGGAGGAGGCTTTTGCCGTTACCAAAAGAACAAAGCTGAAGGAGAAGTGGGCCCCGAAGACAACGGAGAACAGACATCCATCCACGCTGGGGTCGATCTGCCCAGATTGCGGGTATGACCTGCTACATGTGGAGGAGTGCCCCGCCAAAACGAGATCTTGCGGATGGTGCAATGGACCAGGGGACTATGCTCGCATGTGCCGCGCCCCTGCCCCTGTACCTACCCAGAGAGGCCCCGCGAGAATTAGGGGCAGCGGTTTCAGAAGACAACGCAGCATCGCAGCCCTCGAACAGGAGATACGGAGGTTACAACTCGGGGAGGAAGAAGAAGAAGAGGAGGAGGACGAAGAAGAGGTATTCTTCATTTCTAACATTGCCTCGGAAAACAAACGGAGGAGACAACCAAGGTGTGTGGTAGACATATTGGGTGTGCCGACACAGATCCTCATAGACACAGGAGCTTCCGTGTGCGTGCTGGCAGAGGAAGATTACCTGAAACTCCCAGGCCCGCCGGCACTGGACAAGTCCATGGCGAAGATATTTACTTTTGGAGGAGACACCCCATTGCCACTCAAGGGTGTATTCGTGTCCCCAGTGTCGAAGGGGGACAGCACCATCAAGGCAAAATTCTTTGTCACGGATGTCAGCCCTCACTCGCTTCTCAGCTGTGCTGCGTCGGAGGCCCTCAACTTGGTTCATTTTGCATATGGTGTATACCAGATCGACATTGAAACACTGTTGGACAAATTCTCGGGCATCTTCGAGGGCATAGGGAAACTTAAAGCACCCCCAGTGCGCCTGCATATTGACGAGTCCATCAGACCGACAGCCCTCAAACACCGCAGGATCCCGTTCCACCTAAGGGAAAAGGTGGAGGAGGAACTCCGATCACTAGTAGAGATGGACATCATTGAGAGAGTGGAGGGGCCGACACCCTGGGTGTCCCCAATAGTGGTGGCCCCCAAGCCAAAACAGCCCGGGCAGTGAGGATTTGTGTAGACATGCGCCTCCCAAACGCTGCGATCAAGAGGGAGAGGCACATTACACCAACACTCGATGACATTATCGGAGAGCTTCAGGGGGCGAGAGTCTTCTCGAAGCTGGACCTACGAGCGGGCTACCATCAGCTTGAACTGCACCCGGACTCCAGGTTCATAACTACTTTCACGACGCATGACGGCCTATACCAATTTAAACGCCTGAGTTTCGGCATCTCATCAGCCGCCAAAGTTTTCCAGAACATCATCAGAGGGGCGTTGGCTGGCCTAAAAGGGGTATTGAACATGAGCGACGACATTTTAGTCTTCGCGGACTCGGAACGGGAGCACATGAAGAGGTTGGAGAACACGCTCCAGAGATTGAAGAACTTAGGGCTCACCCTTCATCGACAAAAATGCGAGTTCTTCAAGGACCGTATTGGTTTCTTTGGATTCATCTTCCATGCGGCCGGTGTGTCGCCCGACCCAGCCAAAGTGAAGGACATTAGGGAAGCCGCCCCCCCGCAGTCCCCCACGGAAGTGAGGAGCTTCCTGGGGATGGTGACCTATTGTGGGCGTTTCATCAAAGGGCTGGCGTCGCTGGCAGAACCACTCCGAGTGCTAACGAGGAACGACGCCGCGTGGAAATGGGGAGCCAGTGAGCAAGAGGCATTCCAGACATTGAAAAATGCCCTATCCGATGGGGACAGCATGGCATACTTCAACCCCAAGGTGGAATCAGAGGTGGTGGTCGATGCGAGTCCAGTGGGAGTAGGGGCGGTGCTGCTGCAACCTGATGGACGAGGGGACTTGCGCCCCATCGCCTATGCGAGTAAGGCTTTTTCGGACACGGAAATGAGATACTCGCAGATCGAACGGGAGGCGTTGGCCATCCTGTGGGGCTGTCGCCATTTCCGGTTGTACATACTGGGCAAACCTGTCGTGGTGGTGACCGACCACAAGCCGCTACTGCCCATACTGGCGGGCGTGTCATCCAAGCCGCCCCCCAGGATCGAAAGGTGGATGCTAGCCCTGATGGAGTACGGGGTGAAACTCGTAAACCGACCAGGCACGAACAACCCGGCCGACTATCTGTCACGCCACCCCAGCAAGGAAAACTCTGTCACTGACATTGGGGCGACGAGTGCCATGGGCTATTGTGTCAGGTGGTGGAAGGGTCCCTTCCAATGGCAATCTCAAGACTTGAAATTGCGACGGAATGCTCCAAGGACGAGGTGTTTACCATCATCAAGAATGCCATGAGGAGCGGCGATTGGAGGGAGGTATTGCACAGCAACTCCCGCCGTCAAGCAGAGGCCCAGAGCGACCTCCAAGCACTCTGGAAGGTGAAGGATGAACTCTCGGTTTCAGACGATGGGCTAATACTTCGAGGGCGACAAATCGTCATCCCACGGGCACTGAGGACAAGGGTGCTCGAACTGGCCCACATCGGCCATCAGGGGATCGTCAAAACGAAGGCTCGGCTGAGACACAAAGTATGGTTCCCGGACTTGGAGGGGCGAGTGGAGAGCTTCGTGAGGAGGTGTGTCGCATGTCAAGCAGCAGCCCCAGGAGACAGAGCTCTGCCGATAAGGTCGATGGAGCGTAGCAGCAAACCATGGGGAACTGTCCACGTGGATTTTGGCTCGACTGGTCGGGGAATGTACTTTCTGGTAGCAGTCGACCAATGGTCCAGGTACCCTGAGGTGGAGGTGGTACAGTCGACAGCGACAGAGTTCGCGACGAAGGCATTAGACAAAATGTTTGCCACCCATGGGTTCCCGGACCTACTATGCTCGGACAACGGGCCACCGTTCACAGGCAGCCAATTTGCAACTTACCTCTGAGAGAGGGGGATCCGGCATCGCAGGGTGTCCCCGCTCTGGCCGCGGGCCAACGGGGAGGCCGAGAGAATGATGCGGACTCTTAACAAGGTCGTGAGGATCTCCGCCTGCGGTGGTGAAGACCTGGAGAGGAAGCTCGTGGAGTTTCTACGAGAATACCGCACGACACCCCATCAGTCCACGAGAGTGGCTCCCGCCGAAGCACTATTTGGGCGATGCCCGAGGGGAATGCTACCGGAAGAGGACGGTCGTCCGCCCGAAATAATAGACAATGAGGGTGTCATGGAAGAACGGGCCAGGTGCAACGACAAAGAAAGTGAAAGGAGGGGTCTGCAAGAAAAGGAGGTGCGAGTAGGGGACACAGTGCTGGTCCGGAACCGGCACCCAGAGAGGAAGCTGTCCCTACCATTCGAGCCGCGCCCGTGGAAGGTAACGCATGTAAAGGGCACCATGGTGATGGCAGGCTGCGACCGAGGAACAGTCACGCGCAACCGGTCGTTCTTCAAACGAATTGAAAGACCTGCTGAGAACGGGACCTCAGAGGAATGCGCGGGGCAGGAAGGCCCGCCTGGAGATCAGGAGGGCGAGCAGAGCAGGGACTCCGCGAGATCTGAACGTGAGGGTTCTACTCCGCCTACCGCCTCGCCAAGGTACCCGATCCGCCGCGAGCGGCGATTACCAGGGCATCTCAAGGACTATGTCCTGGACTCAGGTGACTGAGCTGAGCGATGCAAGGTGAGACTCTCAGCTAGTCATATGCCCGCCCACCCGGGCACCAGGTGTGCAGGGGTATGCACACCCGAAGGTTTACTTTGTTTTTGGTTAAAGTTAAAAAGGGATGTGACGTCCCAGTTTGGGTGTAGCGCGCATGCGTGGGCCTCGTTATGGTCCCGCGCATGCGCAGTTGAATAAACTGCGTCCGTGCGGCAGTTGCCGCCGGGACGCGGAGCAAGCAACATCGCGTCCCGTGTCTTCCTTGGTCTGTGTGCGTGCGAGTGTGCCTGTGAGGGCCGAGGGGCCGGATACAACAACAACCACTCACTGCTCTCATTAGGCTCAATTATGCCCTGTTCACATAAACCCTGTAATTCTTCTCCCACCTTTTGTCTTATTCTCAAAGGAATATTCCTCACTTTGTGTACACACGTTCTGGAATGCGATGACAATTCAATCTTGTGACAGTATCCCCTCAATTTGCCAATACCTTACCCAAACACACTCTTGAATCTTGAACCCACATCCTTGGCACATTTCCCTGCTCTATTCACACTCACCTATCGTACCTGAAGTTTCTTGCCTGGATGTAACTTTTATGCCCAATTTCCCTTGGTTGTGCCACTCCAGTAAGCAATCCCCTTTGATGGCCAAATACAGTTTAACTCTTGATGTCCTGTCTCCATAGGAAATATCTCCCCATACAAAATCTATGATGTCTATTTTCCCACTGCCGTATGCACATGGCCTTATATCTGTGTTATGCAAAACATGCCCTTTCTCACCCAAACTCTTGTCGTACATTTCTACAAAAATAATGGTGTAGGGAGATCCATAAGCAGCTAATGCCTTTAACTGACAACCTGCCATAAGAATTTCCACTTCAGGGGGAACATACTCTTCCTCATCGTCCTCCTCAAACTCCCCCACAATGTTAACAATCTTGTTTGCCCACTCGCCTTTTTCTCCCCCCACAAACTGTACATTCCTGCCCCCATCCTGGGATTTATTATTTCGTTTACATAACCTTGCAAAATGATCCATGATGCCGCACCATCTACATTCAGCCCTCATAGCTGGGCATTTTTTAGCATTCATAGCATGTTTTTCAAACCCCCACCTGGTACAAAGCCTCAACTACAGGTGGATTCTTCGACCTGCCACAAACTTTCCTGTATTTTGTGGTTTGACGTGTGCATCATTAACTGGTCTCTAAATTTGAATGATGCTATTAATACCCTGAGGTCTTCCACAAAGGAGTCAACTGCTTCCCCCACACCGTTTCCTTGAGAAGAACATATACCTTTCCAACACTATATTGATTTGTTTCCCAAACTGCACTTGCAATTTTTTCATAGCCATGCCATACAACTCCCTCTCTGTCCCCTCTGCCCTTTCAGCTCCCCCATCATCGACTACATCAGGAAGTCTTTTGATTATCCTCACTGCTTCAGTGCCTAAGCAACTCGTAAGGGTAGAACATTTCCACTCATTTGAATATCTCTCTCCTCCAGATGCCACAAAGTAATATTTAAATAAGTCTCCCCAGTCTTCCCAAAGAATTGGTGGTTGTCCTGGTGTAGCCCAAAACTTGGGTGGTGGCACTAAATTTTGCATGATGTCTCACTTCTCCCGGATATTTTCCCACGTCCCAACAGACAGGAGTATCTCCCACTGTCACTAAATACCCAGGTGGTGAGGTACCACCCACTGACAATTAATCAAAGCTTATAATGTGTAGAAAGTGTTTTCCAAATGAATCAATGGCCCTCATTCCGAGGTTGGTGGTAGTCATGGCGCTATTTGCGCCATGACTACCACCAATAACGGGACTGTGTCTGGTCCCGTTCAATGGGGATTTACCGGTCCACTCCGACCTTGGCGGGATCAGTAAGTCCCCATTGATAAATCCACACCCCATTTCCATTTGAGCCCCCATAGGGGTCAATGGGAAGGGGGAAGGCGCCAATAACGGTACCGCAAATTGCGTACCGTTATTGGCTCGGAGGTCCCTTAACGAGTCCCGTCAATAACGCCTGGTCAGACCAGGCGTTAAAGGAGGGACCCGCTAAGGGACCTCAGAATAGGGTGGTAAGGGATTACCGGCACCGGTGTCCTTACCGGTGCCGGTAATGCCTTACGACCAGCCTCGGAATGAGGGCCAATGTACTGTATCCTAGCGATCTTCACACAGGAGTACCTCCCACTGTCACTTCCGATGGTGTTAGGACAGTCCCATTCATACACCTTTATGGATAACACCACCACTGCCAGGTTATGGTAGCAGTGTTACAGTATTTGGATGGGTAACTCACACTGGTCTTATCCCACCTCAGAGTCAGTATCTATAGAAGGCAGATTAAGGTGAGTAGTTGATTCCTAGTACTCAGTATAGCCTGAATTGTGGGGAAACTGATCCCCAACTCTTCCTTATAAGCTCTCACTGGTTTTAAGGATTAAGTATATGACACGCCTGTAATTTCCTTAATGGCCACTGGGGGCATGTATCATCGCTTTGACAAGGATACGGAGGAAGCTTAAGTATATGACAAGCCGGGGGGCGTGGCTACGAGGGCCATGTCGGAGGACGCGATCTGGAGGAGCTCCCGAGATCCTGAAATGATCCTGGCACAATAGTGCATAACAACGTGCCTATGACTGCTGAAAACACACATGTTGGTGTGTGAACGGACTGACTGCGCTTGGTGAACTTTTGGAAGGCATGGGAGGAATGGCGTTGGAGTTTTGTGCGAAAAAGATAAGGAGCGCCGGAGACGGAAGACGAAACAAAATGGCCTATCAACGACTGGAACAAAGGAAGGAGCAGGACGCACGGTGGTGGAGCAATAGGAGCGGACTGTGTGCGCATTTTTAACTTGCGCGGAACGCAGGTCCCCTATGTTGGGATACTAATGCGAATCGGCCTGTATGGCTGCAGAATCATGTCTAATAGAACCGTGAAACCGAAGGCGAAGCAGCCCACGTTGGACGACTTCGCCAAGACGTCCCCTGGTCTGGAAAGTTCCAAGAGCAAGGATAAGTCGCCTGCAGGCGGCATGCCTGTGACGGGCACTAACCAAGAGGTCCTGGCTGCGATTGCGGACCTGAAGGCGGCCTGGGAGGCTAAACTTGAACTGGCCGTTACTGAGCTGAAAACGGCATTGGACCTTAAGGTTGGTGAGGTGCAGGAAGAGGTGAATTTACTTCGACAGGACGTCAGGTCTCTGGCGGAGCACACTGAGCCCCTCGAGAAAGAGGTGAGCCCGAACACCGCGGATTGTGCCTCCCATAAGGCCAAATTGCATGCCCTGGTGCAGAGAGTGGGCAACTTAGATAACAGGGCGGAGGAGGCGGAAGGACGCACCCGACGGAATAACATTCGCATCGTGGGCCTGCCAGAAGGATCAGAGGGCCACGAGCCCACGGAGTTCTTCGAATCTATGCTGTTGCAGGAGATAGCCAGAGGAGCTTTATCTCAGGGATTCGCGGTGGAACGTGTGCATAGAGCTCTGACAAGGAAGCCGCCACCGGGAAACCCACCTAGGCCAGTAATTAGCAAAATCCTTAATTACCGGGAGAGGATACTAGAACACTTCCGCAAGGGTGGAACGATTACACGAGGGGCGGCAAACATAACGGCCTACCCGGACTATACCCTGATTGTGCAGCGTAGCCGTATGAACTTTGCTGTATCCGGCGAAATTGAAAGTTTTTCACAAACACAGGACTTTGTTTTTTGAGACTCCGGAGGACGCCATGGGATGGCTCAACGCGCAGAAATGCCCCCAGGAGCCTGACGTTCGGACGGGAAGAGGAGATGGAGGAGATAAGTAGATAAGTAGTGCACGAGGAGGGCGCTACAATATGGCGCGGAATAGGACTCTGGGACTTGATTATAGTCATCTGAACGGCCTTAGGCAGAGAAGGTCAGACTGTTAAACAATATGTTATGAGCACTGTGACTATTGCTGTTTTTAGGGGAGCCTTGCAGAGCAGATCTCTTTACCCCACTTAGTAACCTTAGTTAAGTGGCCATTAGGGCGACTTCACCGTACTGAGCTCTGGGCCTTGGTTGGTGCTTGCAGGGCTAGATGTGGGGGTGCCTGAGTTCCATGGATGGAGCTGGGCAGCAGTTGGGGAGTGTGGTGTTGGGGAAGGGATGGGTAGAGGGTAGGGTGGGAAGTGGGGAGCTTGTGGTGTACATAGTTATGGGAAGTTCGAGTTTGTACATGAGGCTACAAGAAAGAGCTAGAGGGCTGTATCTGTATCGCATGGGCAGGTGGGATTGCTGCACGGAAGGGGGGAGGATACTTATGAGCTATGGGGATCTTAAGATCGTAACGTGGAATGTCAGGGGACTCAATAGTTACTTAAAGAGGAACAAGGTCATGATGTATTTGAAAAGACAGAAGATTGATATTGCACTGTTGCAGGAGACGCATCTGACGCGGTAAAAGTTGGAGCTGGTGGGGAAGAAGTGGAGAGGTATTGTAGTGGGTTCTCCGTATTCTGCCTACGCTATGGGGAGTGTTGATCTGGGTGGCACTGCACGTTCCGCTCCAACTTACACAGGAGGTGGTGGATACAGAGGGGAGGATGGTTATATTGAAGGCGCTGGTGGAGAATAAAGAGGTGTGCATTGTAAATACGTATGCCCCCAATCAAAACACGGCGGCATATTTTAGGACTCTGTGTACCAACCTGGGCACGTGTGTGGGTGGGGCGGTTATTTGGGGTGGGGATTTTAATTGTGTGCTGAACCCCAGGGTAGACAGATCTGATGATAAGATTGATAGGCCCACCCCAGCAGCCAGGGCATTGCAGACGCTGCTCGACGATTTAGGGCTGGCAGATGTTTGGAGACTGAAACATCCTAATGGGGAGCAGTATTCGCATTACTCAGCCCCGCAACAACTGCATACAAGACTTGATTATTTTTTTGCCACGCCAGATGTGGTGGTAGAGACCACCCAAATAGAATACAAAGCGAGGGTCCTGTCAGACCACTCGCCTCTGGTCCTGGGGTGGCAGTACTGCCACCCCAGGACGCGGATACCGACGTGGCGCCTCTGGGCTGAGGCGCTCAAGGATCCGGTTTTTAGAGAGGATATCAGAGACGAGATTATACATTATTTCGAAGAGAACACTGGCAGTGTGGACTCGGCGGGCACGCTCTGGGAAGCCTTTAAGGTGGTGTTGCGGGGTGCTGCCATCGCTAAATCAAAGGGCCTGCAGGGTGGGGTCCTGACGGAGCTAAGGGGAGCTGAGGATGAACTGGAAAGGGAACTCAACAGTGGAGGGGGGGATGTGGAGCTAGTACTTAAACTACAGCAGCGGTGTGCAGAACTTTGGGAAAGGCTCTGCAACCTTAACTATAAGAAGTATGTTGAGAGGCAGCATGCAGGTGGGGATAAAACGGGACGCCTCTTGGCGTGGCTATACAAGAGTGAAACCCCTAGGCCCCCGATTAGGACGATAACCAGAGAGGATGGAGAGGTAGCGGACACCCAAGGAGGAGTCAATGAGGCATTCTTGGATTATTACAGGGCACTATATGAGGACAAAGGGGGGGGCAGCCGAGAGGAGATAAGGGAAACTTTAAGAGGGATTGGATTACCTAAGATTAGTGCCGAAGAAAGAGATGAGCTGGATGCACCGATTACTTTGGAGGAATTGGAGGAGGTGGTGAGGCAGCTGCCCACCAGTAAGACCCCGGGAGCGGACAGACTTCCTAGCAAATTTTATAAAGCATATAGAGAGGAGGTACTCCCCCGCCCATGCTAGAAATGCTTAATGAATCGTTGGAGGTGGGCCGGTTGCCGGAATCGCTTAGAGAAGCGAGTATAATACCGCTCCCTAAGCCCAACAAACCAGGGCATAGCTGCGGCTCCTACAGGCCCTTGTCAATGCTGAACCAGGACGGCAAGATATTGACGGCAGTCCTGGCTAATAGATTGCGGAGAGTTATTAGTAAATTGATACATCCGGACAAAACAGGTTATGTCCCCAACAGGAATATAACCCACAACCATAGGCGACTCCACCGGGTGGTTGAATGGGGGAGCAAGAACGAGGGTGAAATGGCGGTTGTGTCCTTAGATGCAGTCAAAGCTTTCAGTTAGGTGGTCGTGGTTGCTGGAGACCCTGAGGGAATACGGGATGGTGCCGGGCTACATTAGGTGGGCAAAGTAGCTGTACAGTGAGCCGCTAGCTAGGGTACGTACAGGAGTGGTGATATCCGAGAGGTGGCAACTTAGCAGAGGCACCAGACAAGGGTGCCCCTGGTCCCCGATGTTATATATTCTGGCCCTGGAGCCCCTGGCAGTGTACCTTCGGCAACAATATGACATGATAGGCATTGAGGTAGGGGGAGAGAAACACCTAATATCACTGTATGCTGACGATTTGCTATTATATTTGAAATATCTGGAGGAAAAACTTCAATATATCCTGGAGGTAATGGAAAGGTATGCAGAACTGTCTGCCATAGCGGTGAACCCCCAAAAATCGAGCATATTCCCATTGGGTAGCTACAGAGGAACCCTTCCGGAGCAGTTGCCAGTGTTGCCGATACCATGGGCGGTTGGTTCCTTCCGCTACCTCGGAATAGATGTGTATCAAACGGTAGAGGAGGAACATTTGCATAACACCGAGGTGGCTGTGGGAAAAATCTGTATAAGCATGAAGTTTTGGGAGAAGTTGCCGTTGGCGATGATGGGACGGGGGGCGATGCTCAAAATTGTGATCCTGCCTAGGCTCTTACATTTTTTCAGCAATATTCCATATATGATACCTAAGAAGTTTTTTGCCAAGCTGAATAGTATGTGCAGAGACTTCCTATGGCATGGCACCCGGAATAGAGTGGCGCTATGGAAGTTGCAGAATTTCTATGAGAGGGGGGGTATTAAGCTGCCTAATTTTGAGGCCTATTATGTAGCTGGTCAGTTGCAATATGTGGTCAAATGGCTCTCTGATGAGGTAACTTCCGAATTTAGGCTGTTTGGACAGGACTGCACTCCGTTTTACCTGAAGGAAATTATTTGGTTGCCTAGGGATTTTGAAGGACTAGGGGAAGAGGCGGGCTTGCATAGGGGCCAGTTTGTCACGTACCTAAGGCTGGTGCAGAATATTCGTAAAATCCGGCTTGAGACTGTATTGGCGGAGGAACCAGACGCCACTATGGGGACAAAATATGACATATCAGAAGGGGGCATGAGATCTCTAGATTGTATGAGATGGTGATGACACGGGTTGGAAAGGAGTTGACGCATTTGAGGTTGGATTGGGAAACAGAGGTGGGAGCACAGATGGAGGATGGGATGTGGAAGTGTGCTATGGGATACCACAAGAAGGTGTCAAGAAATGCTAGATTACAACAAATACAGTTGTATATAACGCACAGAGCTTACATGACCCCGATGAGAATATCGAAGTTTGGAAATGCGGGACGACAAGCGTGCCCAAAATGCGATAAGGAAAATGCTGATATGACACACATGTTTTGGTCTTGCCCAGTGATTGAGAGTTTCTGGGGAGAAGGTGCGCAAAAACGAGCGGACAAAGGGGTCACGCTCATTATAGATATGGCCTGGGCCTGCCTGTTGGGATGGTTTCCAAGACCACGGAAACTTAAACATGTTGGGAAATTGAAGGACTTGGCATATGTGCTCGCAAAACGAAGGATTGCCATGGGATGGAAGCAGTGTCATAAGCCACGGGTGGAGGTATGGTGGCGGGAATTGCAGAAATGGGTGGAGGACACAGTGATATGGCAGGAGGCATCTAGCATGTGTGGGGAAGAAGAAGTGGGTACCCTGATGGCATGGAGAGTATTAATAGCAGGACTGTTTGGAACAATAACGGATTCTGCAGATTCAGAAGGAGGTGATACCCTGCCACACGTAGCAGATACGGAAAGTGAAGGACAGACAAGCTCTTGAGGGGGGAGAGAATGGGGGAGCAGTGGTCTTGACTAATTGATGTTCATGTGATTGTTACAAAAAGCGCTGCCAGTTTGGTTTGTTTTGTTTGTTTGTTTTAAAAATTAATAAAAACTGTTTAAAAAAAAAAAGTATATGACAAGCCTGTAATTTAGTATAAAAAAGTATATGACAAGCCTGTAATTTCCTTAATGGGGGTGTGGTTGTTCGTCGCTTTGACAAGGATACAGAGGAAGCTTATTTCCCTGCTTCACTTCCTGCAGTGATGCACAACTCCTCCCGCTAGAGCGACAACACCTCCCTCACACGAGTTCAGGCCACAGGGGGATACTCATGGAAAATCCCCAGACTCACAGATATTGCGCCTCCTTGATCCTGAATGAGGGATCCAGATCCTCCCCCACACCGTTGCCGTTATGCCACCGACTCTCAGTAGGACAGGGTGCCCCCTCCAACACTGCCACACTGGTCACTGTAGGAGTTATGCTCCGACAGAGGAGCCTGGGCCCTCTTATCACCCGAGAGCCAACTCTGCAACTGAAACAATCCCCCCAACTGGGGTCTTGTCTTGCTAATTTACGCAATATGCCCGGTGATCCCTGTTAGCGAAAATTCGCAGAAATGTGCTAATGCCCTCCACCTTAGAGAGCCCCAGCAACTTTGCTGGATTTTGAGGACTTGTTTTCTACCCTGGAGAGAGTGTGAACCTTTTTTCCCACTCTCTCATGTATTTTGATGTGTGTTTTACTCTAGTGTTCTTTGGTTATTGAGTTTTAGATAACTCCCTAGGCATCATCTTTTTATTGTTGTGTCACACAGCACCTTTAGTGCAGTGGCACAGGGGTGTCATTTGGACTTCCCAAGGTTTAAATACCTTCTCTGGTATGTACAACTGTTCCCCAGAGAATGTAAAGTTAAATTGACTTTGCTAGTCTTTTTAAATTCATAGACCCAGCACACACTATCTTCCTATAAAGTGCTGGAGGGGTTACTTAGTATCCCCTGTGTCTAAACACTCTTGTAACTGTCAAAAACTAGCCTTTCCTATTGAAATGCCTGGTGGCAGTGGTTTTATAACGAACTACCATGATTTTTCCCGACCGCGAACACCGGTAGCTAAAAATTGGGGCGCCATGTTTTTCAATAGGGTGCCCAAGACCCCTCTGTAAAAACAGACTCTGGTCATCTTTTTTCACCGTTTCTTTGTGGAAAGGTCCTTCTGGTTTTTAACTCTGCGCGCCAAACCAGGTTTGGTCCCTTTGTTCGTGAGCCTTCGGCAGGCTTCAGGACTGAAGTCCGCCCATGGCATCTGAGTGTCTGGGGTGGGCAGGAAGTTAGGGAGGTGCCCGAAACTCCCTATGCTTGGTCTCCTAGGAGACCCAAATGCACTCTGTCGTGATTGGCTGGCTAACTGTCCGGCAGGGACAGCCACCCTGCTGGAATGAATGGGAGAAAACTGTTTAAAAAGGCGAGTCTCCAGGACTGGAAGGCAGAGTCGACCAATGGAACGAAAGAACCGAAGGCGAGCTGGAAGAGGACGGCTGCTGCAACCACTGGACCATTAGTTTACCCGGTGAAGCACTGCTGCAACTCACAATTGCCAGATCTCCATTCCACAGAGAAGCTCCTTCAAGAACAGCTTCTTCCTTTGAGTTGGTGGGACCAATCAACTCAGCAAACGCCTGGATAAAATTCTCGGAGAAGGACATTAGTTTGTGTTTGGAAGCCACAGCTACTTGAGCTCAAGTGACGCCATTTTGTTTGCTCCGACGACGATCCCGTGCAGTGCAGGAGTCCCCCGATGTCCTCCCTCTTGTCCCCACGACCGAGCCTCAGGAACAGAGAGACCTGCAGGAACTGCCAGGAACCAACGTCTTCAGTTACATCTTTTTGCTTCACTTTTAGGTACTGTGCCATCCGGTTGTGAGGTCCTAACTCTCGCGGTCTAAGTTTGTGAAACTTTCCCAACTTGCAGCCCTAATCAGCCTGTGACCCAGCATATCATTCACTTCCATCTAAACTACTTCTCGAAACTTTTACAAAGACTTCTCCATCTGTACCAGAACTGTTCTGTCCTATCCAAGAACACTAGACTATGAACTTTGGTCTGGCCTATTGAATTGAACTGACCCTCCTGGTACATTGAACCTTTGCATCTGAAAGAAGTGTTTTCTAACCCCTTGTACAAACCTCTGCCTTTTTATTCCTATTTAAAAGTATTGAAGTGCTATTTGGCTCCTTTTTCAGGGGAGCTCAAACTGTCCCTACAACTTAGAGTTTTGTTTTGTAGTATATTGGTGTTTAATATTGAGTTGATTTCTACTAGTGAATGTTTTCCAAATGACTGTGTAAATAAATGTTTAAGTATTTTTTACCAAGAAACCTTGAGTGTGTCTACTTGAACCACTGTGATTGTGATACTTCTGTGTAACTTCTTCTACTGCTCACATTCCCTCTTGAGATAAGCCTGGCTGCTCAGCTCGCTACCAAAAGTGTGTAGTACGGACTTATACCAAAGGTTGGTTTTTGCTTACACCTGTAGTCCTAAATGTGTGTGGTGTTCCCAGAGGGTACTGCATGCAATTCTGACTAACAATCCCATCCTCATCGCCACTTGCAGTAATCCAAACACAAGGTATGTTCAATTACTTTATTGTTATAAGTAAACTCAGACTAAGACCCCCAGTATATGGATGCCTGTGTGAGGAAGCTATTACCCAAGATGATGGTTGGTAACCCTGACGTCGGGGTTACTTGAGAGCCTAGGATGCGCGAGATAAGACATGACGTCTGCCTTGCGCACTTAGGCTGAATAGATACAACACAATGCCATGGCACTGGCGAGTCTCCAGGACTGGAAGGCAGAGTCGACCAATGGAACGAAAGAACCAAAGACGAGCTGGAAGAGGACGGCTGCTGCAACCACTGGACCGTTAGTTTACCCGGTGAAGCACTGCTGCAACTCCCAATTGCCAGATCTCCATTCCACAGAGAAGCTCCTTCAAGAACAGCTTCTTCCTTTGAGTTGGTGGGACCAATCAACTCAGCAAACGCCTGGATAAAATTCTCGGAGCTGGTTAAGGTTAATCAGGGAGAAGGACATTAGTTTGTGTTTGGAAGCCACAGCTACTTGAGCTCAAGTGACGCCATTTTGTTTGCTCCGACGACGATCCCGTGCAGTGCAGGAGTCCCCCGATGTCCTCCCTCTTGTCCCCACGACCGAGGCTCAGGAACAGAGAGACCTGCAGGAACTGCCAGGAACCAACGTCTTCAGTTACATCTTTTTGCTTCACTTTTAGGTACTGTGCCATCCGGTTGTGAGATCCTAACTCTCGCGGTCTAAGTTTGTGAAACTTTCCCAACTTGCAGCCCTAATCAGCCTGTGACCCAGCATATCATTCACTTCCATCTAAACTACTTCTCGAAATTTTTACAAATACTTCTCCATCTGTATCAGAACTGTTCTGTCCTATCCAAGAACACTAGACTATTGAAATTGGTCTGGCTGTTAGGAAAGATTTCGTAATTGTAGGTAATTTTCCTTCCATGTGGCAACCCCTAAACTTTTTGCTGTTGTTTTTCACCTTGTTCTTGACTTTGCCAGAGCAGTGCAGCCTTCTGCCGCACTCCTCTGGGCTTTCGCTCCTTTCTTACGGGGAAACTGACATGCCCTTAAGACAGTCAGTACCGGGGAACGCTGTTTCCCGTAGTTTCTTTTATCATGTTGCGGCTTTAGTGCAACATGACACAAGAGGGCACTGTAAGCTAAGTTACAGCTCTCTTGGGTCTCTAGCCTTCTACAGGCCCTAGATACTCGTTTAGGATTGTATTTGATCGGTGCAAGTAATTCAGGGACGGGACTGGTGGCAGCGATCGTTTCTTTATATTTTGAGCTCCTTTTGGCGTTCTAAGCACGTTTTCTTTGCTTAACCCAAAATGGTGGCCTGGCTCCCAAAATGGCCAGACCACGAGGCTCCTTTGTCCTGTCCGCTGTCCGTCTTGCTCCCTTCACCTTCCCCAGGTCGAGCTGACCCGGGGCCTTCCTTAGTTGGGCATGTACTTTCCCGCGAAACACCGATGCTTTCGCGGGCTTCTACATGCCGTGTGTGTGCCTCCAGGGTGTGGGCTGGGATGTCTGGTCCCAATACACATCCTGGGTGCCAGAGAGTCTAGGGTGGTGTGAATGCCTGGGACCACCGTGGTCCGTGATTGGTCCACGAATGGTGAGTGTGTTGATGAGCGGATCTCCCATTAGCTCCCCTCCGTTTTGGCGCGAATGGAACCGTGGATAAGAGGGGGCTGGAAACACCACTACCATGTCGATCTCCTGAGTTCTCACGAACGAAGGAATACAGGAGCCAAGTATCCTGCAACCAAGAGGCTGGACCGAGGAATCGCTGGTGACCCGCTGAAGGACTCCTCCTTTGCACTGCTGTCGTCCTGTGAAACCCTTTCCTCCTTTGATTGAACCAGAAGGCCTGTACTGGTGCTTCGACCTTTGGAATAGCAGGAACAGCTATTCTCGGCAACTTCATCATCTCCTAGCAGTAAGCCTTCGGAAGCATCTCTGGGCCATCCAGTTGACTGACCAGCTTACACGGGAGTCCTGCTCTGTAACCGCCGCCAGGTTGTGTAGTATCTCGAGTCCTTGTCACTCTCCCACGCTTCGTACACTTGGCATTCCCAGGTCTGAAGGGAGGAGTGTACATTTGGCTCAGATACACACGGCCGCTCCGTTGCCCTGCTGCGGCAACAAACTGTGCAGGTTTCTTCGATTGGGACGTCTTTTTGCTCTACACGACGACGAGGCATTCCCGGCTCTTCTGAACCTGCCAGCTGCTGAAACTAACGTGGAGAAGCCTGGGTCTGCTTGCTTCGGGGACCGGTGAGTAGCATAGCTAGGATCTGGTCGCCCCCCTGCAGTAGCCCATTGCTTTTCCTTGCTGTGTAAAAACAGCAGCCTTTTGTCCGTACTCGCGCTCTGCTTCTGCTCACTGTGGAGGCTGCGCTTGAGTCGCGGAACCTGTTCTTCTTCTGTTGTGCACTAACCCGAACTGCCTGACTTCCTCCGAAGAGCTTCTCCTTTTGCCCGTTGGCACCAGCGCGTGCAGGTACTTTTGAGCACAAGGCTCCACTCTTCGCAGGGCTCGGACTTCCATCTAGTTAGGTGCCTCTGAAGGCGAACTGAGTCTAAAGCATTATCGCACTGCCTGTTTTCCTTCCCTTTTAGGTGGACTACACATTTCGTGCATATAATGCTTGCGACTGTAGTATTTGTATATATATTGTGATGATATGGTATGTGTTGGTTTAATATTGTTATAGTGTGATTTTCTCGCTACGGTCATTGTTTTAAAGGCCTTAAAATAAATGTGTATATATTTTTGATATAACACCTGTTTGGAGTAGTTTGTAAGTGATCTTGCTTTGTGTGCTCATTGCGGGCTTTCAGTCACCCTCACCCCTCTTGAGACCTAGTCTTGACCGCCGCGATCGCTACCTTGATTGGTCTGGCTCGTCCAGAGGTTACCCTGTTCCAAGTAATTAGGTTGGCCTTCTGAACTTCTGCGCCGCCAGGACAGAGTTCAGAAATCCGTCTTAACACTGGCCTATTGAATTGAACTGACCCTCCTGGTACATTGAACCTTTGCATCTGAAAGAAGTGTTTTCTAACCCCTTGTACAAACCTCTGCCTTTTTATTCCTATTTAAAAGTATTGAAGTGCTATTTGGCTCCTTTTTCAGGGGAGCTCAAACTGTCCCTACAACTTAGAGTTTTGTTTTGTAGTATATTGGTGTTTAATATTGAGTTGATTTCTACTAGTGAATGTTTTCCAAATGACTGTGTAAATAAATGTTTAAGTATTTTTTACCAAGAAACCTTGAGTGTGTCTACTTGAACCACTGTGATTGTGATACTTCTGTGTAACTTCTTCTACTGCTCACATTCCCTCTTGAGATAAGCCTGGCTGCTCAGCTCGCTACCAAAAGTGTGTAGTACGGACTTATACCAAAGGTTGGTTTTTGCTTACACCTGTAGTCCTAAATGTGTGTGGTGTTCCCAGAGGGTACTAAATGCAATTCTGACTAACAATCCCATCCTCATCGCCACTTGCAGTAATCCAAACACAAGGTATGTTCAATTACTTTATTGTTATAAGTAAACTCAGACTAAGACCCCCAGTATATGGATGCCTGTGTGAGGAAGCTATTACCCAAGATGATGGTTGGTAACCCTGACGTCAGGGTTACTTGAGAGCCTAGGTTGCGCGAGATAAGACATGACGTCTGCCTTGCGCACTTAGGCTGAATAGATACAACACAGTGCCATGGCACTGGCTGAAACTAGCACGGCAGATACAATCTGTATTAGTAAGGACACTTGTTACAAGATCCATACCAAAGACAACCGGCAGGAGATATTGAGAACTACACTAAAGCCTACATATGGAACCTTGGATAAATGGCTACAAATTCCAGAAGGTGACGTTGCGGGAAAACAATCATTAGAGAAATCTCAGCTTAAGAAACAGATCATTGCTCATCAGAAAGTTCCCGAGAGGGAAGGTGTAACAAAGTGGACCTCCAGTACTTCAGGTAAGTTACAGGTTCCTTTATTGTCCATGTCCAGTACTCTTCCTCAAGACACAGGGATGGTAGGGGACACAAGATGACAAGGGAAACACCGGGCTCACCCCCACACCCATCTTCTCAGCTAACTTTTCCTCTCACTCCCAACCGTCACTCCCAGAACCCTGCACACCAACATTCCACCTAAACATTCCAAGTAGGTGATGTCACACACTCACCTAACCTGAAAGCAGATTACTACACTTCTCCCCCCCTTAGAAACACAAAAGCCAAATACTACGCTAACGCTTCCCAGGGAAGACAAAAAGGAATGACAAGGTAGTGTGACCAGCACGGGACCTTAACACCCCAAGACACCACGCTACCAGAAATTCCACAACACAGCGGCCGCCTATGTGCAGAACCTCTGGCAAAACCAAAAACGGAAATCCAACAAAAGGACAGCATTAACTGAACACCAACGGACCAAGAAGGAAAAGATTGCCAACGGCATGCAACCAAAACAAGACAACACCACTCCCTCGGTCACACCTCGAGGCCACAAAAATAAAAAACAGAGCACTTACGCCTGTCCCGAGCTGCCCTTCAGGACCTAGGGCTGCCAACCCTAGCCAAAACTATTGTTAGCGAACACTAACACAACTAACACCTAACCAACCTAGCCACCTTAGCACAAATCACCTTCCACTTCGGTCTGCCACCCCAAAGTCTCAGAGCTGCCCCTCCAAGCGCTAACCAACCGCCCCCAAAGGAAGCAACAACAAATGCCCAACAAACCGAGGGACCACCTAAACAACTTTGACAACAGTATGGGGAAGAACCACAACACCACGCTGCTACTCTGCACAAAACCGTTGGCCATTCCATCTATCCACAAAATCCATTTCGAACACACCAGAAGACAACCTGACATACCAGACACGGAATCAGGAGGCACACTGGCAAAACTTAATTCAAAAACCATATTTTGACTTTAGTTTCGTATCTGAAAATACAACACAATCCAGGCACAGCGACAGACTGCAGTCAACACGCTATGAGAATCCTGCAGCACACAACTGCCCTGGAAACAAGGCACACGCCAAAAGTGACCAACCCTGACGACCCTCAGGCACTAATGACGGCACACCAATGCCAAAAGCGACCAACCCTGACAACTCAGGCACTAATGACGGAACACCAACGCCAAAGATGACCTACCCCGCAACCTTCGGCACCAAGAACCACAAGACTCGGGCCAAAAGCGACCTCCCCTGACCCATCAGGCACTGAAGAACTGAAATGTCAAAGTGTGGCGACCAACCCTGGCCTAAACCAGGCACCACATAAAAGACACATGCACTCCTGGCACTTAAAGACGATGCATGGGCACAACAACCCAACCCGTGACTCCCACACGCGACCACAACGCCACACTTACACGGCGCAAGATGCTAATGCAGTAACAATGTGACTACACGGCGCCAAACTACTAGCATGCACCCGTACACCGCACTCACACCCAAACACTGATACATCTAGCATGCACAAAATGACATTGATAACATAGCATAACAACCATGGAATTTGAATGCAAACAGATGTAAAACATGTTCAAAACTGTAACATTTCATAATACATGTGAAGAAATAGATGATGACCCCCCCAGCAATGCCACGGATGCAAAAGCGGCATGAAATCACGGGCACCAAACAACATCAATGTTGCATGAATCAGTGTTCAAATGACGAAAGTCACAAAATGCATTTCCGCATCATTTCCAAAAATACGTTCAACCCCAATCCACACTCCTTGAGGTTAAAACGTTCCACCCATAAGATGAAACACATGCGATGGTACTAAACATTTGCAGAAATGATCACATTACACATTTGCAATTAATTACATAACAACCCGCAATTAATTACATTACAACCCCCTCCCTCACCTAACACGGGAGATGCAAAGGGAAAACACACTAAACCCCTATGCTAAAGGTTCTACATTCCATGAGAGGCCACAACAATGGACACCACAGGAAACAAACAACGGCCTTCTACAACAAACTAAGGGCACCCCCACAAGACTTAACCTAAGGGCGCTTGGTACTTCTAAGAAAATTGGGCCACAACATGTAATCTGCACCCATGCTCACTCACACGGCCCGATACACTAACCTGACCAAAGTCCCATGTCAAACCGTACACCAGGCAAATTCCAAACTTATCGTTGCCCAGTACGGAATCAAAGAAAGCTGCTGAAAGACATTTTCTCCAACCGCTGCAGTTCCAAAAGAATGACAGGCAAAGAACTTGCCACTCAAGAAAACCACTCCAAACCCAGTGGTTTACTCTCGATGCATGCTCTGTCCTCGTACTGAGGTCCACTCCAATTCTGCAACTTCCCGACACCCAGACAACGAGGCCTGGAACGCAGGAAACATACAGTCCCTGTCACGTGACCATGTTTATCCAAACAATCTCAAGATCTTCAACGTAAACATCACAGACGATCGTGAGCAGCAACACGCAGGAAGAACACAAGCCACTGCTCACGTGAGTCACTGGGAACGCCTCCCCCCAGCTGTGATGTCGCCAGATGGCACAAGGATACCGACACGGAAACATCCAGAGAAATTGTCCAGGGCACATTCACGCAGCCTTCCTCCGACACACACACTGCTGCGGTACGATAACGAACAGCCAGAACACCTGAGACCACAGAAACATGTCTTTTCATGCGGCAGTGCGGCTCCTTTTCTTAGATGCCGCCGCGCTCGTACTGCCTAGATCCAACATAGCGGGGACAATTCTCAGATGCCGGTGCACAAGGCTCCTAACTGGTACACCGAAATACAACGGAGCAGTCAGTGCAGCGACAGCTGAACCCTGGTGCCCAGAGAAATAGCAGCGTCTCCACAAGATGGAGGTCACCATGGATCATTTTCTTTTCATCTGCACAACCAGACCCCTGGCTGATAGGAACACGGAAGGTGCAGCTACGCTCCCTGACAGCGACACGCTGAGCTGCACACTAGAAATGGCGCTCAACCCACTACAGGTCAGGGGAGCGCCAGCCCGTCGACGGCTCCTCTTCTGTGCTGCTACACTTGACACCGAACCAGTGTCCGGGCTCCACATTGTTGCCCATTAGTTCAAAACGTTGCCCCTAGCACCATGTTAGGAACTCCAGACCTTGACCTAACAGGAGCCTAAGGGGACACAAGCTGCGCTCGGCGGGTCAAATTGACACAGACCCGCCTGGGTGTGGGGGGAACTCACGGGGGCGGTGTTCCAGGGGTGCTGCACCCCCCCAGCAGTGCCGAGTAGGCAGTCCACCTACCATCCCATCCTTGTCGCCAGTGTAACAAAGTGGACCTCCAGTACTTCAGGTAAGTTACAGGTTCCTTTATTGTCCATGTCCAGTACTCTTCCTCAAGACACAGGGATGGTAGGGGACACAAGATGACAAGGGAAACACCGGGCTCACCCCCACACCCATCTTCTCAGCTAACTCTTCCTCTCACTCCCAACCGTCACTCCCAGAACCCTGCACACCAACATTCCACCTAAACATTCCAAGTAGGTGATGTCACACACTCACCTAACCTGAAAGCAGATTACGTGCCGATCGATGGCCAACGAAACGTGGGGACCGAATGGGAGAATTATTCAGTACAAACCAGTAAAACAGATTTCTGTCAGACCCTGGTCGCTACTGTAAATTCAGCTTTCCCAGTTTTGAGAGAAGGGCATAATGAATTACCGTGCCCCGCCCCCCCCCGCCCCCCCGCTGTAGTGCTGTCTCCAAACAGATAGGATTGGAAGGAAACTGAAATTAATGCAAATAACCCCCACTGACGAGAGCCTCTTCCTTAATTGCACAAAAATATTGAATATATTACATCTAGTCCCAGCTTTGAGAATTATATCTACAACGGATATAGAACGGGTAGAATTTACGGAAATAAACAGTAGTACTAATTGGGCTATAGATACAATTTGTCACCAGTAATAACTGAAAAGATTTGTCAGCAGGTGCTGCTTTGGGTAAAATTGGATTTGAAGTGACAGTGTTTTACAGCACACAGAAAGCTGTTCACAACTTTACACCATGTGGTAAAAAGGAGATCTCGGAGGGCGTTAAACATATAGCATACAATTGGAAAAGCGAAAACTCAAACCCAAAAGCCTTATAACTACCAGGAAGGGAACAACATTGTTAGAGGGATTCTGGGTATCACCTGATGTGCCAGCTCAGCAATAGATTTAAATCTTTATTGCCAGCAGACCTGTTTTGTCTCCAAGAACCCTGGCTTCCAAACGGCTTCACGTTGAATGCATACACAGTGATATCTCGACCAGTGATGGGAGCCAAACGGGGTCACTCCAAAGGGGGGTTGTGCCGGGTAGTAAGGGCACACCTAGACATGAAGGAATTTACCATAGGAAAATCTCACTCCAACTACGTATGCTCAGTGATTGAAAATATTTTGGGGGATCAAACTAAAGTTTTAGTGATGACAGTATACGGTCCCCCGGTGGAGGCTCTGCAGAGTGAATGATGTCCCGTGTACTTATCTATTTATTTATTTTTGTATTTATTTCAGCGCACAAAACCCATAGGCATTTAGGCGCCAGTTACAGAATGTGCATAGTACAATTCACGCAGTGCAAGTACATGCATATTGGTTACAGATAACATAGGTGTGTGTGTGCAGACTGTCAAAGCCTCACCTCATGGTACGGGGGCTACATCAGTCATACAGACAAGCAAATGAGACAGAGTAGATATGAGTGAATACAGACTGGCAAAGCCTCGTCTCATGGTACGGGTGGCTACATCAGGCATGCAGACAAGCAAATGACACAAAGTAGGTATGAGTTGCAGTTGGGTAAAACACAGAGGCAGCACAAGGCTGAATGCAGATTCAAAATCGGTAGTTCTAGGCAGGTAAAATACAAAGGCAGCACAGGGTTGACTGAAGAGATAAAATTGGTAGTTGCAGTTCGGTAGGATGCAAAATACCACCCGAGGGTGACAAGGGAGATAAGGAGGTGTCCGCATGGTACACATGCTACGCAGCAGATGGACAAAATATGGCACTCCGTATAAGGTGGAGGGAGCAAGGTCTGTTGTAGGATTGTGAATATGAAGTTTGAGAAGTAGTAGCAAGTCAGATGTATAGTCAATTCCATTCACCGCCTTTTAGAATCCCATTAAGCATGGTAGGCGGGTAGGATTGCAACAAGCAGCGGGCTACGCGCATAACGGTAAAGCCTCGTCCTGCAAGGCAGAGGGCTACATTGACCGTACCGGGTAGAGGTTTGGGTGTGTCAATAAGTGAGATAGTGATAGTAGTTGTTTGTATAGTCAGATACGCGTCCGTTTGACTCAGTCAGCTGCACAACGAGGCATAGTGCACGGCGGGTAGTGGAAGGCAAATGCAGCATTGAGCCTTAGGCAGCATTCACATCTATTGCAGGAGAGAAGACGGCTAGGAGGCAAAGGGTAGGACATGGGAATGGGAGGATAATGATATGCAATGAAAAAGGTAAGATGAGATAGATGGCAGTGGTATGTCTTACCTGCCAAGTGGTGCAGTGGCATTGCAGGACATAAGTTCCTCGAATTGGCAGTAGATGTTGGGAGGGCTGGGGTCCTTCCATGCCCGGACAGGCCCAGACAGATTGAGGCCTTAGACCTCGGCCTTAGACTGAGGCCGGCTCCGCCAGCTGGTGGAGTCTGTGTGCTTCCTCTTGATGGAGCCCCAGCCAACAGAACTTTACTTAAATGGAAGACATGGTTAAAAAATTGGCGAATATTAGTGGCTGGCGATTTCAATGCCAATTGTGCCTATTTTACTGAAGAGAGATGTTTGCATGATGTTTATGATGACAGAGTATCTGGTGCTGACTTAATTGGGGGAACATACCAGGATAATCTTGATAGGAAGGGACAAATGTGGGTCGAGATGTTTAACGAATTTGATGGGTTACCCATTGGATTAGAGGAAAATGATAACCTTATTTCTCGTATTGGCACCTGGATGAATGGGAAGGCTTAATCCCATCCTTATTACATATTTTCTAAATGGACCATTTGTAGGCAAATCCTTGAGTATACATCTAATTTCACTTCGGTGAATGATCATGTAATGGTTTGCGTCGTGATACAGGCCAGAAAATCCAGGGTAAAAAGACCTCTCTGTGATAAACCGTATTATCTGGTCGGAAGAAAATATCTCTCACGTAAACCATTGGTTGACAAGCAGTGGATTTTCTGCAGAAGCTCTGTTACACAATTTTGAATGGGACATCCTGCTTTATTGAATAACTTTATGATGATAGGTTATTTATAACGCGCTTAATACCCAGAGGTTTCTAAGCGCGGACCCAGGGATCGAACCTGTGTTGCTCCGTGTTGTCTTGTTTCCAAGTCGAGCACGCTGCCGCTGAGCTATCCTCCTTTGATGTTACAATACAGAAGAAGTAAAATAATTGCCAAGCATTGCAACTGTTATAAAAATTGGATGCAAAGTCATAAATATATGGGCTATTAAAATCTCATGACTCCAAAACGTTTGGGTATTTGTACCATAGGTTTATGGCCGAACAATCTCCTAAAGAGATTTGTGGCATCTCAGAGGAAGGATGGAGTACTCATATCGAAAGAATGTTCTGGGACAAAGAGTTCATGAATGGCGACCCATTGTTTCCCCCGAAAGAATGGCCTCAGTTTCCCAGGTTTTTGAATTAGAAGAAATTCACCATATCATCAGTAAGATTAAAGCATCTAGATTCCCAGGCCTGGATGCCATTTCTAATGCAGTGATCAAAAGAAATCTGGACCTATGGGTGCCCCTGTTACGAGAACTATTTACACATATAATGAATAGAGGGAAGATTCAGGGAAACTGGAAAGAATCTATATTAGTTCCCATGCATAAAAAGGGATTTTGGACGGATCCGAACACCTTTAGATTGCTAGCTATGCTAGGCTCCAGTTAGATATTTGCCTCGATACTACTGGGACATCTACATATCTGGGTAGAGACTGAAATCCTGATCACACGTCAACAAACTAGCTTTAGAAAAGGCTGTAAAACAATCTGCTGTATACAGACCTTAACATTCCTCATAGCTGAATCCCTTAACTGCCACGACTGTCATCTTTACCACTGCTTTGCAGATTACAAAGCAGCTTTCAACTGCGTAACAAGGCCAGTATTATGGAACAAGCTGTGGAAATGGGGAAACGATTCACAGCTGTTGTATTTTATTAAGTTATTGTATAAGACACATCTGTAAATGTACATGTATCCCAGGAAGGATATACATCTAGACCTTTCACCACCAACATAGGATTAAAACAGGGGTGCATTTTGTCACTTTCTTTATTTAACCTGTATGTTGTGGACATGAGTGAGAAGCTGCAGGCTTGTTGTAATTTTCCACCAAAACTCGGTAGCAAGAGTATAAATTGTCTCTCGTATGCAGATGACACAGTTTTATTAGATCAGGAACCTTTAGGCCTGCAGCATTTGATTGAAGCCTAGACATATATGGGACTGAAAATAAATTAAGGCTAACTATAAAAATAAAAACATTATGTAATCGATAATAAGCAAAGTTCCACAAGGAACGACAAGTGGCACATGGGAAATGAAAGACTTGAAGTAGTCGAAACTTTCATTTACCTAGGAGTCCCCATAAAGGATAGGCCAACAATTGCATTTTACAAGTAAGCTTTTTCTTGTAAGATCTGTAGAAAGGGCTGTGCTAAAGAATTCGTGCAGCACATGCTGTGTAGTTTAGTGCATGGATTACTGACATAGATCACTAATATGGGTAATAACATGTAGTATTATGAACTGAAACAGGGGTGATTTTTGGGGTAATAACAGCTAATATACGGGTGGCTTGTGTGGGCTAGATTTGTAGGCCACAGACTCTGATAGTGCTGACACTGCGGCAGGTGCATGAAAAACACTGGCTGATCATTGCCAGTTTCAGAAATAATACAAAATGGAGAGTTGACACTAGTCCTTTGCAAGGCAGGGCATGTGCAATCAAGGGCCTTGAAAATAAATGATCATTGTTCATACAAAGCAAGCACGGGAAGAGGATGGGAGAATGTTTCATTTCTCTCATTAAGCTGAAGGAAGAAACGTTAAGCAGGAATGCAACTTAAAGTTTGTCAAAAATCAGGAGCCGTGAATGGAACTAGAAAGGGGTGTTAGAAGGTGCTTTAATGTTCCGGCATGTGATAAAGCTGGAAGTGACTTCATGAAAGGAGAAGCTGAAATCAGCAAATAGGGGGGGAAAGATGTTCAGAATCCATATGTGATATACCAAGAAGGGCTGGACTGTAGAGAAGAGATGTATGTGGCTCTGAAAGGAAAGGAGGGGTCTTTGGGATGGAGTTTGTGTATTGTCTTAGGCTGGATGAAACTTTACAACCGGACTGGGCTTTAACAAACTCTGACTTTTAGCAAGGCCTGGGTTTTTTTAAAGACATCTGGGGCATTCCAGAAAAAGAGCTCCAAAGACCTGAAGGGGGGTGAGCAATGAGCTTTTTAAATTTTTTTATTATTAATGCTATTTGGTTGAGGTTCAACCTTTAACATTTAAACATATAGTAAATAAATAACAATATACAACAATATTAATACATGCAGTACAATGAATCAATTCATAAGAAATCATCCTAAAATTCATACCGCATACATTTCAGTTCACTATTCAATGCACAATTGTAGTCAGCCTACTAACATTCCCATAATATCTAAAAACGTTCATTAAAATTCCTTAATAAAAAATCAATTTCAGACACTTACACATATCAGAGCAACAATATAAGAACAAAACAAACATTTGAACATTCTAAAAGCCTAATCTAGGGAACTTGAGTTGTACACAACATATTACAAACAGTATGTTTTCAGTGCAGAGACTGCAAATTCAGTGAGTTTATGAAGTTTATAAGAGCTAAACCGTACAGGTAGTATGACCTGATGGACACAATGACCAGATTGTCTCCTCGTCTCCCATTACCATCAATTCTGTAAATCTTTTCAAGTAATTCCACCTACGCCCTTGTAAAACCGGGCAGTAAATAAGTAGGTGTTTAAGTGTCTCACATTCCAATGGTATCTTACAGAAACAACATCCAGCCTTGTCAAATTTGAGAACACCATATCTAACCAGAATTTGTCCAGTCTTAAACAGGTTCAGGCAGAATATCAAAAATGCATGTCTAAAGGATTTAGCTGGATATACAGACAGGAAAGGTGCCAGGGTTCCTAACTTCTGAAGATGATTGAGTGAGGGATACAAATTGCGTTTTTCGATAATTTGTATCCAATCAAACTCAAACTATGGTTTCTTAATATGGACTGGATTATCCCTCTAACCCAAAACGGAACTACCGGTCAAAATAGAGATACCAAAGGAATACACATCCCACATCCAAGTACTAGACTGAGCCTACAAGATCATTTTCAAATCTTCAAATAATGATGCTGCAGATGGAAACAAGATTTTCCTTATAAGTGAAAGTATTTTCCAGGCTGCACGTGCACGCAATGATACAATGCCCAATTCATACCTAATTGCATCTTTTCGTACAGAATTCGACAAATGTAAAACTCTTCACCAAATCAAGGCTTCTAGTGTAGGCTGATAATCCAGTAGAACCCTGGGATAGATATCAAAACCATATAAAATCTTCTGCACGATTTTACATTGAAAAAACTCAGAGTTGCCTTCAGAGTAAATCTACCATACTTTTGATCAGCCTTCAATAGCTGATTAGCTAGAGTTTGAGAACGTTTCTTCAACCTCTCAGAGAACCTGATATAACCTTGTTTAGAAGATAGAAAAATCCGAAGATAGATCAGTGAGCCAACCCTTCCAATCACTTAACTATCCATTTTCCAATGATAATAGATTTTTCCTGGCCCCTAGAGCATTGCAAACATTTTTATTCTGACCGGTTTACCCTCAAAGCATGATTGCTCATATATGATATAAAAGCCTTTGTCATTCTTTGTAGACCAACCGCAGTTTACTAAAAAAAAAAACAATTATCAGCACAGGACAGCCAAAATGACCTTAGATGATGAATCTTGGGCAAGATAAAAGTAGCTGTTTGTAAGTACTCACCAATGTCTGAAATATACAAGTTAAACAGTGTGGGTAGCCTGAAGGTGTATCACTCACTAGTGCCCAGGGATCTGTCATCCAGGTGACCAGGACACGGCTATCGCTATTGGAACCAGTTCCTGGGGGTGGACCAGTGAGGGAGGATCACCTAGATGGGGGGGTCTTTGGGGAGTGGAAGTGGGACACCAAAGGGTGAGATGTGGTATCCCCTTTCCTTCAACACCTTTTCCCCATCCTACCAGGTAGGATACCGGGAGCTCGACCCGCCCCCTTTTCCGACACAAACACTTTCTCACAGACAGTTCATTGTGTGCAACAACAGACTTACACCAGAGACATGGGAATTGAAGCTGAGCAGACCTACGCTGTGGATCAAAGGTATCTAGGGTGCTCCTGTGTTGATAACCCAGGCCGGGAGGAGCGATTTCAGGCGTGGTACTGTCTTTGGCTCCTGCAAGAAAGACGCACCAGTAAAAGCAGCAGAGCTGGTGAGTCGGAGAAACCAATATGAAATCACCCTATGTTTGAACCAAGGTTGCAAGCGGCAACATTGTATGAAGAATTCTATAAAGGTCTGTGTTTGAAATGCATGTGTTAAGAAGCGAACAATTGGAAACTTAAGGAGTGAATGCACTGTTGAAAGCTAAATCAGATACCAAATACAGAGTGGTCAGGTGCCTGAGGGGGTGCTCATTCGAAGGTCTCTGTTGGGTATCGAACTAAATTAGAAATACGTTGTCAGAAAGAAACTTTGAATCAAAGTGGTCTGTGACGGGTCCCACAAAAACCTGTGCACAATTGAAAGTCTTTGATAAGTATAAAGTAAACCTACAATTGGTCTGAGCCCGGCTGAGGGAGACCAGATGAATGCAAAGAGGTGTTAAACCTTTTCGCCGCTGGTCATTATGGCAGCGCCGGCGATTGTGCAATACCGTTCTGCTTGACTCACCTAACATGGCCGACAACTATACCATCGGTACTATGAACAACGGAGCTGCCGATGAACGTCTACTGAGCACGCATAAACGAAGTCACGTGACCCCATATAAAGACATCAGGAAGTCAAGCAAATGCGTCGCTACTCTCCTACATGGCGCTTCGTAAGTTCGCACCTAGACTTTGTGAATTCTATAGTCTGTTACTCTCTCCTCTCATCAGGACCTTCACTGTTATTCTCTTCTTTCCAATTCCCTCTTTAGACTTCGTCCACTTGTTAAAGCGCCAACCCGCTTTCTCATTCCATCTTCACTCCCTCTCGCAGGTTTCCCTTCTACCGCTGAAAAGTGAGTTCCCCGAGTTTGTATCCATTCTACCTCTTTTTTCCCAGTCCATTTCTATTACCTTACTAACCTCCTTTCTTGCCATACTATCAGTGATTTGTTTTCAGCATCTGAGGCAGAGAACGGATTATTTCTTTTTTAAACCAAGAAACCATTTCCCTCTTTCTTGACAGTAAGTTAAATCTATCACCACCTTCTATCTACAGTCCATTCGCTCTCCCCGCAGAGTACTCACCTCTCCTGTCTCTTACGTAGGACGGCTCTCATCATCATTCAGCAGTCTCCACGAGCGCGATTTCCAGGAAACGACCGACTGATCAACACCTCCAATGCTTCGGCTCAGGGTTTTTCTTCCCCGGAGGGTTTTCCCTGTGAGTTGTGTTTCTTCGTTCACCGAACAGTATACGTTGGAGGGGAGGGAACAGGATTTTCTGGGAGATCTTCCTTATCTACAGAGTTGCACCTTTAGATTCGGCTGACTGCCCAGGTTAGTGTCAATTCTATTGCGGGATACATTTATTCCTTTTTAAAAGTACGTCTGAGCGTAACAGTTAGCGACGCCCTAAAAGACACTACTGGACTAGCAGCGGAGTTCCAATGGATCAACAAATGCAACAACTTATGGCTGCTGTGCAGTCTATGTCTTTAGAGATGCAATCTCTCAAATCAGACAATGCTCAATTACGGCAGCAAGTCGCATGAGCATTTACTGATACTCCTTCTTCCACCTTACAGAACGGTAAATATGATGGAGACCTGCACAAGCTAAAATAATTCCTTGACAGCTGTACGGTGCAATTCACCCTTAAAGCCCGTTTTTTCCTACTGATAAAGATAAGGTTGGCTTTTTGATCTCGCACTTAACTGGGCCCTCTTTGGCTTGGGCTACCCATTTGGTGACTTCAGGGAATGCAATTTTCGATTCATATCCGCCTTTACCAATAGCCTACGTTCTATGTTTGGCCGACAAGAAATATCGGTTGCTACCCAAGAAAGGCTATTAGACTTAAGACAGGTCAGTAGAGACCTCATGTCTTATATAACCCAATTTAAACAGCTGTCTGCCGAAACTGGCTGGCTAGACGATGGTCTACTCACCTTGTTCCGACTGGGACTCTCCGAGGATCTGAAGGATGAGGTTTCTAAAATCCCCCGTCCCGCAAATTTAGCCGATATGTTCACACAAACTATGCAAATCGACTATCGTCTTCATGAACGTTCTCAAGAAAGGAGGAAGGGGAAGAGTAGTAAAACCCTTTCCGAATCTCTGATTGTTGTTAACAAGCCTATGTCAGCAGACAAACCTATGCAGATAGGTTTAGCCAGGGGTCCCTTGTCAGTTAGCGAAAGAGAAAGACGAATGAGTCAGGGACTATGTATGTATTGCGGGGCTTCCTCATGTTCTTCGGGATTGCCCTATAGTTCCTCCTGGCCAATCACGCACCCCGATGCAGGGAAACGCCAAAACCCTGCCGTAAGGGAAACTACGACAGGCGTTACTAAACAATGTTCCCCTAAGAGAGTGGGTTTATCCTTGGAGGCCTATCCAACCGAACAACCTATGTTGGTTCTCTCTGTCGTCATTGCCCTACCCAATCAAGTTCTACAAGGAGTCCCTGCATTAAATGATAGCGGAGCAGCTGGCAATTTTTTGGACGATATGTGGGCTGTCCAACATGGAGTAAGCCGATCCGCCAAGTCTGTTGTCACCCCCATCCAAGGCATTGATGGCTGCCCGCTGAGCTCCGGACCCATTAGAGAACAGACGGCACCCATAACTTGCTTAATCGCTTCCCACAAGGAGACGGTGGTATTTGATCTAATCAAGACTGCACATTTTCCCATCATTTTAGGGCTTCCGTGGTTACGGACTCACAACCCCTTTATAAATTGGACTGCAGGCACTCTTTTTCTGGGATATGAATACTATGTTTCCCACTGTCTTTCTCAAGCCTCAGTAGGGATTCAGATTCCGTCTATGGTGATAAATCCCGCTGTAGTTCCTTCTATCGGATACTTAGGTAACATTCCGGTTTGTCACCAACAATTTCAATCAGTGTTCTCTCACCCTGACTTCCCAAAGTTGCCTCCTCACAGAAGGGACGATTGTCACATTGATTTACTCCCAGATCAACCAGTACCATTTGGCCGCATGTACATCCTGTCCCAATCAGAAAAGAAAGCCCTCAAGGAATATCTTCATACTCACCTACAGAATGGACTTATAGCAGAATCTAAATCACCTGCTGGTGCCTCGCTGTTTTTTATCCCTAAGAAAGATTCAGAGGAGCTGAGACCATGTATTGATTATCGAGGACTCAATAAGCTCACTATAGAAGATAAATATCCTATGCCGTTAATCCCAGACATTCTGGAAGCTGTTCAGGGGGCTTCGTTCTACACCAAGTTAGATCTACGAGGTGCGTATCATTTGATTCGTATCGCCCCAGGTAATGAATGGAAGACAGCTTTCCAGACCCCATTTGGTCATTACGAGTATCGTGCAATACCGTTTGGGCTGGTTAACGCACCTGCAATCTTCCAGCGATTTATGGATCATTTATTCGCTGACGTTCTTCTCCATTTTGTTATGATCTATCTAGATGACATTCCCGTCTTTTCATCCAGTAAAGAAGAACACATTCAACATGTCAACCTTGTTCTAGCCTGTCTCAAAGCCAATCAACTGGATTGTAAGGCTAGTAAGTGTGAATTCCACAAGGAACAAGTAACTTACTTAGGGTTCGTCTTGTCCGCCCAGGGAATTTCTATGGATCCTAAGAAGGTATCGGCGATTTTGGATTGGACTCCACCCGCAAGTAGCAAAGATATCCAACGGTTCTTAGGATTTACTAATTTTTACCGTAAGTTCATTCCATGTTTTTCGGAAATGATTCTTCCTATCACCCGACTTCTTAAAAAAGGAAGAACTTTCTTATGGGACGATCCAACACAGAAGGCGTTTCTGGACCTCAAATCTCTTTTTACCTCTGCTTCTATCTTGTTAACTCCGGACCAGTCACGTCCCTTTATAGTAGAAACAGACGCATCCCATCATGCTTTAGGAGCTGTCCTATTACAACGGAATGAGCTAGGTGAAGAAAGACCCATTGCTTATCTCTCCAAAACTTTCTCATCTTCTGAAGAGAATTACTCTGTTCTTGAAAAGGAATTATTGGCAATCAAAAAAGCCTTTGAGGAATGGAGGCATCTTTTGTTGAGTTCTATGCATCAGATTGAAGTCCATACTGATCACCGCAACCTTAAAGTCCTGCAGCAAGCTCACACCACGAACAGCAGACAGGCACGATGGGGTCATTTCTTCTTACCCTATCGGATAGAGTTTACTTTCCTTTCTGGAAGTCAAAATCTACGAGCAGATGCTCTTTCTCGAAAAGACCCTCCGATTAAGAAATTTCATCCAGAGTTACTATTCCCAAAGGCTAAGTTTCTGGCAACCGTTACTGATTTCCTTCAAATTCTCAGACAGGAGACTGCTCGCCTCGAACAGTTCTGTATAAATTTGTCTCCTACTCATCAGCTTACCAAGAATAATGGTTACTACTTTTTTAAAGCCAAGTGTTTGTCCCCACCTCCGATCTACAGAAGGAAGTGCTGTTCATGTGCCATGATTCAAAGGCAGCGGGGCATCGAGGTTATCAAACTACTCTTGATCTAATTTCTCAGCACTTTTGGTGGCCTACTCTAAACAAGGATGTTCGAGACTATGTCTCAGCTTGCACCATTTGTCTACAATCCAAGACTCCACGAAGCCCTCTGTTTGGGTTACTTTTGCGTATGCCCATTCCGGACAGACCATGGCAAGTCATTTCCAATGACTTTATTGTTGACCTTCCTCCTTCTGTTCATCACACCACTATAATGGTGACTATAGATTACTTCACGAAGATGGCACATTTTACCCCATTAGTCAAGCTACCTAGAGCGGATCATTTGACTAAGATCTTTATCTCTGAAATATTTTCCCGTCACGGACTTCCAAACACCATTGTTTCCGATCGGGGTTCCCAATATATTTCCCTTTTTTGGAAGGGTATATGCCACGTACTGGGTGTTAAGAGAGCTCTCAGCTCGGGCTACCATCCCCAAACCAATGGCCAGATGGAGCGTCTCAACCAAACATTAGAAGGCTACTTACATTGTTTTGTTTCTACAGCACAAGATAACTGGGTGGATTTACTACCGTTGGCAGAATTCGCCTATAACAATGCCAGGCATTCGGAGTTGAAGACCAACCCCTTCTTCTGTTCCTATGGATACCATCCATCCTTTGAGCCTTCTGTATCCAAGTCTTTCACCAACTGTCCAGGAGTGGACAATTTGATCGCTGATATCCAGAAAAGACATCAACTTGCTCGTATCTCTCTACAAGAGGCCCAGGATCGAGCTAAACTATTAGCTGATCATCATTGCCAAGAGCTCCCAAACATTAAAGCGGGTGACGCTGTCTGGTTATCTGCCCGATTTCTTCCGAGACACCTAGTGCCGTCCAAATTATCTCCTAAATTCTTTGGGCCTTTTAAGGTGTTGTCTTTGGTTGGAACTGCTGCTGTTCGATTAGCTTTGCCTTCTTCTTGGTCTCGTATTCATTCGGTATTCCACTTCTCACAAATCAAGATGTCTGTGGAAGATCGTTTTCAACGTACTCCTAATACTCTTTCTCCACTGGTGATGACAGATACTGGGCCTGAATACGAGGTTGCTAGCATCTGCGATTCTAGATATTTTCGAGGTCGCCTGCAGTTTCTAGTCGACTGGAAGGGTTACTCCCCGGCAGAAAAGACATGGGAGTTGGCCTCTGGAGTCCATGCTCCACGTCTGGTTCAGAAATCTTTCCGGCTTCATCCCGGAAAACTGGGCTCTCCCCCCTTGAGGAGGGGGCATACTGTTACACCTTTTCGCCACTGGTCATTATGGCAGCGCCAGCGATTGTGCAATACAATTCTGCTTGACTCACCTAACATGGCCGACAACTATGCCATCTGTACTATGAACAATGGAGCTGCCGATGAACGTCTACTGAGCACGCATGAACGAAGTCACATGACCCCATATACAGACATCAGGAAGTCAAGCAAATGCGTCGCTACTCTCCTACATGGCGCTTCGTAAGTTCGCACCTAGACTTTGTGAATTCTATAGTCTGTTACTCTCTCCTCTCATCAGGACCTTACCTGTTATTCTCTTCTTTCCAATTCCCTCTTTAGACTTCGTCCACTTGTTAAGGCGCCAATCCGCTTTCTCATTCCATCTTCACTCCCTCTCGCAGGTTTCCCTTCTACCACTGAATAGTGAGTTCCCCGAGTTTGTATCCATTCTACCTCTTTCTTCCCAGTCCATTTCTATTACCTTACTAACCTCCTTTCTTGCCATATTATCAGTGATTTGCTTTCCGCATCTGAGGCAGAGAACGGATTATTTCTTCTTTAAACGAAGAAACCATTTCCCTCTTTCTTGACAGTAAGTTAAATCTATCACCACCTTCTATCTACAGTCATTTCGCTCTCCCTGCAGAGTACTCACCTCTCCTGTCTCTTACGTAGGACAGCTCTCATCATCATCCAGCAGTCTCCACGAGCCTGATTTCCAGGAAACGACCGACTGATCAACACCTCCAACGCTTCGGCTCAGGGTTTTTCTTCCCCGGAGGGTTTTCCCTGGGAGTTGTATTTCTTCCTCCACCGAACAGTATACGTTGGAGGGGAGGGAACAGGATTTTCTGGGAGATCTTCCTTATCTGCAGAGTTGCAGCTTTGGATTCGGCTGACTGCCCAGGTTAGTGTCAATTCTATTGCGGGATACATTTATTCCTGTTTAAAAGTGCGTCTGAGCATAACAAGAGGGATATGAGCCCAGCTGAGTGGGTCTAGGGTGAACCCTGAGTCACCCTAGAAACAAAAGTGAACTTACAATTGGTCCAAGCCCGGCGGAGGGAGACTAGCTGAACGTGAAGAGGGATCTGAACTGGCTGATGGGAATCTGGGGTGAAACCGTGAGTCATCCAAGAAGGAAAAGTGATTTACAATTGGTCCGAGCCCGGCTGAGGGAGACTATTTGAACGTGAAGAGGGATCTGAACCCGGCTGAAGGGCACCTGAGAAGGAATAGTTTGGAATTAGCAGAAAAGGGGATCTGAGGCCAGCTGAGGGGGATCCAGGAATAAACCTCCAAAATCGTTTGTTTAGTTACAAGAAGAAAATAACTTTCTATGTTTTTGTTTTGCACATCAGGCCCTCTAAAACAAGAGGCCTTGATGGAAAAGAGACTTGAGCACAGAAGGCTCTGATATTGGAAATGGCATTATATCCTCATACCACAGACACCAGAGCATGCGTTTTGCTCATAGTGAACAGCCTTGCCCCGTGCTGAAAACATGGGCAAGGGAGGCCAATGGCACGAGTATCCTGATTATCATTTTGTGAACACTTCTTTCTTTTTCATGAACTGTACCCCACACTATCTGTCGCTAGTAGTAAGGATCGGCAATCTTTTTTTTTTTAGCATAGGACCTTTTTTGTTTGACACGACTCAATTAGGATTACATTCTTAATTATTTGATGGTCGTAGCTTGCTCTGATCTTAGGTTTAGATAGGCATTTATCACACCTCTTTGAAAGTTCAATAAACACCCTTGAACTGTGGTCACTTCTGTCTGTTGTACTTTGATACCACGCCTTCATTACATATCGTGTCAGAGTGGTATGTGATTCAACTGATAAAAATGGAAATCCATGCTGATAATCGTTGTACCACTAGAAGGGGAAAACAGAATTGTTGAACTCCTTGACTCTGACCGCGTATCCATGCTAAAAGATGCAGTGCTCTGCAAACTACATATCCCGACTGGTCAAAAAGATCTGTTCTTTAAAACTCAAGTATTATTAGACACTCTTCCTCGTTCCCATTATAAGATACAACAGTGGGTTCGGATAATACTGAGCCATCAGGGTGAGAGATTAACCTAACAAAGTCCACTCCTTTGAGCAAATCAGAATCAGACGACTTTGAAACCGTATCCAAGAGAGTCAAAACCTGTTTCTTTTCTGACTCAGAAAAAACCACAGAGGGGACCCTTACACGCCTGGAAGAAATTGCTGGCCAGTTAGCAGCCCATCAAATGCCAAGGCTAGCATCCAAGAAAATGTAACCAATCGGTTGAATTACAAACTAGACCCTTAATACCACAAGGGGTACTTCAACCATACCTAGAAGGCAAAGATATAGGACAATTTTTCTTGAACTTCGAATGCCTAGCTGACCAACTAGGATGGGAAGAGAACCATAAAAGGTGCTATTTGGCCCCTCTGTTGAAAGGCGAGCTACTAACCGCCTATCAACTACTTAATCTTGCACAGAGTTCCACCTTTCTATCCATCGAGGAAGGGTTGTTAAAAAGAGTAGGGCAAACCTGCAATTTCTATCAACAGAATATGAGGGCAATAAGATTAAACCTATAAATGGTTCAACGTGTCCGAAACACTGTGGCCCTGTGGGTCAACAATAGATCCTTAGAATAACTGACAGAGGGGGGCGCTGTTGAGTGCCGAACAAGATGGCCGCCTGAAGTTCAAGCTCCATGGCAGGCAGATCACACAATCCTGATTTGGCACCTTTATGACCAAAGACTCGACTCAAGCTGTCACGATTTACGAGCCGCTGGTCCAGGGACCCCACAGTCCGAATCCTGACGAAAAACAGTGCTGGGAACCCTTGTAATCGGGCACCGCTGTGACCATCCCCCATCGGCGGCGCACCTATGCACCAAAATCCAGCGCCGGCGGAGAGACAGAATGATCCGCCCAGAGTGCCCGAGACACCCTGTTACTCTTGCGGAGGCCCGCCGGGGGATGGCACGCCTCCGTGGCTCTGGATAGAGGTGGCAATCGGGGGCAGCCTGTGCGTGCACTGAGGCTGTGCATCACCGGCGTGGGTGGACGCGGCTGTTGGAGCTGTGCCCCGACCCTTGGGTGCTGGTCCGGCATCGCTTCGGGGAGGCGGCTGCCCCTGCATCGGCCCTGCCCGGCCCCCCCTCATTTGCTGTGCCTCGTCGGAGAGGCTGTTCGGTGGAGGGCCTCCCCCCACCGTCAGCGAGACTTCGACGCTTGGGGTGGAGCTGCGGTACACCAGCAAACACCAGATACTGCGCTCCCCTGATGACGCGCTAAGCTGCCAGATCCTGGTGGCCATAAGGTACGTTGAGGAGGAGGGCCCCTTGAACACTTCCCTGCAGTGCTCCACGGATTGTCTACCAGCAATTCCCTGCATCGAGGCACAATAATAACACTGGTCTGCACTGCCCTGGGGGGACACCCCAAGTGAACACTTGATACAGAACGTACTGGGGCCCATTGGCTCACATCTGAGGACATACTGTGGCCTGGACCCTATCTCGGCTCTGCTCCACATTTTCCCCGAGGTGTCCCGATGGTGCGGGTTCACCTGAATCCTCTCGATCCATCTACGCGCGGTCTTGACCGGACTAGATTCTTGCATTGTGCCCGGAAGGGCCTTAGCCTCTGGTTACATCCCATTTATTTTGACTGTACGCCCTGCATATTAACTGGAGCCTCCTGTGAACCACATCACCTATTCCAGAGTTCACGTCCTGTCCTTCCTACAGGCAAACACTACATGTCTGAGTGACATTCACCCTCATCCCCCCAGCAAATATAACTGGATACTTGCGCCTGAGCTCCTGTCCTCCGTGGAGGTGGAATGGTGTCACCGCGTCTAACCCTTCGGTGACCTGCGGTGGGTGCCTTTGACTACACGCAGGTGGATTTGGGTCTCCATCCTCGTCTCAACTATTACAGGCTGAGTTCCTATAGGCTGCATTGGTAGTCGCATCCATGGTGCAGGCGAGAGCACGGTCACCGGACTCCCTGATCACCTACCTGATCCTCTAGGTCCCCCCTCCGGGGGTATAGTAGGCAGGTAGTGCTGCCTGCCGCTGCACACCCATTCAACTGTCTGCACAATCTGGCGGACCCCCTTCTCCTGACAGGGTCGAATACAATATCCTACTGTCACCCTGGGCGGCAGCCCAGCGGCGTCAGTGAGTGACTTGATCCCCCAGGGGGCTGTACCCTGCCTGTCCCCCTCTCACACTGACCGAGGCACCACCAGCTCTTCCTCACTCCGCTCGACCCTTGTCATCGCCACAATGACCAAGGGGGCCGGGAAAAAGCAGAGCTCCATCAATATGTTTGCAAAGACTCTGGTGAGATTGTCGGAAGAGGTCCCTGAGCAGGCCCCTATTAACTCATCATCCCTCACGGATTCCACGGAGCCCAGCAGTTGCTGCTTTATAGGCACATCATCACCAGATTGTGCAGGTATTCATTCCTACCTCACCAGCACGTTGCTGTATGCAATCCAGTGCCATCCCTCGCCTCCCAGACAGACCTTGTGCCTATAGGCTTTGGCAAAGAGGAGACACCAGCATCCCCTTGTTCAGCATCTATCTGAACATTTGGCAAACTCGTTTGCTTTTCAAGTCACGGTCCTGAAGAAGATGGTTCGAATCCCCCATGCCATCGAAACCGGTCGACCTCTTTCGGTCATGAGGGCTCTCATGACCTACCCGTGATCTCTTTACACCAACCAAAGAGACTGTACTCTTCAAAAATTGCTAAATTGTAGCACACTCACTTTCACAGAGTGAGCTACACCTTTTTTATAAGAGCCATTTTTTAGCCCTACAGCCCTTTTGCTGGGTTTGTGTTTTTTTATACCCTCCAGTGGTGTCTCCAGCAGCACTGTTTCATACTCCAACCACAATGACCTACGGGAATTATTAAAGTTATACATTCTGGATGGAATAGAAGCAGTTGACCTGTCTCACAGGTTGTATCCATGCATTCTAACAGCCTCAAGATCTAATATACAGTTTTGTTGCACGCTGCCTCACCTGCTGAAGTCTACCACTTTTTAGACGTCCCTGTTGGACTACTCGTGTCTGTCTCCAGACATTGCCACCAGTATAGAAGGTTGAGGGACAGTACTCTCCTCTATATCTTTTTAGTAGGCGATACACCACGCGCAACCCAGGGATAGGCGCCCCGTCAGGGTCAGGGTGTTCTTCCTTAGGGCAAGGTACGCCGAGCCAGGTGGCCCTCCTTCTCATGTATTCGAGTGTGAGCACTTTAACTCACCTATTTGTTTTCGCATACATTTGATGCACCCTGAATACCTTCTCTCCTACAAAACCGTTGTTTTTGTGTTACCATAGAGCGGGCACACCAGGCCCTGACAGCTAAACCTAAGCTGGGTGCTCCTCCACGACCCATTATAGCTCGGGTGCTGTGTTAAGATGGATTTCTGAACTCTGACCTGGAGGGGCAGAGATTCAGAAGGCCAGCCTAGTTTCTTGGAACAGGGTAACCTCTGGACAAGCCAGACCAATCAGGGTAGCGATGGCGGCGGTCAAGACTAAGTCTCAAGAGGGGTGAGGGTGACGGAAAGACCTCAATGAGCACACAAAGCAAGGACACTTACAAATTACTCCAGACAGGTGTTATATTAAAAATATAGACACATTTATTACAAGGGCTTAGTAACATCGACCATAGCAAAGAATCACAATAATACTAAAGTAAACCAACACATCACAATCAATACAATATATATACAAGCCCGAGAGGTCTAAGGAGTTAGGAGCACGTAATATGTAGACCACCTAGATCGGGAGGAAAACAGGCAGTGCAAGTAATCATTAGACCCAGTTCGACATCTGAAATACACCTAACTAGGAGGAAGTCCGAGCCCTACGAAGAGAGCAGCCTTATGCTCAAAAGTACCTACACGCGCTGGTGCCAATGGACAAAAGAGGGCCTCTTCGAGGATATCAGGCAGTTCAGGAAGGTGAATGAAGCGATGCAGAACAAGTCCCTACTACTCAAGCAAGGCCTCCACTTGTGTGAGGGTGCTGTGAACGTAGAGCAAGCTGTAGACCAAGTTTCGAGGGCTTCCCCGAAATGGCGGCGGTGACAGAGCAAAGCGTCCTGCGTAAGCTGGTCAGCCCACTGGTTGGCCCAGGGACACTTCCAAAGAAGTTTACTTGCAGGGCTTGATGAAGGTGCCGGGAATAGTTGATCCCACAATTCCAATGGGTCGAAGCGCCTTTGCAGACCTTCTAGGATGATCAGATGCAGAGGGGTCTCGCACGATGACAGCAGTTCAGGGTGCCAACCTTCAGCGGGTCACCAGCGGTTCCTTGACTCAGCTTCTTGTTGCAGGATACTTGGCTCCTTATCCCTTGTTCGGTGTGAACTCAGGAGATCGACATGGTAGTGGTGTTTTCAGCCTCCTCTTATCCAAAGTTCCCTTCGTGCCAAAACGGAGAGGGCCCAATGGGAGATCTGCTCACAAACACTCACACCCTACGTGGACCTATCACGGACCACGGTGGTCCCATGCATTCAGGACACTCCAGACTCTCTGGCACCCAGGATGTGTATTGGGAACAGACATCCCAGCCCACATCCTGGAGGCACACACAAGGCATGCAGAAGCCCGCAAAAGCGTTGTGTTTCACGGGAAAGTGCATGACCAAATAAGGACTGCCCCGGGTCGGCTCGACCTGGGTGAAGGTGAAGGGGCAAGACGGTCAGCGGACAGGACAAAGAACCTGGTGGCATGGCCATTTTGGGAGCCAGGCCACCTATTTGTGCCAAACGCTGTAAGCGTGGATAACATGGCGAAAAAGGGTTCAAATCACAAGAGAAACGATAGCTGCCACCAGTCCCGTCCGTGGCACACTTGCACAGTTCATAATAAGTCCAGCGAGAGTTTCTAGGGCCTTTGGAATTACTAGAGACCCAAGAGAGCGGTAATGTAAGTTACGGTGCACTCTTGTTTCATGTTGCACAAAAGCTGCAACATGAGGAAAGTACTAAGGGAAACGAAGTCTCCCAGTACTGACTGTTTTAAGAGCATGTCAGTGTCCCCATAAGAATTGAGCGAAAGCCCAGAGGAGTGCGGCGGAAGGCTGCGCTTCTCTGGAAAAGTCTAGATCAGGGTGTAAAACAACAGCAACACGTTTGGGGGTTGCCACATGGAGGGAAAATTACATACAATTATGAAATCTTTCCTAACACTCGCCCCTCCCAGACTAAGGACAGGGGGAACTAATCCACCCCTGGATGAGTTTCTTGTTCAGGTCGGTTAAACATTCTGGACAACCCATCAGCATTGCTATGTTGGACACCTGGCCTATGCTCAATAGTGAAGTCAAAGCCTTGCAGACTTATGGACCACCTAAGCAACTTTGGATTCTCTCCCTTCATGTTCATTAGACACTTTAAGGGCTTATGGTCAGTTTGCACAGTGAAGTGGGTCCCATAGAGGTAGGGCCTCAGCTTCCGTAGGGCCCACACAACAGAGAAACATTCTTTCTCTACTGTGGACCATCTGAGCTCTCTGTCCTTAAGCTGGCGACTAATGAAACCAATAGGGTGTTCCTTACCCTTCTCATCTACTTGTGATAGTACAGCTCCTATCCCAGTGTCAGAGGCATCTGTCTGCACAATAAAAGGTCTTTGGTAATCAGGGGCCCTGAGAACAGGGGCCTGGCACAAGGAGTCTTTTAAGCCATTGAAGGCCTTCTCACACTCTTCAGTCCAAGTTACCTTCTTGGGTTTGTTCGGAATGGTGAGAGAAGTCAGAGGGGCAGCTATGGTGCCATAGTCTGCCATGAAAATTCTGTAATACCCTGTGAGTCCTAAGAAGGCTCTCACTTGGGTCTGGGTAGTGGGGGTAGGCCAGTCTTGTACTGCTTGTACTTTACTGGGTAGAGGCTATATCCTCCCTCCACCTACTTCATGTCCAAGGTAACCCACTGAGCCTTGTCCAATCTGGCATTTACTGGCCTTTATGGTCAAGTGGGCTTTCTGAAGAGCCTGTAACACAATCCCAAGGTGTTTCACATGGTCTTCCCAGGTGGCACTGAAAACTGCTATATCATCCAGATATGCAAGACAGAATTCATCCAACCCATTCAACACATGATTCACAAGCCTCTGGAAAGTGGCAGGTGCATTCTTCAACCCAAAAGGCATTACCCTGAACTGGTAAAGACCTTCTGGAGTTGAGAATGCTGTCTTCTCCTTGGCATGTTCTGCAAGGGCTATTTGCCAATAGCCTGCAGTGGGGTCAAACGTGCTGAGGTACTTGGAGGCACCCAAGGTATCCACCAGCTCATCTGTTCGAGGCAAGGGGTGGGCATCTGTCTTGGTGACAGCATTCAGAGCCCTGTAATCCATGCAGAACCTCAATTTAGAAGAACCTGCTTTTGGAACCAAAATCACAGGTCTGGACCAAGGACTACTAGAGTGTTCAATCACTCCAAGATCTAACATTTAGTTGACCTCCCTCTTAATGTAAGACCGGACTTTGTCTGACATCCTGTATCCCTGACTTTTGGTAGGTACACTGTCTCCTGTGTCTATGTTATGTTTGCACCAAGGTGTCAAATCAGGGGAATGTGTAAACAGGGGGGAAAATTGCCTAAGCAAACTTTTCACCTCAGCCTGCTGATCAGAAGTCAGGTGAGGGGCCACTCGGACACCCTCAAAGGAGCTATCTGAAGGACTGCTTTGAAACAGGTCAGGGAAAGGTTCAGACTCCTCTTCCTCAACATCTGAAGCCAATAGCAGTGCTGCAATTTCAACTCTTGTGATGAAAGCCTTCAGCCTATTTACGTGGAACATTTTTGGAGCCTGTCCAGGCCTTCCAAGGTCCACTAAATAGTTGACCTCACCCAGGGGCTCCACCACTGTGTAAGGGCCTGACGATTTATCCTGTAAAGCTCTAGGCCTTATGGGATTCATGATCAGGACTTGCTGACCAGGTGTGAAGTTGATGAGGGAAGCTTTCTGGTCATACCAATGTTTCACCAGGGCTTGTCCCGCCTTCAACTTGTCACTAGCCAGACCCATCAGGAGTACCATCCTTTTTCTGAGCTCTAACACATAGTCTACTACGTTGGTAGTAATAGGGGGAGTGGGCATTTCCCATCCCTCCTTGACTATGGCTAAGGGTCCCCGCACAGGGTGACCAAACAGAAGTTCGAAGGGGCTGAAGCCAACACCCTCCTGTGGTACCTCTCGGTAGGCAAACAGTAAGCATGGTAAAAGAAGATCCAATGTTCTTCTCTGAGGTTCTTCCAGAGCCCCAATCATACTTTTTAACGTTCTGTTAAACCGTTCCACCAGACCATTGGTCTGGGGTGGTATGCAGAGGAGAACTTGTAGGTGACCCCACATTCTTTCCACATAGCCTGCATATACTTCGACATAAAGTTGCTGCCTCTGTCAGACACAACTTCTTTAGGGAAGCCAACCCTAGTAAAGATGCTGAGTAAAGCTTTTGCGACTGACTTGGCAGTCACAGTTTTCAATGGGATGGCCTCAGGATATCTGGTGGCATGGTCGACCAATACCAGGATAAACCTATTGCCTGAGGATGTTTGGGGGTCAAGGGGACCAACAATGTCGATCCCTACCCTCTCAAATGGTACTCCCACAACTGGGAGTGGTACCAATGGAGCTTGGATTGTTGAACCACTCTTACCAGATAATTGGCAGGAGGCACAACTCCTGCAGTGACTTTCTACTTGCACCCCCATCTTGGGCCAGTAGAAGTGCATGGATAACCTTTGCTTGGTCCTCATAATACCAAGGTGACCAGCAAGGGGCACTTCATGCGCCAGCTGCAGGAGGAACGGTCTTACAGCAAGGGGAACCACTAACCTCCTATGGTCTCCTTCTGTAGACTCTGTGGGCTCACTATACAGGAGTCCACCTTCCCAATAAATCCGATGCTTCCCAGGAGGTTCACCCTCAAGCTGGGAGCAGGCCTGTCTCCCTAGGCCTTCCAGAGATGGGCACTCACGTTGGCCTTTACTGAATTCTTCCCTGTCAGGACCAGCTTCTACTAACAAATTGTTTAGTTCAGGATGGTCATTGGGGTCAAATACTTCAGGCATCACCACCTCCTCGTCAGATCCGGGTGATTGACCAACTACCTCCACCGCAGTGGTAGGCGAGTTAGGGGGGATATTTTCTTTCCCTCTTTTTGGTTTCTTGACTCTGTTAGCCTTGGGTTTCCCCTTTGGCTGGGGCAGGGCATTGGTCTTGGCCAATGCTGCCCTCGTTTGAGACCTTGTGCAGGGTCTGTCAGCAGTATCTCCCACAAGCCCTAAAGCTCTGAGATCATTGCCCAACAAGACCTTTAATGGGACATTCCTCTGAATGCTCACTGGAATCCTGACTGCTGTACCATTGATAGTAAGATTTACAGGTATTACTGGGAACATGAGAGGTGGGCTGTCAGCCAACTTAGTGGGCATCAGAGTAGCTCTGGCAACTTCCTCTGAGTCTACCAAGGTAGAATCCATTACAGTTTGACTGCACCCACTATCCCTAGGAGGTGGAGTATCTACTCCATTGATCAGCACACTGTCTTTAAAGTAGTGCTTGGTGTTATCTGGAATCCTAGCATAAGCCTCTGAGACTTTAGGCTCCCAGGAACCGAGTGAAACTAAAACTACCTCAGCCTCTATCCCACTGGGGAAGGAGTCTGAGGAGAAGGATGCTCCGGTAATCTCTTCTTCCTCGTAGGAGGAGTGTGGACCCCCAAGGTTTTGACCTTACATCTGGGATCCCTCTTCACGTGGTCAGTTGCTCCACAAGCAAAACAAGATCCATTGGGTCTGTTTACATAGGGAGGCTTATTCTAACCAGAGTTCTGTTTTAGAGGCTGGCCTCCACTACACTGTGAGTTCTCTTGTGTCTTACCCTTATTTTTCTTTTTGTGGCCCTTTTGGGAAGAAGATTTATCAGTTTCCCCACCCTCCTTATCTTTGGACTTTTTCCCTTCCTCCTGCTTACCAGGATGAGTCTTGTCCGTATGGGACACTCGATGTAACACCCAGAAATCTGCTGCAATGGCAAGTTTCTTAGGATCTATCTCCTTTGAATCTGCCAAATGCTGCTTAAACTCAGGGGGAGAAGATGCAAAAATATGTTCCAGCATGACAAGACTTATCAGACCTTCAAAGGTAGAAACCTTATAACCTTTGACCCAGCCAGTCAAGTTTTTTAAGGATTATGTTACATAAGATACCCAAGTACCACCTTCTTTTTTCTTATACTCTCTGAATCTTTTTAGGTATTGGGCAGGAGTCTTTCCAAACTTTAAAAGGAGAGTCTGCTTCAACATTGCAAAATCTGCTCTCTCAGCCTTTGACATTTCCATAATGGCACTGCAGCCAGAATGGGGCAGTCTGCTAAGTAACCAGGCAATTTTATCAGCATTGTCAACTTGTTGAACTTCACATGCATACTCAAACGTATTCAGCCAGTCCATAATGTCATTCTTTTCCTCATACACACTGAGCAGATCTTTTGGAAACCTTGGATGTGAGGAGGCCCCAGACCCATGTCCAGGACCCTTGGATCCAATGGCAACTTGGAGCTTGGCCAGTTCCAACTGGTGATCCCTGTCTTTCTGTTTTTCTGCCTGTTCGATTTTTAGTTTGGCCACAATGAAATCAAGCTCCTTCTGCCTAAACAGCAGCTCTTGCTTCTTGAATTCAAGTATGGCCTCCCCATCAGCACTGGCAGAGGAAACATTGGACATTTCATCCTCCCTGTCCTCATGGTCGCTGTGGAACAGTGCACTGGCAGAACTGTCAGTTCTACCAGTGAGAGCAGCCCCACCTCCTTCTGCACTGTTCTCTGAAGTTATAGCGCTAAGCTGAGCTTCTTGCCGCGCCATGATTCTTTGGATCATTTCCATTTTGGTGCCTTGACAGGAGACACCTCTCTCAGCACACATCTTTTTCAATGTTTCGTATTTATAAGCATTTAAAGTTAACCAGGTACTTGTTTCCATACTGTTAGATAGGACTATGGCCTTTAAAAAGTTATACTACGACAATTCACTACATGTCCTGTTAGGAATAACTTGAAATGCCTTCGCTCGTGCACAACACTGGATACCTTCGGTCGTATCCCACCGCTGTACCCAATTTGTTAAGATGGATTTCTGAACTCTGACCTGGAGGGGCAGAGGTTCAGAAGGCCAGCCTAGTTTCTTGGAACAGAGTAACCTCTGGACAAGCCAGACCAATCAGGGTATCGATGGCGGCGGTCAAGACTAAGGGCCTCATTACACATTGTGCGGTAAGGGATTAACGTTACCGGTAAAGGAATACCGGTATCGTTAAACATCCATGCCAATTACGACCCGGATTACCGCTATTAGCGGCACCGTTAAGTACGGTGCCACTAATAGCGGTTAGTTTGCGGGCGCGTGACCCTTCATCCCGTAAATAGCGGCATGGCGCTAATAGCACACCATATGTACCAAAAGAGGGTCCCCAACATCTATCTACAAATTACAAAAAATTCTATAAAGTCAAACCAAACAATAAGGTTGAGGTGTACTAATCCTCCATCCTCAACCTTAGAAAAGAAAACAGGACAGACTGAGACCTATACTTAAATTAGGTCATATACCAAACTTTGCATAATGTCAATGATCTAAATCAGCAAGTGGCTGTAACAAAAACAAAAATCAGTCTTCACTTTTCAAATCATCAATTTACAGATTTAATCCTCTTGTTAATGCGTGCATAAACATGTTATAAATCATTTAAACATTGTTCATACATATATACATGAAATCAGTTTTGAATACTAAAAACCCAATTATACATATAAAGAAAAGAAAAAATGAGAATAACAATCTTAATTATATATCGAAATAAATCGAACAAAGCAACCAAAAAACTCAATTGTATAAACAAACAAATCAACATGAAAAAATCATGAAAATGTCATAATTGCAAGCCATAAATTTCATAAATGAAGAACTCAATATGGCTGGGTTTGGACTGTACCAAAGAGTGGGATAGGGGACCACTATTTGGCAGTCCAAAATAACTGAAGATCTATCTACGGGTCAACGTCAATAAGGTCTTAACTGCAGGTGGTCTAAAGAATATTTCAAACCCTTATACAATTATTCATGTTAATATATACATGTGTGGGCGACCAATATGACTGAGGGCCGTTGCTTCATTGAAATGCAAAAGACGTTTCGGTTGATGTCTGGAATTTAAAGTGACCAAAGCCTTCTTCAGGACCCGGACTCAATTTCTTTTCGTGGACCCTGCATGTAAACATACACCACTAATGAATATGTGTGTTCCTAAACAGCACCACTAGATACTGTGTACAAAACTAATAGTCAAAACTTTACAGGAAAGTTCAGGAGCAAGTGCAAGGGATCTCCCCTGCACTATGGGAGACAGAGAGCATAATCTCATAAGCAAACAAGGGACTAACCTTTATACGTAAAAGGTGCCAATCTAGGGCTTTCCGATGAGTTTCAAGAGATGGTAAACGGGGGATTTAGACTGCAAAAAATGCAATATAAACAAATCAGATAAAAAAATAATAAAATTGTCTGGGCAATTATAAAGAATAAATTGAAGATTCAGCGTAAAGGACGTTGTCAGTTTGAGTCCAGAAATTGCCCAAAGTATAAACAAAAAGTAAATAATAATCGTATCTAAATGTAGGAAAACGTTCAGTCTGTCATCAATTAAAAAACTAGGCTAACAAAAGATAATATTATAATCTGTTAGAATAGCCTATAAAGTTAAAAACCAAAACTGGTGGTGATAGATACATAATAAATAAATAAATAATAAGCCCTGCACCCATCAGAAGGTGGCACTAGTAGCCCGAGTGCCTAATACTGGGTGTGATAAGTGATAAAAAGGAATGAGAATCACCCAAGCTAGATGTAAAGTGAGCACTCAAGACCAGAAAAAATATAGAAATTGTGGAAAAACACTGAAGTGATGAATAAAAATATATACGGTACCCTATGTGCTGGTCCACCAAAGTCTCCTACTAATCACGTCAATAAAGTGAAAGTGAAGAGATGTTCATGAGGCCCACCATCACAAGCCATGCGGACATGCTAATAGCGGCATGGTAAAGCCCCAAAAACCCCTTACCGGCATTGCGCTAATACCGGCATCGCGACCACCCGTTAAGAGAACTAAGCAGTGTTCCCACCTGCCACAGGTGGACACAATCAGCACAGGTGGAGGCAATGGAGACTGTGGCAGCACACCACACCCCTTCACACACCCCTTCCCACACCAAGATGGTTCCAATACTAGCAGCATTACATGGGCTGGAGGACATGATTGCAGTGCAGCAGCAACAACAACAGGCACCACAGAGGAAACGCAGGAGGAGGAGGAGGAGGAGGATGGCAAGACAGGCGCAGCAAGCACCACCAGGGCACCTAGTAATACCACAGAGGCAACCACCAATCCCCAGGATCCGAGCCAGTTCATTTAATCTAACCCCTGAGCAGATATACACCCTGTACCGTTTGGACCGGGATACCATCACCAGCATCGTGGACATGATACATGACGACATTGTGAGCCTCATAGACATCAGAACTGCCATCCCCCCTCTACTGAAGGTGGTGACTGTGCTCCACTTGCTGGCCACAGGCACCTACCAGCATACAGTGGGGCAGATGCATGGCATCTCACAACCAGTATTCTGACGCATGCTGAACCAGGTACTTGATGCCCTCCTGAAGCATGCACGTGAACACATATTCCTGCCATGGACTGCCTAGGAGATCGCAAACACCAAAGTTGGCTTCTATTCACTGGCAGGCATCCCAAGTTGCATCAGGGCCTTCGACTGTACCCATGTTGAATTGGTGGTCCCACATCACAATGAAGTAGTCTACCGAAACAGAAAGCAATTACACTCCATCAATGTCCAAATGGTATGTGACGCAAACAAGATAATCACACATTATTGTGCCCGATTTCCCGGATCAACCCATGATTCTATGGTCCTGCAGAACTCAACCATACCACGCTACATGGAGCGACAAGCCGGACAACGTTTGGGCTACTTGGTGAGTAGCAGGGCAAGCACATGGCAGTGTGATTGGGGGGGAGAGATACATACTCCAACTGGGCGTGATTGGGGGGGGGAGATACATACTCCAACTGGGTGTGATTGGGGGGGAGAGATACATACTCCAACTGGGTGTGATTGGGGGGGAGAGATACATACTCCAACTGGGTGTTGACTGTCATCCGTAGGACAAATGGACATACAGATGTACGCCAATGTCCATCAGGGAAGGCCACAATGTTCTTGTGAAGAACCCACATGCAATTTGAAGCTGCACAACATTGAGAACAATCCAGGTTTCCAAATATTACACATCCATCCACATCCACATTGCACATCATGCCACACCACATAATACACAAATCAGCAACATGGCGTCAAGATAAATATACAGAATTAGCGCAGCACAACATCGATACAGCAATGTGCCCTTGAATGCATGCAAAGGGATCACCCCTAGCCATAGCATTGAACCACACACCAATAGCACCACTGAAGTGATGCTTCACAGCATGGCAACATCGATGTCCGAATGGCAGTACACTAGCAGTGTGGTACCAAATTTGCCTGGGCCCAGGGACACCTAAGACCTGGCCTCACCCAGGACATGTCAATTACTGTCGGAGGCATGAATCGGGCATGTCCACTTACAGGGTCGAGCTCACCTTTGCACATTGCAGTCACACAGATCGTCTGCATGTATGCTGGTAATCGCAGTGGCGTAACACAAAATGTGGGGGCCCCCCTGCGAACCATGCTGAGGGGGCCCCCCAACTCGGCAACAAATCACGGGTCGCGCCACACTCTGGGCCGGCCTAGATTGTCATGCTTGCGCAATACGCATGAACGTGCTGCTGAAGGGGTATGCCGCACACTGCACTAGGAAAAAGATATAAATATGTGTTTTAATGCAATATACAGCACACTCTCAGAGATAAATTGGCTATAAAGCCAGAGTGTTTGCAATTGTTTGTAGAGTAACACAATCCAATACATGCAAGTCACCAGCAGTGCACAGGAAGGAACATTAATGCTTTTCTATTAAGAATGCCATGCCACAATGAAAACGTGTCCAACTACCTGCACAATGTAGACCAGTGTAAACACGTAATAACATTATAGTAAAGCATGCCAGGCCACATTTAGACATACCTAGACTGGTTGCAGCAAAATGCCAGTCAAAGCAATAACACTCATCAAGAAGAGAGCACACATTAAAGCATATGTCTCCGCGGCCTCGAACAACACGGCTAAACTCTTTAAAATCTGCAAGGAACTGGTCAATCCTGTTGTGGTCTATACCTCTCCTGTTGCCTCCCAGGCCCTCTGTACAGCTCTGGCCTCTCATTTCTCTGCTAAATCTCAGGACATCCTGTCCTCATGTCCTCTTCCTATCTCGGCCCCTTTTGGCCATCTCTACCTCTCCTCCTCCTTTTTCCTCTTTCTCTCTGACAACACCTGATGAGGTTTCTAGACAAGTCTGATCTCTGAAAGTTTCATCCAAACAGGTGCTCTGATGCTCCTCCAGAACCATCAAAGCCCATATTGACACCCTCGCTCCAGCCTTGGCCGATTTCTGTAATCACTCTTTCACCACTGCAATGTTCCCCTCTCCCTTTAAGCACTCCTTTGTGCACCCACTCCTCAAGAAGAATTCTGATGATCCTACCTGCCCAGAAAACTATCGCTCAATCTCCATCACCCCTTTCCTGAGCAAACTCTTGGAAAAGCTTGCCATCTCCCAGCTTACTCTCCACACTGAATCTGTTGGTTGTCTCCATGACCATCAGTCTGGCTTCAGAGCTGCCAGAGGCATGGAAACTGCACCCGTGCTGCTCTCTAACCTTGATTCCTACATTCCTTCTGTTCTCATCCTTCATCTTTCCTCTGCTTTCGACAGGGTCAACGTCGCCATCCTGATCAATCGACTCTGTGAGAACCTGGGCATCACAGATCAGACCCTAGAGTGACTGACCTACTTCCACTTGGACCGCCACTCTGCTCCCAGGTCCATCGTGGTTCCATTCTCTCTGCCACCTCTCTCTACCTGTGGCATTCCCCAGGGTTCTATCCTCTCACGCTGGTTTTTCAACCTCTACTTGGCCACTTTGGCCTCCCTGATCTCTACCTTCTCCTCTAACTTTCAGTGTTGTGCGGATGACTCAGCTTTCCTTCAGGCTCCCCTCAGCCTCCTCTCCGCTCTTGCTCATTCCTGACTCATTCCTGACTGTCTATCCACGATTCAGGATTGGTGCGCCTCCAACAATCTCTGCCTTAATTCCAGTAAGACAGAGATCCTTCTCATTGGGACCCTTGCCTCTGCGTTTCCTCTCTCACTATAGCAGACCACCTTGAGCCCTCTTCCTTTGCCTTCCTGCGAGGCAAAAAACCTTGGTGTCATCTTCAATGCCACACTCTCTTTCTCTCCTCACATCTCGGACATCACCAAGAAGTCCCACTACCAGCTGCTCCTCCTCAAAGGGACTCTTCCCTTTCTCACTCTCCACCAGAAGCTCACTGTCTCTAGGCTGGACTTCTGCAACAGCCGCTTTCTCAATCTGTCTTCCACTAGTCTCTGTCATCTGCAAATAATCCAGAACAGTACTGCAAGACTTAGTCTTGGCCTCAAGCCCTGGAATTGTATTTCTTCAGCCCTGAAATCTCTCCACTGGCTGCAATGATCAAGTTCAAGAACCTTTGCATTGCCCACAAGGCTTTCTGGGGCCAGTGCCCACACTAAATCCAATGCTCTCTTCCAAAATACCTTCTTTCTCTAGCCCTTCACTCAGCTACCTCCAACTCTCTAAGGCTTAGACATTTCTCCAGGCAGAGAGTGGGTGTAGACCTCTCTCCTCTGCTGGTGCCTCCCTCTGGAATGGCCTACCTGCCCCTCTCAAACTTGAGGCGGACAACCTGAAGTTTCAGAAGCAGCTAAAAACGTTCGTCTTCTCCGCTGCTTTCGCTCTCCCCACCCCCTGCTGACCTACCTGTCTGCTGTACCCACTGGCTGCTTGGCTACCCGCAGAGTCTCTCTGAGTCCAGGCTCTTTCTTGATTGGTCACCCTTGCACTGCCTCCGGGCCTACCATGCACTTAGGGGCTGTAACTGTAACCCTGCAGTCCCTTGTTCTCCTTGCACAACCAATAGCTGCTCTGCCCTGGCTGCATTTACTGAGAGCATTGCTGCCCTGTTTTCCCCTCCCCTCTCACTTGCACTTCCCCCCTCCCTTTTACCTTGCACTTTTCGTTGTCACAATGACACAAGGCCTAGTGAGATCGTTTGTCTTGTCCTCCCTCTATCATCCCTCCCTTGTGTACACTTGTGTACAGGCGCATTATAAATGACTTGAATCACATCATATCATTTTATCACAGATGCCCAGAAAAATATACAATGCCGCAGTAAGAAATGGCTAGACTGGCAGCACCCAAATGCCAATCTAGCCAGGTAATTAAAGTTAGCAGGACTGCTTTATCAGAAATGTCTAGTTAAAAGAAAGTCATACCAAACTGAGGAATGACTAGACTGGCTGCATCAAAATGCCTCTCTAGCCACTAATACCACATATCATGCCTGCTTAGCCTGGACATGGACAACCATTATGATTTATCACACAATCCCGCCCCCCCCACAAATCCCCTCTCCCTCCCACCCACTACCCCAACCTCCACAATCATCTCCTTGGCCCAGAATTACCTCTGCGTCCCTCTTCCTTGTCCCAGAGCTTACGTATGAGGCTCCTTGTCTCATAGGTAAGTACTGGGATGAGGAACACTGGGACTAGGAGTGATGAAGATTACAGGTAGCTAAATAAGGCATTACCTCCATGTACCTCTACCTCTTCCCAGTACTTGTGTTTGCGGCAGAGTGCCTCACACACACGTACTGCCTCATACATAAGTACTGGGACGAGGAAGAATAGGGCTAGGAGTAAGCAAGGCATTAAACACAAGTAGTAGCGCAACACCATTGACTTGACTGGGCTTCAGCACTACCCCCTCCTGACATTTTGGGCTATATTGACTCAACCTGGCTAACCTTTAGAGCAGTTGCCGGACCGAACAGGACACAGATGTTAAACGGCACCTGGTTTTTGCTGTTAACAAGAACCCAGCAATTACCAACGTAAAGCATTTCACTGTTAGTACCTGCATTCAAATGCCACATTGTTTAGGCAATTGAAATCGTGATGTGGGTTTAGTACTTGCATGCCAGGGGAGTGATTGGAAGGGTAGAAAGGGAACAGGAGACTTATAGGAGAGAGTTAACTGCTTGTAACACTGAATCTGCACTAGAATAGTCTCATTAAAATGCGTAAATAATTTGGATGCACCCACACAAATAGGTTTCCCCCTCCCCACTGCATGTGAAGTTAGCGCCTCTCCCAACATTTGAAGGGTTAGCCCCCCCAAAATGAAGGTTTTTTTGTGCCTCTGTACACAAGCACACACACCATTCACCATATACACACCCAGTCATCCATACATTTAAGTGTGCACCCTTTCACCATACACACACAGGCAGCCAGCTATACATTTGAGTGTGCACCCTTTCACCATAGACTCACACACACACACGTCATGGAGTTGAGGGGAGCCCTATTACTTCAAAAAGAAATTGGGGCTCATTGCGGGTCCAGCGATAACCGTGCCGGTGCTACCGGCGGGTTGCCGCCAGACCCGTAAAAAATGAGTAGCGCCTGACTTCCCGGTGCCACTGTGCTATTTCAAGTCTGGCGGCTGGGGAATCAGGTGCCGGTAATTTCGTTAATCCCCAGACTCCACGGGAATGGGGGCACGGAAGCACCTGCACCATTGTTAACGGTGCTGGTGCTTCCGTGACAGGTCTGCCTACCGTGGCTGCTGTGCCTGGCAGGGTCAGATCTGTAGGGCACGGCAGCCCCACCAGGCAGACCTGTAATATGCCGGTCCGGAAACAACAGTACCTGTAAGCTTACCAGCACCATTGTTTCCGGACCGGCATGGTCAGAATGAGCCCCATTGTTTCTTTTTTAATTCACTATAACTTCATTAAGAAATTATTTCAGTTAAGGACCGAACCATAACCAAAATAATTTCTTTATGATGGCTGAGTGACTTCAAAAACAAACTATTTCTTTTTGAAGGCATAGCCCCCCCCTCACCCCATGACATGGAGGCCTCCAGCCTAGGGTCTTCCATGTCATGGGGTAGGAGGGCCCTCGGACTTCAAAAAGAAGTTTCTTTTTGTAGTCACTCTGCCTTCATAAAGAAATGATTGCTGTTACAGAAATGTTCTTTATGTATGCAGAGTGAATTTCAAAAGAAACTTTTGTATATTTAGAAAAAAATATATATATATTTTTTTTTAACTGGGGCCCCCTCCCAGGACATGTGCTGGCGGGGCCCCCCACACCGTGGGCCCCCTCACCCTGCAGGGGCTGCGGGGGCCCCTGTTACGCCAGTGGGTAATCGTGGATTTCAATCACAATGCAAAGTCGATTTGTGTGATATGTAGAGGCCGCTCTTGAGGTGAACAGTAACAGGTCCCCATTCTTCCCCCCATACAGGTGATGCCAGCTATCCCCTGAAGAGGTGGCTCCTTACCTCTGTACAGAACCCACAGAACAGGCACGAAGAGGACTACAATCGTGCACATACCCGTACCCGCGTCGTTATTGAGCAGACATTTGGCCTTTTGAAGACACGGTTCAGGTGCATAAGCAGGTTGGGTGGGTCTCTCGTGTACGGCCATGAGAAGGTGGCCAAGATCACCATGGCATGTGTCATGCTGCACAATATGTGTATCAGACGGAATGTGCCACTGCCCCATGACGTTGAAATGCAACCACCTGATGAGGATGATGATGGTGATGAGGACGCAGGTGATGGGGAGGCTGGTCATGCAAGAGGCGATGCCCAGGAGGATGCCCAGCATCTGATCAACCAAATATTCTGAGACACATGGTTTAACTCTGTAGGATGGATATGGGGATTAGTGCACTGGTGTCTGTGGTGAAGCGCACAATGGACCCTGTCACCAATAAAGTACACATACACAATGACAAAGTCCAAGCCTGTGTTTCAACTAGTCACCAGTGTATTGAGGTATAATGAGATGCAAAAGTGCATGTCCCCAACTATCCCACCACCCTTTCCCCCACCCCACCCCCCACAACACTCCTGAAACTCCCTTTCCCCCCTCCCCCCACAACACTCCCGAAACACCCTTTCCCCCCTCCCCCCACAACAACCCCATGTGTGGCTTGCACAATGTTGGTGTGCTGCTGCACACGTGCCAGCTAGACCCTGCTGTCCCCATTTCCTATTGCCACCACAGCCATTAGGAGGTTGGGATGATGTGCGCCTCGTGGTGTGCATGGAGCGGCGGAGGGGGCTTGTCTGCCTTTAACTCGCAGATGATGAGGTGGCTGTCTGTCCCTGTGGTGGTGGTGGGAACTGGTGGTCCATCGCGTCCCCTATGCGCGCGAGGACCTGCCTCAGTTGGCCAATCTCCATCGCCTCCATCGAGTGCCTAGCAGTCTCTGTGATCTCCCCCCTGAGACGGACAGCCTCTTCCACATGCTGCCCAACCAGCACTGTAATGTCCTCCTGGCGCTGCCTGATGGTGGCCAGGTCATGGCCACTGTGGCCAGCTTGTGGTGTGGCTGCTGCGCCTTCCTCTATGTCCTGGACATCAGGTGAGGCCACCGGTGGGCTCCAGCACCCTCCCGTGTTCTCCTCGCCAGACTGGCCATGGACACTGGATCCTGGTGTTGGCCGTGGAGTTGCTTCTGGGCTTCCTCGGGGGTGGGGGTGTGCATTTGCATGGTGAACTCTAGAGGGTCCTCCACATCTGACAGCGGCGCTGTGGCTGCTGCCTCACCAGTGTGGCAGCGGAGGGTGGGCCCTACGTGGGTATAACCGGTGGTGGGGGGTTCACATCAGTGGGTGTGGCAATTGTTGCTGGCGTAGACTGCGGTATTGGTGCAGTGGCACTCTTGCGATGTTTGACCCTCTGCAGGGCCTCACTCCTCCCTGTGCCCCTTGATGTAGTGGGGGTGTCCCCTGTCTCCTGCGCCCTGGGTTTTTTCTTGGCAGGGGGAGCCTGAGTCACAGTGGCAGGTTCTTCGCTGTCTCTATGTGAGCCGGTGGGGGATGCCATTGGTGATGGTTCAACGTGCTTCCGCAGATTCAGTTCATCATGCTGTTCTGTGCATTGGGACTTCATTGGTGGGGATTCAGGTGATGGGGCTGTTGAGTGGGTCATCCATGCATGGGTCTGTGTGATGCGTGCATGTGTGTGTGTTGGGGTGTGACACTCACATGGGCAGGGTTGTGTGCATGTATGATCGTGGCCGCATCCATGAGGTGGATCTGGGCTCACATTTGGGGGGTGCCTCAACATTCACAGTGCATTGTTTCATGTGTACACTCACCTCCATTCGATGTAGTGGCCACACCATGCTCCATGCTCCCGACTCCCTCGATTGATTTGACGCCAATCGTGCTGGCGCAGGTCTCCTCCCACTCCTTCAATTTAATTGGTGAATCAGCGCCACCTCCTGTGGGCCATGGCCAGCTGGCGGTTCGCAGACAGTGGCCCTCATTACGACCCTGGCGGAAAGTAACTGACATGACCGCCATAGCGCAAACAGCGTTTCCGCCACTGCACGAAGGAGCAAAGTGCGGCTGATTCCGACCCATCGGGCACGAGCATTACGCCATGGCGGAAGTGCAAATTCCGCGACGGCGGAAATGACCCCAAAACGCCCCTTACCGCCGTCGTACGCCGCCCTAGGTGCAATACCGCCACCCATCTCAGCGGTCACCGGAATGAGCGGCCGGCGCAAACTACGGCCACCGTAAATATACGGAAACGGAAGCAAATACATGGGGCCGGAACGGGAAACAGCACACCGTACACCCATAAAACAGAACCCCCACACAACCATTAAAACTCCGACCCCGAGACACATCCCAACCCGTCAGCCAGCCCAGATTAAAAAACTAAAATGGGAAAAGTAGCTAAAAAAGCGTGCGACCGCAAGCGGCAGGTCCACTTCTCCCATGAGGAACTCACCGTGCTCACGGAGACCCTCCAGGAGCATGCTGCCGTCGTATTCTCGACGCCGAGGACAGCCCTTGCGAACAAGAAGGCCATATGGGCCCTGGTGGCACAGCGGGTAAGTGCGGTGGGGACCGCACCCCGCAACCCACAGCAATGCAGAAAGCGATGGGACAACCTACGGATACGCGTCCGGAGCATACTCTCTGCCAACCGGAACATCGCCACAGCCACCGGGGGAGGATCGGAATCACCCATCAAGTTGACCCCCTGGGAAGAAATCTGTGCCTCCACCATTGGAATGGAGAGCATAGAGGGAGTCGGAGGGATGGAGAAAGGAGTGCAGACATCCGAAGAATCAGGTAGGTGGCCCAATTAAAACTATGCTAAATCCACTATTACCAACCATGTGAAGTACCTGTGTCCCCATAGTGCAATAGGAACACATGTCCAGGAGAACGACCACATACATCGCCATGACAGCGCCCTTTAAAAGTCAGAATAAATACATAAATAATTAAAAACCCCAAAAACACACCCTACATGTGCAGCATGCACACCCTAACTGCAAAATAACTGCATCCCCAATCCACACTAAAATGAGACCACCTCCAAGGCCCTGACCCAAATCACCCTCAGGTACCACCCCAATGCATGTGATACAATGCCATTACAATTACCACAGACCCATGAATAACGCTCGCCCTCCTCTACTCCACCACAGGGTCCGATTCAAACGACGAGCTCCAGGATACCCCTACCAGCACACCTGCAAAGAGGGCCAAGACCAACGGCCAAAGACCCTCCACCTCAGCTGCACGGATCAAGACACGGCAGCAGCACAAATCAAGTGGCAGCACACTGGAGGGGACTCCAACAGGCACCCCAGCAGCCAGCACGTCCACAACAGCAGCACCACAGGTCCCCCCAACAGATGCCACAGGAGGCACTGCCTCTGGTGGCAGCAGCACCATGGGTGACACTACATTCATGCCAGCATGCTCCGACACAGAAAACGGTGCTGTCGACGTAGGACCCATCCATGACCTGTCACAATCCCCCTGTTTGCATCATCCCGTACACCATGAGGAAACCATGCAGGGGCACCCACAAGATGACGACTGGCCAACCCCCCCCCCAAGTCCTGTGGCAAGGCAACATGAGGCGTCCAGCCCCTCTGTGACACCACCGCAAATGGGCACATGATTGTGCAACAGCAGCAACTGGCCACGCTCCTCAAGGAGCATGCTGCTGAATGTGGGGGTTCTAAGGCAGCCATTGAAACATCTACTGAGACACTCAGGGCAGAAATGGAGCGAAGTACCGAGGGCATGAGGGAACAGATGGAGAGAAGCACCGAGAGCCTGAGGGAACAGATGGAGAGAAGCACCGAGAGCCTGAGGGGGGAACTGCATGCGACGTCCAAAGACGTATGTGGTGAACTTGCCGCTGTGCGCCGTGTGCTCACTGAGCTCTCACAAACCCTTAGGGACATGCATGGACGTGAGCAGGCAGAGACATCATCCGTTGCAAGTTCCGTCCAGGGCAGCCCCCAACGTAGATCTGGGAGGACCCGGCGCTCTACAGGCAGGGGTGCCCCTGATACCCGGAGAGGGGGCTTGCAATAGCGTCTGCCCACTGACAATGAGCATCTCTGGACACTGGTGTTCGGGGGGGAGGTGGGAGGGTGTAGGGGGTGTGTTGGGCTTCATTGGGTGGCGGGTCGATTGGGTGTGTAATGTCATTTCACAAATGCAATACAATCCTTCACAATCATCCAATGAGATGTGTGGACATTGATCTTTGTGTACGAGGCCTATCTATGCGTACAGTCCACAATGTGCATGTCCCAGACACACACAGTGCCACAAGTCCCGTGTCCATCTAACAGCCACCAGGCGTGAGTGCTAGAAGCATGCATCTATGATACTCTGACGAATCTCACGGGCCTCCTGTGCCTCGCGGCCTCCTTGAGGTGCTGCCACATCCCCGCCCTCATCATGACCATCATCAGGTGCTTGCAGTTCTGCGTCGGGGGGCATGGCCACATTCCTACGTACGCACATGTTGTGTAGCATGACACATGCCATGACCATCTTTGCAACCTTCTCATGGCGGTACAGGAGTGCCCCGCCAGACCTGCTGAGGCAGCGGAAACGAGCCTTCAGTAGGCCGAATGCCTGTTCTATGACCACACGGGTACGTGAGTGGGCATGGTTGTAGTCCTCCTCATGCTGGTTCTGTGGGTTCCGGACTGGTGTAAGGAGCCATCTCTTCAGTGGATACCCGGCATCACCTGTATGTGGACAACAAAGGATGTTTGTGGTATGTCATTGCTACGTACGCATCCCCCCCCCCTTCCTGCCAGGTCATTCACGCATCACCTACCCCACATACTCATGCATGAAATGAGACTCACCGAGTAGCCAGGATCGGTGCCCTGCGTGTCGCTCCATGTAGCGTGGTATCCTAGAGTTCCGCAAGACCATAGAATCATGGGTTGATCCTGGAAATCGTGCACAACAATGTGTAAAGATCCTGTTGGAGTCACACACCATTTGTACATTGATAGAATGATATTGTTTCCGGTTGCGGTACTGGACCTCCATGGCATGTGGGACAACCAATTCCACATGGGTGCAGTCGATGGCACCAATGCAACCCGGTATGCCGCCAAGTGCATGGAATCCCACTTTGGCGTTTGTAATCTCCTGCTCCGAGCGTGGTAAAGTGATGTAGTCGTCTGAGTGCTTCAGGAGGGCATCAAGCACTTGGAATAGTGTCCGTGAAAATAGTGGCTGTGACATGCCATGCAACTGTCCGACTGTGTGCTGGTAGGTGCCTGTGGCCAGGAAGTGGAGTACAGACACCACCTTCAGTAGGGGTGGGATGGCGGTTGGGCTATCTATCATGCTGACAAGGTCGGCGTGTGTCATGTTGACAATGGCGGCTATGGTGTCCCGGTCCAAGCGGTAGAGGGTGTGGATCTGCTCAGCTGTGAGGTTGAACGGATTAGCTCGGAGGCGTGGGATTGCGGGCTGCCTGCGTGGTGCTGGTGGGGCTTGCTGGCCCTGCCTTGCCCTCCTCCGCCTCCTCCTCCTCCTGCGTCTCCTCTGTGCGGCCGGTTGTTGGAGTAGTTGGCGTTCGTCTTCTTCCTGCAGTTGGAGTACTTGCAGTGCAATCAGGTCCCCCAGGCCCAACATCGCTAGTCCTGCCGGTAGCATTCTGGAGTGGGTGTGGTTGGGGGAGGGGGTTGGGCGTGCAATTTACGTGTGTTCAGGCTGTATAGCCTTCACCTGTGGTGATTCATTCCACCTGTGTCAGCTGCGATGCCTTTCGTGCGAGCACGTCCCGCACACAACGCTGCAATCCGACGCATGGCATCCTGCATTTACATTCATGTTTTCAATCCGGATGGCAGTGGCATATTGGTTTATTTGTTGATTCTGCTATGGCCCCATTGTTCCACATACTATATTAGCATTCGCGAGCAGACTTGTGAAGGGTCAGTGGAATGTAGTACTCGATCAACGGTGGACCCTCATGCAGCACTGTACCGACGTGCACCGACGGGAGGGGAGTACCATTACTGATTGGGTGCAGTTGCCATTTTCACACACAGCCGCACTGCATAGATGAATTTGTGAATTTAAGCGTACACAGGTGCCTTATCGACGTGATGTTGCAAATTAGGAATTCGAAGGACAGCGCTTTCGGGTCTCAACTAGCTGCGTGGAGACGCCCACAGGTCTGACTGGAAATATAACGTTCTATTGTTGAATGTCCTTGGGACAGGGCCCATGATGGGTATGCAATGATTGATATGAATTGTATGGGATGCGCAATAGCGTAGTGGACGATTAGGCAGGACGTTCCCAAATACATGTTACTTCACTACACTGGGAATCCGGGCAGGAGCACAGTGGATTTTGCAGGCTGCATTACACACAGACTCAATGGAAATTTCTAATGTCATGTGAGTGGATATTCTGGCGTTTTCATACCGGGATGAGGGAATGATGGATGGATGGATGCATGGACAGATGATTTAATTGGGGGTCTGCCATGTGCATGGCTATTTGGAATCTGTCCCCTTCCCCTGCGCTATGTGATGCAAAGCTGCCATAGTGGGACCATCGTCTGTCTGCCCTTGTTGAACCCTCCCTGTCTCGACGCGCCTTCAATCACTTGTGTCTATGCACGTTGATAATCCCATCTGATGGATCCTGTACTGACAGGCGCATGCACACAGACACTCGTTTGTGATAGTGTATTCACCTCGATTAATGTCGTTGTATTTCGCAAGTGATTTTCGGGTGGAATTGGTCCGTTTGGGTGGGCTAGCATGCATATGGTTGTATGTTTAGTGTGTTGCATGTAGTGAGTTATTCGTATGGAGTTCGGATGCCCATGCCATTTTCTTTTTCATTCGGGTGACAGGTATCTCCTCCCCTTCTGCCGCTGCCATCTGTACGCCACTCCTGCAGATGGCTTCTTCAGTCGACACCTGCAGCTTCGGGTTAATCAGTGGAGCTCCATTACGGTCTTATGGGACGATCGCCAATGGGCCACTTGTCCTTACGCAGTACTAGTGGCTAGGAGCAGCATACCTACCTTCCAGCTGGACTAGTGCCTACTTCATGGGACGGCCCTGCGGTCCTGGCCGCTTCCATGTTGCCTTTTTGGACGTTGATGTAGCCCCTGTGTGCCATGAGGGTACAGGGCGTCACACAAGGGGCAGCTGGTCATTTCTTGCGGATGCAGCCCACAGTAATGATAATCAGTTGGGAGTTTATGTTCGTATGGCTGTATGGGCTTGGTGATTTTGATGTGCATTAAATTTTTATTCAGATATTGCCCGTGTGGCGTTATTCTTTGCTGGTAATGTGGCATATCCCGATTTGTGGCGCGATGTGTTGTGAGGTGATCTGCATTGGGTTCCGGCTTCTGGGTACAGTTGTGTGGTACGTGCTTGTGCTGATGGTTGGTTTGGCAACTGGCATGTGTACAGGGCTGGTGCGGTCTCCCTCAGGTTACTGCTTTGCATGTTTTACACTGGTGGCATGCGATGGGGGACTTGTTCATTCCACTGGTTGCATGGTTACATTGCGCCTACGGGGAGTTGTGCTATGTGGCCAGGTAGTGGAGTACAGGCACTCAGCAGGGCCATTTACGGTTGGTTCGCGATGCCGTAGTTCTCGCCATGGCGGAATGGTACTTTCCGCCATGCTTGATGGCGTTATGTGGATGTCCGCTGGGGTCGGCATTCGCGTACCGTTGCGCCATGGCGGAATTTACGGTTTTGCAGGGTGCGCGTACTTGGTGCAGTTAGCGTTGGCGTTCACTACGGTGTCGCTGATGGCATCGTACTTTACGGTGACGGGTCATAATCGCAACGGGCGGTATTCGATGGCGGTATTCCATTTCTGCCATCGTTTTTCGAATTCCGCCAGGGTCGTAATGAGGGCCAGTATGCTGCGGACCCGGAGGTGGAGATCGTCCCACCGCTTCCTGCACTCCCTGACGGTGCGGGTGGTGGTGTCCACCGCACTCACTTTCAGGGCGACCTCTGCCCAGATGCCCTTTTTCTGGATCAGAGTTTGCTGCTTGGGTCTCTGTCAGCATTATGAGTTCCTCGTTCGTAAACTTCTCTTTACGCTGGCGGTCAGTGTTTCTTTTTATGGCCTTTGGCATGGTGAGGGGATCCTTGTGGCTCAGTTGTCGAAACAGGTCCAGGGGGCAGAGGATGGCAATGGATTGTGTTTTTAAAGATGGCCACCATGCTCTTTCCCATTCCTGCGCGATGACGCTATTTCCGGTTCTGCTATTTAATGGTGACCACTAATAGCGGTGACAGCTATTTGCGTGGTGCAGGAGGTCAGAAGTGCTATCAGCGCTTTCGTCGGTGCTGCTACTGTTTTTTTTTGGGGTCTTTAACGGCATGGCGTAGGGTCATTACCGGCATGGCGCTATGCTCGTGTCCGCGTACTCGTAATGGTACGCAATTAGCGGCCTCTTGCCAAGGTGGACACATTAATAGCGCCATGCCGGTAAATGACGTTTTTTACCGCGTACCATGTAATGAGGCCCTAAATCTCAAGAGGGGTGAGGGTGACGGAAAGACCTCAATGAGCACACAAAGCAAGGACACTTACAAATTGCTCCAGACAGGTGTTATATTAAAAATATAGACACATTTATTACAAGGCCTTTGTAACATCCACCATAGCAAAGAATCACAATAATACTAAAGTAAACCAACACATCACAATCAATACAATATATATACAAGACCGAGGGGTCTAAGGAGTTAGGAGCACGTAATATGTAGACCACCTAGATGGGGAGGAAAACAGGCAGCGCAAGTAATCATTAGACCCAGTTCGACATCTGAAATACACCTAACTAGGAGGAAGTCCGAGCCCTACGAAGAGAGGAGCCTTATGCTCAAAAGTACCTGCACGCGCTGGTGCCAATGGACAAAAGAGGGCCTCTTCGAGGATATCAGGCAAGTCAGGAAGGTGAATGAAGCGATGCAGAATAAGTCCCCACTACTCAAGCAAGGCCTCCACTTGTGGGCAGATGCAGGGTGAGAGTGCGGGATGGAGTCACTATTTCGCAACAGCGGTAGAAAAGAAACGGGCTCCTGCGCGAGTGGCCACCGGTTGGGGTATGGACTACTCACCGGTCCCCGACGCAGGCAGACCCAGACTTCTCCAGTTCAGTTCACGTTGCTGGCAGGTTCAGCTGCGATGATCAGGACATCTCGACACCGTGTAGATTCTGCGTAGCAAGATGCAGGGTCGAGGGTGTCCCAAATGCAGCGGACGTGCACAGGTTGTTAACACAGCAGGGCAACACGGAAACTGCATTTACTCTGGTCCGGGCGCACTCGTCTCACTTCAGACCTGGGAATGCCAAGTGTACGAATTCGTTGTGAGGGTGCCGTGGACGCAGAGCAAGCAGTAGACCAAGTTTCGAGGGCTTCCCCGAAACGGCAGCGGTGACAGAGCAAAGCATCCTGCGTAAGATGGTCTGCCCACTGGTTGGCCCAGGGACACTTCCGAAGAGGCTTACTTGCAGGGTGTGATGAAGGTGCCGGGAATAGTTGATCCCACTATTCCAATGGGTCGAAGCACCTTTGCAGACCTTCTAGGACGATCAGATGCAGAGGGGTCTCGCAGGACGACAGTAGTTCAGGGTGCCAAACCTTCAGCGGGTCACCAGCGGTTCCTTGACTCAGCTTCTTGTTGCAGGATACTTGGCTCCTTATTCCTTGTTCAGTGTGAACTCAGGAGATCTTTCAGCCTCCTCTTATCCAAAGTTCCCTTTGCGCCAAAACAGAGAGGGCCCAATGGGAGATCTGCTCACAAACACTCACACCATACGTGGACCTATCATGGACCACGGTGGTCCCAGGCATTCAGGACACTCCAGACTTTCTGGCACCCAGGATGTGTATTGGGAACAGACATCCCAGCCCACATCCTGGAGGCACACACAAGGCATGCAGAAGCTTGCGAGAGCGTTGTGTTTTGCGGGAAAGTGAATGACCAAATAAGGACTGCCCCGGGTCGGCTCGACCTGGGGGAAGGTGAAGGGGCAAGACGGTCAGCTGACAGGACAAAGAACCTCGTTGCATGGCTATTTTGGGAGCCAGGCCACCTATTTGTGCCAAACGCGGTAAGCGTGGATAACATGGCGAAAAAGGGTTCAAAACACAAGAGAAACGATAGCTGCCACCAGTCCCGTCCGTGACACACTTGCACAGTTCATAATAAGTCCAGCGAGAGTTTCTAGGACCTTTGGAATGACTAGAGACCCAAGAGAGCGGTAATGTAAGTTACGGTGCACTCTTGTTTCATGTTGCACTAAAGCTGCAACATGAGGAAAGGACTAAGGGAAACGAAGTTTCCCAGTACTGACTGTCTTAAGGGCATGTCAGTTTCCCCATAAGAATTGAGCGAAAACCCAGAGCAGTGCAGCGGAAGGCTGCGCTTCTCTGGAAAAGTCTAGATCAGGGTGTAAAACAACAGCAAAAAGTTTGGGGGTTGCCACATGGAGGGAAAATTACATAAAATTATGAAATCTTTCCTAACATGCTGAACTTCCGAGACCGTGATGCCCTCCTCAAGGCCACAAGGCTTAAGGGAGAGCTTCTGCTGGGTGGCGCAAGGATACACCTCTACCCTGACTTCTCGGTGGCTGTCCAACGGGAGCGCAAGACTTTCCTGGCAGTGAAGAGAAGGCTCAGAGACCATGGAATTAAATACTCCATGCTATATCCCGCCAAACTGCGCATAGAGCACGCCAACCAGGTGTTTTTTTTCACGCTCCCGGAGGAGGCCTCCAGATTCATCGATGAACATTTCCCAGGATGACCCTCCCTTCCAACCATGTTCCTACAACTGCTCAGCTGTCCCGATGGGGGTTCACCGACATCGGCCACCCCCCTGCGCCAGGAATATATTAGTCTCTTACTCCTTACTTAGCTCAGCTTGGTTCACAGTTTGTGCCACACTAATATGTGCAAAAGCCTTTTCCAAGTTACGTACAAAGCTTCATTGTAGGCACTATGTTTTATTCGGATCTGCCATCGGCCCGGAGGAGCGCCACCGGTCCGGCCTACAGGCCCCCAGGCGTTGAGGCCACTGGTTTGGATTTGGTTAAAGGGTTTTGGGATTGTCATTCCTCTAGTTGGGGGAGGGATGTGGGTGGGAGTGGGATACGTTGGGTGTTATGTTATAAAAAGCTTGACGTTGGCAGCGGAGGCGGATCACAGGGTAACGTGGAATAACTGGGGCTACAGTGCTGCTAAATCGGTCCATTGGATAGTAACACTCTCTTGATACGAACACCGCTGCATTATTGACTGAAGATAACCTGACTTTCATGAGCTGGAATGTGTGGGGATTGGGAAATTTTAAGAGAATTAGACAACTCCAGCTGCAGGCCGAACGTCATGGGACCAAGATCCTTTTCTTGCAGGAGACACATGCCTGTGCCGAACAATGTATGAGATTTGCTAAAACGTGTGGTCCCCAAAGATACTTTACCAACTTCTCTACCCAAAGCCGTGGGGTCATGACTCTTATTCATAAAAGTCTTAAATTTGCTCTTATATCCTCACAAATAGACCCTCAGGGCAGATATGTACTACTCCATGCCATACTTCAGAATAGGGAGGTGGTCTTACTGAACATCTATGGCCCTAACATAGATGACCCAACATTTTATGCACATCTCACATCCCTTCTCGATGGCTTCCCTCTAGTTCCCACTCTTTGGGGGGGCGACTTCAACACAATTTTTGACGTGGACCTCGATAGATACGGGTCCAGACCCCGCCAACTCACCAGGGTAGCCTATACTGCGCTGTCATCCCTGCCCCACCTCGCTATGGTTGATGCATGGAGACTCCTCCACCCTGATTCTCACGCCTACTCCTTTTACTCCTCAGTGCATGACTCCTATTCCCGAATTGATAGATGGGTGATCTCAGATGTATTGATAAAAAATGTTATACAACTGATGATCCTTCCTAGAACCCTATCTGACTACTTGCCAGTGACCATTACCATGGGTTGGGGGTCCGGACCGTGACCGAACTAGACACTGGAGGATGAAACCCCATTCTCTCCTCGACCCCTTGTTCAGCTCCGAGCTCGAGGTAGCTATTGAAGAGTTCTTTGAAATAAACACAGGTTCAGTGTCTTCGCAGGTCATTCTATGGGAGTCCTTTAAGGCTTACATTAGGGGTATAGCGCTGTCCAAGGAAAATGGCATTCTCAGAACAATCCAGAGGGGCATCGCCGAAAACGAATCCAAACTATCGGTCCTGGAGGCCCAATGCTCACTGCTCTCAACCCCCGAGACCCTGGCATCTATAGGGGTGGAATTAGACACATTCCAGTCCCTGGCGGATCGTGAACAAAAATTCTTAGATAACCCTGGCCTGGTGTGGAAATACGGAGAGGGAGAGCGTCCTGGCCGCTTCCTTGCTAGACTCATCCGCCGTGAGCTGGGGGCTCCGCATATCCCCGGGATTGAAAGGCCCGACGGCTCTATGGCTATCGCATCACAAGACATCAACTCAGAATTTTTTAGATTTTATGAAGCCCTGTACTCCAACTCGGATGAGACCTCAATGGCGGAAGTCAGTTCCTATCTCGATGCCCTCCCCCTAACAGCCCTTGCCCCTGAGACCACTGGGTCCCTCGACTCCCCACTCACCCCGGAGGAGTTCTTGGATGCCATTGACTCCCTCTCCTCTGGGAAGGCCCCCTGCTCTGATGGCATCCCGATTGAATTTTACAAATGCTATAAAGCTCTCCTACTCCCTCACTTAATAGCTCTCTGGGAGGAATCAGTAGAGGTGGCCATGTTTCCCCCATCACTTCGAGAAGCCACATTAACGGTATTACTCAAACCTGGTAAATCTCCCAGACAGTGCAGTTCGTATCGTCCGCTCTCACTCATAAATTGTGATGTCAAAATACACGCCAAATTGTTCGCGATAAGACTTGCCCCCTGTATGCCATCTATTATCCACTCAGATCAAGCGGGCTTCATCCCAGGGCGGTCTACTTCTTTGAACCTGAGGCGTCTTTTTAATATAATTAGTAGAATAAGTCCCAATGTACACGCGGTAGCCGCCACTCTCGACATGCAAAAAGCGTTTGATTCGGTTTCTTGGAAATACCTTTGGCGGGTCCTCGAACAATGCAAATTTGGACCCACCTTTCTCTCCTGGGTCAGGGTGCTTTATTCAAATCCGGTGGCTAGGGTCCGCACTGAAGACCAATGTTCCCCTCTCTTTAAGATCGCTAGGGTGACGAGACAGGGTTGTCCATTCTCTCCCCTGATCTTCGCTATAGCAATAGAACCTTTTGCTGACATGCTACGCCAATCCCACGCACATAGAGGGCTCCGCACTGCGGGTCAGGCTGACATAGTGTCCTTGTACGCTGATGACGCACTGCTTTTCATACGTTCCCCCTCTGTCAATTTATCCCCGATATTGAAGGACGTCGTCCACTTCGGTCGTATCTCGGGCCTCAAGGTGAACTGCTCAAAATCCACTCTCTTCCCACTCACGGATTGCACCCTCCCCCCTCCTGATACCCTGGGGTTCACATGGGCTCAGGAAAAAATCACCTATCTGGGAATAGAAATAACACGACAATTCAAGTTGACCTTCGAGGAGAATTATCAAAATTACCTTACGCATCTGGCGACTAAGACGCTAGCCTGGAGTAAGCTACCGATCTCCCTTGCAGGCAGAATAGGGATATTGAAAATGATAGTGTTACCCCAACTACTCTAAGGGTTCACCAACATCCCCTTATGGCCAGGCGAGAGCTTCTTCCGAGTATTGACTCACACTATTAACTCCTTCTTATGGCACTCGGATGCGGTTCGACTTAAACTTGGTACCTTGTCTACCCCTATGGCTAACGGTGGCTTTGGAGCCCCTGATTTTCTTAAATACTGGCTGGGTTCCCAAATTCAATACACATAGTACTGGTTTAACATGACGGACCCCCCCTCCACATATCAGACTTGAAAAACTAGCGGTTAGCGACTGGGACCTGGTAATACAACCCGTCCCCTCGGCACTGGACTCACTAGACCCGGTCGCCTGTACATCCTTGGCATAAACGAAAACGTGGAAACTGTTTGATACTGCTTACCCGTTCCACGGCAACCTCCCGCTTTGGAACTTTCTCCCGGGGGTTCCACGAGTACCGCCACCAATGGTGTGACGCTGGGCTGAGGTGGGATACGAGCTGCTTCGAGACGTCTTCGAGCAGGGCAGCTTTGTTGAGTGGCCGGACCTCCCATTGCCCTTGAGACGTGGCCCGTGTGCATGGCTCCAGTATTTGTCCCTTCGTAAAACCCTTAAACGAAACTACCATATGTTCCCAGTGTTACCGCCAGATAACCCTGCTATTGAAAAACTGACCTCCCCTACACCCACCAGAGGTAAAATATCTAGGCTGTACACCATGGTGCAATCCAGATCCACTCCGGAATTCACTAAACTGAGGCAAGCATGGGAAGACGACCTTGGGGTGGAGGTGACCGATGAACGCTGGGCCCATATGTGTGCTCGTATACACCGGGTATCCTTTAACTCCCGCTTCAAATTGATTCAGCTTAAGGTACTGCATAGGTGTCATTATACCCCGAACAGATTACATCGCATGTTTAGTGACCACTCCCCAAGATGTCCCAGATGTGGCCAGGATACTGCCGATTATATTCATATGATTTGGTCCTGCCCCCTCCTTTCCCAATTCTGGGGTATGGTGTGCTCAACCATATCCGCTATTCTCGATCACCCAAACAACCCCTCCCCAATAAAGTGCCTCTTTCACGACTTCTCCGGACTCCCCCAGGACTCAAAAAAACTGGCTGGCCTTTGCATGCTCCTTGCAGTACGATCCATCCTACTCTGTTGGCTACGCCCCGCACCCCCCACTCATGCTCAATGGCTCAGGGCAGTCACGTGGGCCTCAGACACTGAGGAAACCTGGTCTTACCTACAACCCACACACTCAAGACCCAGAGAGATCTGGCTTAAATTCCGGTCCTATATGTCCGATCTGAATGCGACACCGGATGCATCTTCTCCAGCTATTACCCCTACCCAACTAGGTTCCCCATCCTGAATCACAGTCCTCCTATGACTCGCTTATTCTGCATATGTACTTAATGAACATGTCCACATTGGAAGCAGTTACTGTATGCCTGCATTGTTTCAACTGTAACTACATTGTACCTGCCCTGTGTGTTACTCGCCTGTGTTATGCTGCCAAGCTGAATAAATAAAAGTTTTTTAAAAAAAAAAAGAATAACTGACAGAGATGATCACCCTAGAACAATTCACAAGGAACAAGTTAGTATGACCAAGTGAAGAGCCACAGAGGGGTAGGCGGGAGGGTTCGCATGTGAATCCATGCCAGACCCATGCTGGAGAACAACAGTTACAGGTAAGTAACTTGTTCCTTCTCCAGCATGGGGTCTGGCATGGATTCACATGCTCATGAATAAAAGAATACATAGTAGTACACACATGCACAACCACGGGAGGTGGCAAAGGCTCACCATTATGCATTACATCCAAAACTCAATATTAAGCAATTCTTACCTCCTCACCAGGCTCACCTTAGGCGAACAGGTTGCGCAGCACTGCTTGGCCGACCCTGGACTCCTCCCTGGAATCCCGATCGACGCAGTAGAATTTCGTGAAGGTGTGCGTCGACCTCCACGTAGCAGCCCTGCAGATGTCCAGCAAGGGCACACCAGATAGGAACGCCGTGGTAGCTGCGATCGCTCTGGTGGAATGGGCTCTCGGACGGCCAGGCAGCGGTCGGTTTGCCAACCGATGACAGTACATGATACAGCCGGAGAGCCATCTGGAAATGGAAGCCTTTGAGAGAGCCTTCCCCTGATTGACAGGTCCAAAGTTCACAAAAAGTTGTGACGTCTTCCGAAAACTCTTCGTGCGGTCCATGTAGAACTTCAGCGCTCTAGCCACATCCAGCGAGTGCAAAGTCCTTTCAGCCGGCGACAAAGGCGACGGGAAGAAAACAGGCAACACCAAGGGTTCGTTGAGGTGGAAGTCCGACGGCACCTTGGGCATGAAGGAGGGGTGCGTCCTGAGCACTACCCTTGTGTCGTGAAAAGTCAAGTACGGGAGCTTGCAGGAAAGGGCCTGGATCTCTCCCACCTGTCGTGCGGAGGTGATGGCCACAAGAACTGCTGTTTTCCACGACAAGAACTTCAACAGAGCTGAGTGCAGAGGCTCGAACGGAGGTCCCATGAGCTTGGTCAGCACCACGTTGTGCTCCCACGCCGGGGCCGGCGTGGGAACGATCTGAACAGTCCCTTCATGAATTCTTTCGCCAGCCGATGAGACCACAAAGACGTCCGTCCCGTGGTTCTGGTGTATCGGGAGATCGCAGCAAGATGAATCTTGATGGAAGCGTGCGCCAGTCCAGCCTTGGCCAGCGTCAGCAGGTACGGCAGTACTTGAGGAGCCGTAATCCGTAGAGGGTTAATCTTCTGCGCGTGGCACCAGACAGAGAACCTCTTCCATTTGTGTCCGTAGCATTTAAGAGTTGAGGACGCCCTGGCCTTTGCAAGAACCTCTCTGCAGTCGGCCGGTATGTCGTAACCTCCAAACTCTAACGCTGCAGGAGCCAGGCCTGCAAGTTCAGCGACTTCGGGTCGTGATGGAGGATGGCGCCTCCTTCCCTGGAGAGAAGATCCGCGTCCACTGGCAGCTTGATTGATGGGGACGCTGACAAGTCCAGAAGGTCCGGGAACCATATCTGCCTCGGCCACGCAGGTGTGACGAGGATCATCCTGCACCGTGACCTCTTGAGCTGTTTGATGAGCCGGATCAGCAGCGGCAATGGAGGGAACGCATATAGGAACAGGCCCTCCCAGGGGAACGAGAAAGCATCGCCCATGATCCTCGGCTGGGGAAACCTGCTGGCGAACCTCCGGCACTTGGAGTTCGTCGCCGTCACGAACAGATCGATCTGGGGTGTGCCCCACCGTCGGAAGAGGCGGTCCACTAGATCCTGTCGTAGTTCCCACTCGTGGCACGAGCGCAGCTCTCTGCTGAGCGAGTCGGCGATGGTGTTTTTTATTCCTGCCAGATGAAACGGCACCAGAAACATCCCTTGGGCGACGGCCCAATGCCACAGATCCAGGGCTGGGGATCTAGTACCGCCCTGCTTCCTGATGTAGAACATGGTGGTGGTGTTGTCGGTGAAGATCCTCACCACCTTGCCCTTGAGGGACGGAAGAAAGGACCTGAGGGCCCAAAACACTGCACGGAGTTCCAGGACATTGATATGGAGGGACTTCTCCGTCGGCAGCCAAAGGCCCCTCGCGTGCAGATTTTCGGTGTGCGCTCCCCACCCTTCCAGGGAGGCATCCGTGGTCACTGTCTTCTGGTGGCCCGGGGTCTGGAAGTCCATGCCCGCCGTCAGATGCGCGGGGGTGCCCCACCACCGGATCGCTCGTCGGAAGCTCTCGTCGAGAGTGATCCTGTCCTCAAAGCTGTCCGTCGTCTGGATCCAGCGAGCGTCCAAGAACTCCTGTAACGGGTGCATCCGAAGCCTGCACAGGCGGATGAGATAAATGCAAGAAGACATCATTCCGAGGAGGGACTTGATGGACCTCACCCTGGCCGCGTCCGCAACCAGCATCCGCTGCTCCTTGCCCAAGATGGCCCTCGTCCTTTCCTCCGACGGAGAGGCCAGAAGCGCCACAGTGTCTTGCGCGGGCACCAGGTGGGACTTGGCATAGTTTATGGAGAATCCCAGGTCCGTGAGCAGTTGGACGGTCCTCGCCGTGTGCTCCGTGGCGAGCTCCTTTGTCTTTGCTCGGATGAGCCAGTCGTCCAGGTAGGGGTAGACGTGGATCCCCTCCAGGCGCAGCCGCGCCGCCACCGGTGCGAGGCACTTGGTGAACACCCTGGGTGCCAACCTCAATCCGAAGGGAAGGGCTCTGAACTGGTAGTGACTCCCTTGGACCACGAATCTGAGAAACTTTCGGTGTCCCTTTAAGATGGGGATATGGAAGTAGGCATCCTCCAAATCCAACGATGACAGGAAATCGCCCTCCTCCAGCTGACCCAGGACGTGCTGGAGGGTGACCATCCGGAACTTCTGTGCCTTGATGAATTTGTTCAGTCGTCGTAGGTCCAGGATGGGACGCCATCCTCTTGTCTTCTTCTTCACGAGGAAGTATCTTGAGTAAACTCCGGAGCCCCGAAGCCTCTTTGGGACGAGCTCGATGGCGCCTTTCTTGAGCATCGCCTTTACCTCCAAGAGAAGTTGAGGGACGTGATGTTCCTTCCTGGCCACGGGGGGAACGCGTGGGCACTTCTTTAGAAACTCGAGCGCGTGGCCCTGGCCCAGGGCGTCCAGAACCCAACGGTCGGTGGAGATGGACTCCCACACGCTGATGAAATTCGCCAGCCGGCCTCCCACCACCGCCACTTCTCCTTCCTGCAAGATCTCTAGGGCCTCAGCCCTCTTGTCATCCGGTAGGAAGTCCAGCAGGGGGGCGATCTTGTACCACAACTCCCTGTCGTAGTGGGCTATGATGGCTAAGGCGTTTGCAGCCATAATCGTCGTCGCTGCCGATGAGATGACTCTGCGTCCCATCGTGTCCAATTTCTTTCCTTCGCCGTCCGGTGGGGAGGTCGACGTAGAGGCCGAAGCCCCCCCCGCTTTCTTCCTGGCCGCCGCGGAGACGACCGAGTCCGGGGTCGGCTGTGCCCGAAGGCACAAGGGGGCTGCGTCCGGGACCCGGTACTTCTTCTCGTACCGATCCCTTCTCGTAGGTGTTGTGGATGGGTTCTTGAGGAGGGAGAGACCCTCATCCAAGATATCGTCCAGTAAAGGTACAGCGAGGACCGTCTTCCTCTTGGTCTCGCGCAGTTGATAAAGGAAACCTTCCTTCTTCTTCTCTTCCGGGCAGAGCTGGAAAAGCTCGGATGCCCTGGCGATCATGGCATGAAACGATCCAATCTCGTCGGGCGGGGAGGCCAAGGGAGGAGGTGACGGTCTTCGGGGAGAGGAAGTGGGACACTGAAGGGTGAGACGCGATATCCCCTTTTCTTCAACAGCTTTTCCCCATCCTACCAGGTAGGATACCGGGAAGCTCAACCCACCCGCCCCCCTTTCCTGACACAAACACTTTTTCACAGACAGTTCATCGTGATCAACAACGGGCTAACAGCAGAGCCGTATACCTGACATGTCCCAACACCTTAGTCAGGCAAGGTCAGGCAATTACTATTCATTACTCACACCTGACTACCATCACACTTCCCCACACAGATAAAAGGCGGAGCACGAAAGCATACTCTGAGCGAGCACACGAGGAAGCAGCAGTTCCAAGGTGGCGATTTAACACAAGGAGAAAGGCAGCAAGACCGGAGAGGGTTGCAAGGAGGGATGTACCCTTGACCTATTGAAACCGCTATCTACACGATGTTAGAACAGTTTTTCCGAAGCCCAACTAAGGGCCTCTTCAAAACCATTCAACTGAGGCAGTACAAGACTCCACTCTTAGTATAAGACTGTACCACCTGAGTACATAGTAGCGTAGGCAGAGCAGCCAGGCTTATCTTAGGAGTGAGAGAGGGCAGTAGATGCTGTACAAATGAAATTGTCATACAAATGATCCAAAGAAACACTGAAACACTATGTATTGTAAAAATAAAGGATTTATTTAAATATAGGTAGGCCCAGATAAATCTAGGGGTTAAGTAAGTACTAAAACATTATATGAAATCACAATATAAAACACAACACTATACTTGAAAGTACACAGACCCAAGTATAAACCTTATTTGGAACACCTAACAGTAGTTCTAGGGAAGTCAAAACCTGGTTATACAAATTTATCATAGGTCAAGCCTATTCTTTGGGAGTAAAAGACCAATGGTTACTTTTAGATTACTTTTGGTAATACAAGGACAATAGGCCGTTCCAGTTGTACAGTGACTCTTGGAACAAATCACATAAACAGTCAACTGGACAATATACTTTTGGTGAATAGTGAAACACTTATTCTAGGTGCAGTAAAAACCTATAACTACTTTTGTCATAACACACAGTTATACCAGGTGAGTAAAACCTAAGGATGTAATATACAATTACAGATGCTTTGGAAATCAGGTAACCCCAGATTGAGGTAAGCAATAACTCTGGTAACTTGTTTTGGATGGCACACAGCTAACACAAGTTAAGTAAAACCCACAAACTTTAACTTCACAGTGAAGGGGAAAGTAAAACCCAATGTCACACTTTACTGAATAGTTATTCTAGGTAGGCAACAACCTAATGTAGATGTATTAAGGACAGGCTAGCAGCGAGTCAGGGGAAGCAAGACCCAGTTGGGGGACACTCATACAGTTATCCTAACAGGACTAACCTGGTGATACCAACAGTTGGAGGACACTCATACAATTACCCTACAGGAATAATCTGGGGAAACCAACACATTACTTTTGTAAAGAGGCACAACCTAATCACAGGAGAGTAAAATACCTTCACATCTACTTTCTTTTAGACTGGTAAAACAGTGGCAAAGGAAGAAAACATGTTAACCATACTTTTAGGAATAGTGCATCACACATTCAAGATCAGTAAGAACTTTTGTAACTGTTCACTCTGAGAATTATAGTTACCCCCCCAACTCTTTACAACTAAGTAAAACACTTGATTTCTTTTCTAGGCAGAAGTCCCAATCCCTTCAAAGTCTTTCCCTTAGAGCATGAGTTTTCTCAGTGGCAGAAGGGGGGTCACTAGGACCAGTGGCAAACAGGCAGTGTTAGAATAAGTTCTTTAGTAGCAAAAGTCAGAGTTCCTTAGGACAACTGGGCAAACAGGTGAGTACTTTACTTCGAGGGTTAGAAGAGGGTCCAGGGGCTTCACAGAAGACACCCCAGCACGATTCTAGCAGTGGGACTGGATGCACTGGATGAGGGACCTCCCATTCACAGAAGACACCCCAAAGCTACACAGAAATCCCAACAGGCTTAAGGTAAGTACTTACCCAAGCCAACACAGTACCTCAGCAATGAAGAAGAGATTGCAGCAGGAGAACTTCAGGGACTGCAGCCAAATACCCGGTCAGTGGATTCCTTGTCCTGGAGACTGAACACAAGACCTCAGAAGGGACTTTGCAGCAGGGATTGATGAAGAAGGATCTAGGCAAGATTTATCTCACAGCTGAATGCGGTTCTGCGGGTTTGGCACCTTTTCAAGGAGTACAGAAGAAGACAGAAAATCGCGGTTGAATTCTCTTCATTTAAAAGGTCCAGCACTCTTCTGAGGGGACTTTTTGGACTCGATTCGTGTCTGTGGAGATACACCAGGATGCCCACAAAGATTCACTCAGATTCGGAATTCGGAAGACCGTGCACCGCACAGTGGCTGGAGGTCCCAGGGTATTGGGGTATTGCAAGAATGCAAGGTTGCAGCAACCCGTGGGATGGCTCAAAATGCAGGTCATCTTGAGTCTTGTGGGTATCACCAGGCTCTGGGTTCAGGTCATTTTCGGAGACCCCAGGCCAATCGGAAGGAAGGGTTGCAGCAGGCTCCGGTTACACAGCAGGCTCTCCGGTTGCTGGAAATCATTCCCGCCGCTTTTCCTTCGTCATCCTCTTCAGTTTTCTGTTCCAGTGGTCGACATGACTTCAGATTCCAGGTTTCCAGTATTTATCAGGAACTACAGCACAACCTCTGCATTCTCACCCCGCATTTTACAAGAAAGGGGTGTCTGGCTGTCCACTGGGATTTGTCCAAATTGAAGGAAGGTGTAAGACAAAGGAGGGTGAAGTTTTGGACTCATCCCCCACTTCCTGTGCTCACAGACTGACTGGTGCCTGGGCGGGGTGTCCAGGGGACTCCCGCCAAAGACACAACTCAAACAAAGGAATTTCCCACCCTGGATGTCAGGGGAAGGAACAAGAAATGACAAGAAACACTAAAATGGCAGAAAAAGAAGACAGGGGCCATTTTGGTAAAATTAGCACCCTTAGGTGTCTTTACTGCAGTTGCGATTACAGCCCGTGGTAAAGGTGCACCAAATTAGTAAAAGGTACCACTGCCACCAGCCATTAAAGGTAAGCTTGTCACTGTAACAGAATTGTTACAGTTTTAATGTGAAAGGGGATACATTTTATCTCCCCAGCACTCCACATAAGGTGGGGTGTGCTGGTTTCACAGAATAAAATGTAAAAGGGATCCAAAGATCCTTTCTACCCTTGGGAACTGTAGTTCACTCAAGGTTAGCACAAGAAAGTTAAATGGGCAGCCCCTAGGGCAACCCAGCAACAACAGGCACTTATTGGCAATAAGTTGTTAAACATGATAACTTTAAAAAGACACTATGGAGTGTCTTAAAAATGATACCCATAACAAGAGTTAAAGACAGGTGAGAGTAGAAAAAGGTTCCCACTCACTGAGGTATTAATGAAAAATATCCCACTAGAAAAGCAAAAAGTTCTGGAGTTGACCCAGGAAAGGAAGATTTACCAGCTCTGTGGAAATCTTACCTAACATATGAGCCTTGGAAAGAGAAAAGCTTAAGACAAGGAACTGAAGCTGACCAGACCTACGCTGTGTATGTAGGTATCCGGGGCGCTCCCGTGTCAATAACCCAGACCAGGAGGAGCGATTGCTGCCGTGGTACTATCATTTGCTCCAGCAAGAAAGCCACGCCAGTAAAAGCAGCACAGCCGGTGAGTCGGAGAAACCGATACAAAATCACCCTATGTTTGAACCAAGATTGCAAGCAGCAACATTGTATGAAGAATTCTAAAAAGGACTGTGTTTGAAATGCATTTGTTAAGAGGCACGAACAATTGGAAACTTAAGGAGTGAATACACTGTTGAAAGCTAAATCAGATACCAAATACAGAGTGATCTGGCGCCCAAGGGGGTGCTCATTCGAAGGTCTATGTTGGGTATCAAACTAAATGAGAAATACGTTCGGTGTCAGAATGAAACTTTGAATCAAAGTGGTCCTGCGACGGGTCCAACAAAAACCTGTGCACAATCGAAAGTATAAAGTAAACTTACAATTGGTCCGAGCCCGGCTCAGGGAGACTAGTTGAACGTGAAGAGGTATCTAGCCTGGCTGAGGGGGAACTGGGGTGAGCTGTGAGTCACCTGAGAAGGAAAAGTGAATGTACAATTGCTCCAAGCCCGGCTGAGGGAAACTAGTTGAACTTGAAGAGGGAGCTGAACCCGGCTGAGGGGGATCCGGGGTGAACCATCAGTCACCCAACAAGGAATCATTTTGGAATTACAAGAAAAGGGGATCTTAGCCCGGCTGAGGGGATCCAGGAAGAAACATCCACAATTGTTTAGTTACAAGAATAAAGGAACATTCTACATTTTTTTTGCACATCAAGCCCTCTAAGACGAGACTTCAGCACACAAGGCCCCGATATTAGAACTGCCATTATAACCTCGTACCGAAGACACCAGAGTGTGTGCATTGTGCAGAGTGAACCGCCAATGAACCAAGTATCCTGATTATAATTTTGTGAACACTTCTTTCTTTTTCATGAACTTTACTCCACAGTATTTGTAGCTAGTACTAAGGATTGGCAATAGTTTTTTTTAGTATAGGCCCTTATCTATTTGACACGACTCCACTAGGACTGCATTCTTTATTATTTGATGGTCGTTGCTTACTCCCATCTTAGATTTAGGTTTAGGCATTTATCGCACCTCTTTGAAAGTTCAATAAACACCCCTGAACTGTGGTCACTTGTGTCTGTCTTTCTTTGATACCATGCCTTCCCTACAACAGGCAGGGGGCTAAAACGCACCCCTGCCTGAAACCACGGGAGGTCATAATTTAATGTGACAAAGCCTCCAATGATTCAGATGGACTTGCATTTTAGATGAGGAATAAAGATCAATTATTGGTCGCAACAATCCATCCTGAACTCCCTAACGTTTGAGTTTAGACAACAATAACGACCGATCCACCGCATCAAAGGCGGAGGACACATCTATAAAGGCAATATACAAGGTATCGTATTTTCTGTCCCAAACAAGCTGTTGTACAATAATGACCACTGCTACATTAAGTGATGCCCCAAGATTTTGAAGGAATCCTTTTTGCCATTTCTGGAGCTTACCAACCTCACAAGCCCATGTTTCAACATGGGACAGCAAGATGCTAGAGAGCACCTTACTGTCTGCATTAAGAATAGCGATAAATCTATAATTGGACTGGGAAGATCGATAACCCTTCTTGTAAATAGGTATCACATGAGCCAAAGACCACAAGGAGGGAATAGATCCCAAAGTAACCACATCAACATAAAGCATTGACAAAGTGGCCGTGCAAACACAAGGGGTCCTAGACAAGCTAATTTTCATAATGGTTTGAAAACAGTATCATACCCAAACAGACTAGTGTCCATTTTCTTCAGCGATTCCAATTCGAGAGACATTAACTCCTGATCACCATAAATTCACCATATATTGTTTCAAAGTGGTGTTACGCTCACCTGGAATCCACTGGGGCAACACACAATAATGGATGGAGGTCTAAGCGCTATCCCGGACCCCTCTCTGCTTGGTTATGTGCCAGACGTTGGGTAGTATCTATAACAGGAGAATGGAGGGTTAAGATACTGGTTCTGTGATGGGTGGACTCCCACCTCCCTCTGGTCCAAATCCCCTCCCTTGGGGTTATTGCTCACCTTAGGTTTTTGTGCGTTGAACTATCTGTCCTGCGTCTCTGTGCAGGGGCGCGTGGTTGGTGCAAGGCGTTCCATGGACCTAGTTGCTTCACTGGTCTGTGTGCCCTTATGTCAGGTCCAGACTGGCTGTGACTCCGACTCTGCTTGCTGTCTTCCAGGTGAGTTATAATGCGCGGAGCGCTGTGCTGTTTATTGGTGTTAATTGCTAACCTGTGTTCTGTTCTCTTTGTACAGGTTGTGGTGATGTTCCGGAGTGATGAGCGAGCGAAGCGCTGCTTGCCCAGGTAAGTGCTTTGTTAATGCTGACCTTGTTCCTTCTCCCTTGCAGGTTGCGGTGAAACCCGGAGATGGGCGAGGTAAGAGAAGCGCAGGGTGCTGCCAGGACTCGCTGCTTGCCCAGGTAAGAATTGTTATTAATGCTGTCCTTGTTTCTTTACCGTTGCAGGTTGCGGCGAACTCCGGAGATGGGCGAGGTAAGCGAAGCGCAGGATGGATTCAAGACCGGTTACTTCACAGGTAAGTGTTCTTGCTCGCTAATGCTGTTCTTGTTCTTCCAGGATATTAATGGAATCCGGATCTTGGGCTTCAGGATCGGGCCGCCGGAGAAGCAGATGAGTAGGAGCTGGACACGGTGAGCGTTACGCTGCAGGAGTGCAGAATAACGTGAAGCGTGGTCTGCTGTTTGGGTGTGGTTTAAATAGCCCAGGTAAAGTAGTTCCAGGCCCAGCCACACCCAAAACACTAGACCGCATGGCTTGGTTCTAAAGAACTGAGCTGTGTAATAGGCCTCCATGTTGGTTTAAGGTGCAAAACTGGTCTTGCTTTATTCCTTATAATGAGTCTGGCGCCAAAGGCGCCAGGACTGACTCCATGTATGTTTCTGATGGAGTTTTAAGGCCCTTTGGGCCAGTGTGAAGGGCTTCAGCCCCACTGTTGCCAGGGGGCTGTTATACCTAAGAGGGTCAGGGGCATGGATCGTGACAAGTGGGCAACCCATACGCTTTCAGCTACAGCATTAATTTGATTACTAAATTGAGGTAAATCAAGATTATTCATCAGTCTCCAAAAAGCCTGTGCAGATTTATTACAAAGGATTTTGAACATGGTCTCTGCATCATCATGAGTGTTTTTCGCTCAACCTTGTCGCATCCAATTTATGTATGTTTGATATAAAGAGTACATCATTGTTTTTTTCTCCAGATGGGAGAGTTCAGGCCTATTCCGTTACCTCCTAATAGTTGTTCTTATCTCACGCTTACGACGAACCACCTCTGCATTGTATACATGCATGTGCCTTTGATAACTATTAGACCTACTTCGTCTCATAGGCAACTGGTGGGGTTCGATTAATTCATGCGTACATTTATCAAAGTTTTGAGCTGAGAACATATAACATTTCCAGTCTTCAGTAGTAGAAATGAGGATGCTCTCCAATACATCATTAACCCTAGCTGCCAAGGCAAAATTCCAAGTCAGGCAGTTAACTGCCACATTTGTACTCAAATCAATAGGACCCAGATTATCCGAGACTTCAACGATCGGACCCAAGGAAAATGTTGCCACCAACATGGAATAATGGATTAGCAGTGCAGGGGTAATTTTCAACTCCCAGCAGGTACGAACAGCCATCCTTCCACAAAAAAAGTAATCAATGATTGAATAGACCTTCCAATCGGCCCACATAGGATGGGGAGGGATATCTCCATTAACTGCCCCATTCAATAGGTCTAAACCCAACCCTCAGAGACAGCCCATTCCTTGTCTACCATTATTTTGCTCATGCGAAGGCACAATGTGTGATCCCTCAAGTTCCAGACCAATCACCTGATCAATGCATTCACAATTTAGATCACCCACCAAAAGAATATGACCATTCTCATTTTCCTCCCACCAGGCATCATTGCTAGTTACCAAATAGCAAACATTTGAATCAAGCCTGAGATTTTCTCGTGCCAATAAATATGAATAAGTGCATTCACTATCTGGCTTTGCATTAGTCATACATGTGTCAACATTGCACCAACGTTTGAATTAAGAGATGATACTACACTAATCATTTTGCCCGATTTTAACAAGGGTTAAAAGTCCACCAGACGGTCGACCAATGACAGCTCATTGGGCGGCCTGAAAGTTTACAATATACCCATCAAAAGATGGAGGATGCAACAACGAAGTCTCCTGAAGGCGTACCACAGTATGTAACATACATTCCAAACCCACACTAGGATCGGTAAAGTGTTTAACATGCCCTTGAGTATTCCAAGACAAAATTGAGAGTAGGGAACCTGCAATATCTTAAGAACCACTTAAAGCTGTATTCTTTTTTAATCTTTGCATTAATTAAACATGACCAATCGTGTGTTTCTTCAGACGTCCTCATCTTTTGCCCAAAGGCCTCTATTTCTTCTCCCCAAAAAACTCCATTAACTTGCTCTCGAGTACCAGATATCTGATTCTCAGTAAAAGGTGAAAGATCAAAGCCATAGGCCTCAAGAGAGTCAGAGGCTTGTAATACAAAGTCGTAGACATATTTCGAATTAAAAAAGACCACACATCTATCTGTCCTGTACCTATCAATAATAAAACTCCTATCCAATATGTATTTATTTATTTATTTATTGCATTGGTTATATGCCCAAACCCTTGGGTGTCACGGCATAGTTACAGACATCTTAGCATAATTAGATACAGTAGCAATCAAAGCAAGTTACAAAAGGAATCAGTTACTACAGTTGGCAAAATACTATACAATTGGCATCAATGGGTTAACAGAACAGACATGCTGATTATGAGCCAGGTGCAGACGGTGTAGACTTTGTTAAATAACCAGGTTTTTAAGTACATTTTGAAGCATTGGTGAGAGGGCTCATTTCGGGTGAGTAATGGGAGCGTATTCCAGGTTTTTGGAGCCATAAATAAAAAGCTGCTCCCCCTGCTCTAGAGCATTTTTAGCTTGGGGCAGAAAGGTGGCCGTATTTATTGGATCTGAGTGTTCTTAGTGTCTTGTTAATGGAGACAGTATTATTGAGATATGTAGGTGCCTTCTTAGCGAGACATTTGTGGGTGATACACAGTGCTTTGTATATGATTCTGGCTTTTATGAGTAGCCAATGAGCTACCCTTCTGATGGTGGAGATGTGATCTGATGTTTTTAGTCCTTGGGCTGCTCGTAAGGCTTTATTTTGCAGCAATTGCAGTTTCTCCGAGTTAGTGTTTGATGTGCCTAGCAGTAAAACATTGCATTAATCTAACTTTGAAACAATGAGGGCCCGGGAAAGGGTGATGCAATTCTGTGGTTGGAGGAATTGACAGCTCAGCTTAATGCAATCAGTTTGGCTGTGTAAGAGGTGGCTGAGGATAGAGCATTGATGTGCTTGGACATTGTTAGGTTGGTGTCTAAGTAAACACCTAAGGTTTTGACCTGCTTTAGGACTGGAATGGGGGTGCCGTCGATGTTGATTACTGAGTAATCTGCATGGAGGGTATTGATACTGGCTGGGGAGCCTACGATGAAAATCTCTGTCTTCTCATCGTTGAGGCAGAGGCCATCCAGTTTTGGATTACGGCATACATTTTGTTGATCATGATTGTGTCCTGCTGATAATTCCCAGTGATAGGGATAAGAATTTGGATGCCATCAGCAAAGTTCATGTAGATGACACCCATGGCATCCAGCGCAGCAAATAATAGCTTGGTATCCGCATTGTATAGCTTGGGCAAAAAGCAAGATCCTTGTGGGACTCCTATTGGAACTGGAATGGGATCTGCTGCCTCATTGCCGATGGAGACATGGGATGTTTGGTCAGCCAAGGAGGATTTGACCTAAGATGTAGCTTCTTGCGAGAATTGGAAGTCCTTTGCTAATGTGGCACAAAGTTTGTCATGATCGACTAGGTCGAATGCAGCAGATAAATCTAATAGCAAGAGAATGCATAGTTCTCCAGCGTCTCTTATGGAGTCCATCTGGATTTTGAGATCCAAGAGAGCAGTCTCTGTACTGTATCATTTGGACGAAAACCAGATTGACGTGCTCCTAAGAGATGGTTTTGTTCAAGGTGAGCTTGAATTTGAAGTATGCTATTTTGTCGATTATTTTGAGCAGAAAGGGGACAGTCGTTATAGGGCGATAGTTCATGGGGACTATAGCATCCAGGGATGTTTTATTTTAGAAGCAGGGTAACCCAGGCTTCCTTAATGCTGGTAGGGACGTTATTTGTGCTGAATGAGGCGTTAACAAATTTGGTGCTGATGGGTGTGAGAGTAGGGGTAAATGTGCAGGAAAACTGTTGGAGGGTTTTAGTTTGGAGATGGTGTCTAGCACTTGGTCTTGGTTAACTAGGGAAAATTTGAATTGGATGTTGGTATTGTCGCTGGCTTTGTCAGAGGTAGGTAGCAGTGAGTTTTTATGGGATAGTATTTTTCTTTTTGTGGCCATCTGTCATGATGCCTACCTCCAAGGAGCCAGGTCCGACCCAGCAACCCCAGAGGCAGGCATCATTCCCCCCAGGGAAGTTCCAGCGGGCCCAAGCTGGGGCCCTTTGGACGCAGTCCTGGCGCCTTAGGCGCCAGGCTCATGTTGGACCCCAGTCCTGGCGCCTTAGGCGCCATGCTCATAAAGCTGGACATGTGTTCAAGTGTTTTTATGTGCACTTACCTGATGCAGACCATGCTGCTACATCCAGGACCTCTTGATGCCTGAATGGGACTACTTTACCTGTGGGACTACTTTCCACCTGGGTGTGGTCAGGGAAGGATACATACCTGATCGGTGGAAGGATACATACCTGGAACTTCTTCCAAAGCTATTTAAACCCCACCCGAACAGCCACACGTGCTTCGCGTTGTTCTGCACCTAGCAGCTGGACGCTCACCGTGTCTGCTCCTGCTTCTGGACTTCAGCCACGCCTGTCAGCATCCTGGGACACCTGCAAAGGGTGATAAGAAGAGAATTCGAGAGGAAGAAGGCCTTACCTGCTAAACCTGCATCACAGAGACATTTCACCGACGATCCTGAAAAGGAAGACATAATTTTTAAAAGCATTTCGCTCTGATCGCTGCAGCGCTGCATTTCACTCACCTTTCTTGGGCGCCTCCATCTTCAGCAGAGATCAACCGGATCCGCAGCCACTTCCCAGAGCCTAGAGAGAAAAAGACAAGAACACAAGGTGAGAGAAGGAAGGGAATAGGAAAAGCTCAGTTTCCTTCTAAGACTTACCTGTTGGGTCATTCCCATTTCATTTCGGGTCTTGCTGCTTCCAGGCATTTTCCGGACCCCGGCCCCTATGGGGAAAAAAGACAAAGGCATTAGATGAGCGAATGCAAAAACATTACCTGAGCGCTCATCTAGGACTTACCTGATCTTTACTGGAACTGCACTTTTCACTTCGGGTCGGCGCCATATCTCCGGCATTCCGAACCCCGGCCCCTATGGGGAAAAGACATCAACATTAGCGCTTTGTTGCAAGAAGTCTCCAAAGGAATCTTCATTCATCACCTGAAAAAGACAATGAACATTATTATTTAAAGCTTGAACTTTTGAACTTGCAACAGAACTTTTACAGCGCCTTACCAGTATAATCAAGCTTACCTGAACTCCCATCCAACCTCAATCCAGTGAAGTAACTGGGTTCAACGCGCCCCTGCGTCAGAAGCAGGATGGAGAGCTCGTCCTTTCAGACCCTAAGGTGAGACTTCACGGGGGATCGTGGAAGGGTATCGAGGAGGGTTGGAAGGAAGTGGGAGGCTCGAGCATTATTCCGCCAGATTGTAATACTCCCTTTTCACGTACAGGAGGATATTCCTGCGAGCCAGTTTAGCCAGAGTAGAGGGGCCTGTCCTATCCATCTTCAGAGCCCTGCGCTTCACCATTGAAGAGGCATCAGCACTCGAAACCAGGCCAGCGCCCCTGTGGGAATCAGGTGAGCGTGACACCATCTTGGCTTGAAGCACTTAGTTTTTAGAGGCTAGCGCATTCTGGATGGTAGTGCACCACGCTTTGCTTGAATTGTTCTGTGACTGGGGTGGGATGGGATTTTCCAACTCTCTGAGAATTGTGAAGAGCTCTTTGGAGTCTGACGCAGCATTACTGATACGTGTATTCAGGGCAATAGCTTTATGGGCTTTGATGGCTGCTTTGTAAGTTTGGCGAGCTTTTAAGAATGCATTAGGAGTGTCCGCGGTAGGTTTTCTTAATGGATACGTTCCAGAGACCTTTTGGTGCGCCTGAGTGCTACTAGTTCGTCATCGAACCAAAAGTTTGAGTGTTTGTCTAGGTGTCTTGTTTTAGTTGTGAGAGGGGCTAGGGAGTCAATGGTTGTTGTTAGACATTTATGATATGTGTTTGCTAGGCCACTGGGACTGTCGTTTGGAGCGTGATTGAGGTGAGGGCTTCCTCCAGCATGGGGAGGAGTCTGTCTGCTGTCAGTTTGCAAATATTTCTTGTTTCAACCATATCGGTTATAGTAGGTTTGAGGCAGGGATTGTCCTGGCTGGGAAGAGAAAAACTGATAAGAAAGTGGTCTGCCCAGTCAACTGGAACAATGGATTCTACCGAGAGAGCGGTATTTAGTGTGAGTATCCAATCTAATATTCTGCCCTTGTGCGTGGGGGCACTGACTAGCTGGGAGAAATTCATATCTGTAAGCGAGGCATGTGGGCATTAGCTTTGTGGTCTAACTTGTTGTAAGCCTAAAATAATATTGACAAGGATTATGAACTTGGTGTTGGGTTTGAGGAGTGGGGTGAGGAGGAATGGGATATCTTATTCTGGGTGTGAACTGTTGTTGGGTGCTCTATAGATAACCAAAATGTTAATAGTGGTGTTCGCGTTTCTAGACAATTTTACAAAGAGTAGTTCGTATCCTTCTTATAGGTCAAGTGGGCAGGATCTAAATTGCAGGTCGATTTGGCAATGATGGCCACACCACATCCTTGTGTGTTAGGTCTATTGGTCCTAGTAATGTTGAATCCAGGTGGGATGGCTAGCGCTAGAAAGGATCCTGAGGCTTGGTGTAGTCAGGTTTCTGTAACCACTAGTATATCCAGTTGTTGGTCTAGAATCAGGTCATGGATTTCAATGGCATGGGCTCCAAGGGATCGTACATTTAGTAGTGCGCCTTTGAGACTAGGTGTCTTCGGGGTGGGGCGAGGGGGGATTGTGGACTGGGGTGTCACTGGCAGAGTCTGTCGTTCCCGTACAATGTTGGCGAACATTGATAGTTTATTGGGTTGGGGTATGGGGTTGGCCTTGATTATTTCTCTTTTGGAGGATCTGCATGTTCAGGGTTTTATGCGAAAGTGAGTGGCAGAAGGCCTTTAGGATAGGGATGGCAGAGTCATCATGGGAGGTACATGCTCTTAGTCTGTGCAGCTTTGCCGTATCCTGGATGGGGCACATAGTAGTGTGGGAAGCTGAAGAGAGTCTAGGACTGGTTGTTACGTAGGGGTCCTCAGTATCGTTGTGGGTGGTGAGATGATCTGAATCTAGCGGGATCATGCTGTGGGTGTCTGTTGTCATCAGTGACTTATTGCTTCTGATGGTGCTCTGAGTGTTCCCATGTGAGTTAAGTTCACAATGGGGTGGAGGGAATTGAAAATGAGCTGTTTTGGGCAGGAATGGAGTAGGGCAGGGGATTGGTTGGTGACGCTGATAACCCCATCTAGCGGAGCCATTAGCGAAAGGGAAGAGTATTCCTTGTGAACATAGTATTGTATCGTCTATGAGGTGGAAGGGGCTCATATTGATGGTGTTTGGTGGGACCATCCTTAGGTGGCTGACACTAGATAACAATAGTGGGCTGAGTACGTGGTCCCAATACAATGGGTGGCAAGGTGTGTGGATACAATAGGCAGCTAGATGCTATTCCAGTAGAGCAGAGGTCTTCAATCTGTGCAGCGTGCCCCCCTTGGGGGGTGCGTCCACATGCCTGGGGGGGGCGCGTAATGCCAGACGGCAAAAACAAGATTTATTTTTTATGTTTTTTCTCCTGCACTGAACTACTGAGCATCTGCAATGGGGAGCCACTGGCTCCCATGCACATGCTCAGCCAGTGCGATGTGGTGGGGGCATGGCCATGAAACAGGAAATAAACGCAGCCTGGACGCGCGCTTCCCTGCCTTTAGGTTGCGCGTCCAGGCTGCGTTGTGGTGTCCGGTGTTCCCCGCTGGTTCTGTCCGTTCTGCCCATGAGGTGAGTGATTACTAGCCCCTTTGCGGGTGTTGTATTCCTACAGCACCGGTCCACCCTGCGCCCCTCTCCCTCTGCGTGCCCTACATTAGGAGGCATGGAGGAGAGGAGACGGGCGGGGGACTGAAACTGCTTTGCCAGTGTTGTGTTCCTAATGCGGCTCTCCCGCGGCAGATTGCTGGGCTCCAGCAAACTATTACCAGCACAGACCGGAACTCTGTCCTTGCCCAAAATAAACCATTTGTTGGTACCTATCCTGCGCATCTGTTAAAAGAAATCAAGCGCTAATCTTCTATAGGTATTGGCTAAGTTTCACCCTGTTTTATTGAGCCTGGCTGTTTCTGACAGCATACTTGAGTGGTCGCAGTGCGATCAGATGTCAGGGGTAGAGCCTCGGCAGTGCGTGGATTTAGTGACTTCTGTGTGTCTGTCCCCCCTTCCAAATATCCATGCTCCTGAATATTTATGGTCATGGATCTGGCATGCCTGTTCCAGCTTATTCTAAGAAGCTATATGGAGTGGTTGGTCATGCAAGGCATGCAAGAGATAACCTGTGAAATGTAAGCCAGGATATCAAGGGTGCTTTGAAGACTGAGGAGAAAGTGCTGAGTAAGTGTAGATGAGAGTTGTGGGGTGCTGGTCATGGGGGAATGGGAAGTGAGGGACTGGGGTGCAGTAGAGTGTGGGACTGCAAAGTGAAAAGGGGTAGAAAGGGTGCAGAGGACAGAAAAAGATAAGAGCAAAGGAGGGGAGAGATTGGAACAAGAACCGAGTGCAGATGAAAGATAGGGATGGTTTGCAGCAAGGGGTGACTAGTGTGTGCAGGGGAGAGAGGGATGCAGGAAAGACCAGAACACAGGTAGAGTGGTGTAGGGTAGAAATGGCATAGGAGGTGCTTCGGGTTTTGCAAATGAGAGAGAGGTACAGACAATTGAGAAAGTGCAGAGGGCAGTGTGTCAGAGGAGTGACTTGGTGTGGGGTGCAGGGAAGGGACTTGGGAGAAAAGGGTGTACAGCAGACGAGAATGTGGAGTAGAGAAGGGTACAGAGGGGAGATTTGTGCAAGGAAGAATGGTGCCTCGCCTCATGTTCCCAGATAAAGGGTGCAGTCACAAATGCGTCTTCTAACGCTTGATTCATGCTCACGAGGCATGGGGAGGATTTATTAGAGGGAACGTGGGAGCTCCGGCTTGGCGCTCTCCCACTGCCCCAGTGTCATTTGCGCTCCTGTCTGGTTCCTCTCCAGGAAGAGACAGTCACAGCAGGCTGTTCCTGCATAAACTCCCTTTTCACTCAATCCTGTCTGCAGCCTAGGTCTGAAGTCAGGACTAACCTTAAATGAGGTATATATTCACCTCTGACCTGTCCTGTAGTGGGAGCTGGTGCCAGGGTGTGTGGCATTGTGCCTTGCAACACAGCATCATGTTATTTGGGCTATCTTAGCAACTTTAATGGGTTTTTGGTGGATGGATGCCACGCGGGCCACAGACTCATTTTACGCCATAACCTATTCCTTTAAAAAAACACTAGAATTATCTATAAAGGGCACGTAAAGTGCCAGTTCTGGTTTAGATAAAGCCACTGATTTAGGGATGTGTACTACAAAGCCCTGTGTAGTTAATAACTTAATTGGAGCTGGGAACATACTACTGGTGTAATACAAATGTCTTATCCAGAGATGCCTTCATCCACTCCTTTTCTCCTTAATTTTTCATTGCACTTGCACTATCTGAAATGTTGTCAGGCTGATTATGATAGTTATTCTTCACATTCTTAATTGTTTCAATGACCTGTAAGAATGCAACTGTATTTCTCCCATGCTCCTTCCACCCCTTGAAGTGCCTTGAAACACATTGGGCCTCATTACGACCCTGGCGCTAAGTGAAAAATGATGTCGGTAAATGGTTACCGCCATCGTTTTCCGCTAGGTCCGATCATGACCCGTGACCGTTAACTACGATGCCATTAGCGGCATCGTAGTTAACGCTGCCGCTAACTGCGCCAAGGACGAACGCACGCGACCTCCCACACCGTACTTAGCGCCATGGCGGAAAGGAATCCGAATGCCGACCCAAGCGGACATGCACCTAACGCCATCACCCAGCCCGTTAAGTACCTTATCGCCATGGTGCTAATTACGCCATCGCGAACCAACCGTAAATGGCCATGTAAAGTGAATGCAGCTGCCACAGGTGCACAGAAACAGCACAGGTGAAGGCAATACAGACTCAGGAAGTACAAAAAGAGCACACCCCACCCCTTCCCACACCCAGTCACACTCCACAATGATACCAATACGACTAGCAATGTTGGGGCTGGAGGACCTGATAGCAATGCAAGTGCTACAACAGCAACAACAACAACAGGCAGCACAGAGGAGACGCAGGAGGAGAAGGAGGGCAAGGCAGCCCAGCAAGCCCCACCAGCACAGCCAGTGCCACCACGCAGGCAGCCCCCAATCCCACGCATCAGAGCCAATCCATTCAACCTCACTGCTGAGCAGATCCACACCCTGTACCGTTTGGACCGGGACACCATCACCGCCATCGTAGACATGACACACAACGACATCGTCAGCATGATAGAAACTCCAACCGCCATCCCACCCCGACTGAAGGTAGTGTCTGTACTCCACTTCCTGGCCACAGGCACCTACCAGCACACAGAGGGGCACTTGCATGGCATTTCACAACCATTATTCTCACGAACACTCATCCAAGTGCTCGATGCCCTCCTCAAGCACACAGACGACCACATCTCATTACCACGGACTGCCCAGGAGATTGCAAACACCAAAGTGGGTTTCCATGCACTAGCCGGCATACCTGGTTGCATTGGTGCCATCGACTGCACCCATGTGGAATTGGTGGTTCCACGTGCCATGGAGGTACCATACCGCAACCGGAAACAGTTCCACTCAATCAACGTGCAAATGGTCTGTGACTCCAACAAGATCATCACACATTGTTGTGCCCGATTCCCCGGATCAACCCATGATTCTATGGTCCTGAGGAACTCCACAATACCACGCTACATGGAGCGACATGCAGGCCCAAGATCCTGGCTACTCGGTGAGTCCAATGTCATGTCCATGGAAATGTGAAGTGGGTAGGTGAATGACGTACCAATGCATACTCCACCTGGCTGAAAGGGGGGCGGGGGGGGAATGATGCATACTCCACCTGGCTGAAAGGGGGGGGGGAATGATGCATACTCCACCTGGCTGAAAGGGGGGGGAATGATGCATACTCCACCTGGCTGAAAGGGGGGGGGAATGATGCATACTCCACCTGGCTGAAAGGGGGGGGTGGGAATGATGCATACTCCACCTGGCTGAAAGGGGGGGGGGGGATGATGCATACTCCAATTGGCTGTGAGTAGCATAGAGAATGGAGACAGATGATACCCTAAAGCAACCCAAACTCCACCCAACACCAGTAAAGCCAATACCCAATGTATGCAGCCCTACCATGTGAATGAGGTTGTGTCCCAACCATGACACAACCATCTGCAAGTGCATTCTACCAATTCAGACCACATTGTCAACAATGAAATGCACCTACATGCACGTCACCAAACACCATCAACCGATAGGCCTGTCCCCCATAACTGTCCACAAAGGAGGCACATGACGGACAGAAACATCAACACACCATTACACAGACAGCAGGGCCCCCAAAATGTCCCTGTCTACATCAGCATTGCTCACTGGGGTCATGATGAGGCCCACAGCAATGTTGCAATGATGTGCGCATTGCCATTACAGGACATGTGCCAGGCCAACTAACCAAACGGCATGAACGGACACAGTGGATGGGCACTCACAATGCACTCCACCCCTCTGCATACATTGGGTGATGGCATGCAAAACAGGCCATGAGAGCCATGAGCATATACTGGTTGCATTGTGTGAATCAATTAGTTCATGTAGAAGTGAGCCAAAGTAACAGTTGGATGCAAGCCATGGTGGCACATCATGTTCTTGATCAGACGTCATGACTGACATATACATTCTTGCCTACATACAGGTGATGCTGGCTATCCCCTGAAGAGGTGGCTCCTTAAACCAGTCCGGAACCCGCAGAACCGGCACGAGGAGGACTTCAACCGTGCACATACACGTACCCGTGTGGTCATTGAGCAGACATTCGGCCTATTGAAGGCATGGTTCCGATGCCTCAGCAGGTCTGGTGGGGCACTCCTGTACCGCCATGAGAAGGTGGCAAAGATCGTCATGGCATGTGTCATGCTACACAATATGTGCGTCAGACGGAATGTGCCCCTGCCCCCTGACGCAGAACTGCAACCACCTGACGATGAGGATGAGGATTGTGCAGATGGGGCGGCACCTCATGGAGGAGGCGATGCACAGGAGGGGCGTGAAATGCGTCAAAATATCATCGACCACTGCTTCTAGTACACACGGCTGGTGTGTATCACATGGAGACTGCACTTGGGGCACTGTGTGTCTCTGGGACATGCACACTGTTCGCTGTACACCAATAAAGCACACATATGCAATGAAAATGTCCACACATTTCATTTCGGAAAAGGAAAAAGTGTATTTCAATCATAATTTGTCGTGACACACCCCCTCCCACCTCCCCCCTCCCCCCTGCACACCCCAACACACCCCCTCCCACCTCCCCCCTCCCCCCTCCCCCCTGCACACCCCAACACACCCCCTCCCACCTCCCCCCTCCCCCCTGCACACCCCAACACACCCCCTCACACCTCCCCCCTCCCCCCTGCACACCCCAACACACCCCATGTAAGTGTCTACAGATGCCTGTGACAGTGGCCACAGGCTGTTACGAGCCCCCTCTCCCGGCCCCGGGGCACCCCTGGCTGTGAAACGCAGGTTCCGTCCGGAACGTCGGACGGGGCTGCTCTGTGCAGAACTGGCAGCGGAGGATGTCCCTGCCTGCTCCCGTGCATGCACGTCCTGTAGGGTGTGGGAGTGCTCAGTGAGCACACGACGCAACCCAGCAAGTTCGCCACAAATGTCCCTTGACATGGCCTGCATAGCATGCCTCAGGGTGGCAGTGCTCTGCGCAATTTCGGCCCTTAGGGTCTCTGTGGCCTGTTCAATGGTTGCCCTAGCCCCCACACATTCCGCAGCATGCTCAGTCAGCATCGTGGACAGTTGTTGCTGCCGTTGTATGATGTCCTCGAGGGACTGCTGCCCCTGCTGGGCCATGCCCAGTGCTGGTGGTGTGATGGAGGGGCTGCTCACCTCCTGTGGACTGAGAACTGGGCATGGGGTAGAAGGCCACTCCTCTTCCTCTGTGTGCCCCTGTGTGTGATCCTCATGGGGGCTGGCATTTGACAAACAGGGGGAATGTAGAAGGTCAGTGGGGCTTCTGACTTCCTGCTCCTCAATGTCAGAGTCTGAACATGCAGCAATTGCAGCTGTTTCACCCATGTTGCTGCTGGCCGCAGACCCGGTGCCTTCTGTGGCAGGCAGTGTTGGTACAGGTGGTGGTGCTGCTGCTGGCCTGCTGCCTACTGGGGTGCTTGCCGGTGGGCCGTCCGGTTTGCTTGCAGTGGATTCTGCTTGTTGTGGGGTCTGCCTCACTGCAGCTGAGGTTGAGGGTGCGGGGATGGTATTCTTGGCCTTCTTGGCTCTTTTCGTCGCAGGGGTGTCCTCGTCCTCGGGGTGTGATTCTGTGCCTGTGGTGGAGCAAAGGAGGGAGGGCGTTATTGATGGGTCTGCGGACTTTGGAATGACAATGATTGACATGATTCTGGTCAGTAGATGAGGCAGATTTCAGGCAGGGTCATGCAGGTTGTCTCCTTTTTGTGTGGAATGTGGATGGAGGTATGTGGGTGCCAGCAGTGTATACAGGTTGGAGCTTGCATGTGGCTGTGGGCAGTGTCCAGCTAATGTGTTGCATTTACACTCTAGGGCAACATTGTGCTACACATGAATGGACTGCAGTGACTATGGCATGTCTTGTTTGAGGCACCTACCTTCATCGCCTGATGTCGGAACTCCCCTTTCCATCCCTCCGACGCCTTCAATGCCTTCCATGCCAATCGTGGTTGCACATATTTCCTCCCACGGTTGGAGTTTCAGTGGGGATTCCGAACCTCCACCGGTATCCAGGGCAAGGTTGCGGTTCGCAGAGATGACGGCTCTGACCCGTATGCGAAGGTCATCCCAACGCTTCCTGCACTGCTGTGGGGTGCGGGGTACGGTCCCCACCGCGCTGACGCGCTCGGCCACCAGGGCCCATATGGCCTTCTTTTTTGCTATCGCCGGCCAGGTCATTTCCGGCAAGCAAACGACAGCTGCATTGTCTTGCAGGGTCTCCGCAAGCATGCAGAGTTCCTCCCAGGTAAATCTTTCCTGGCGCTGGCGGTCACATGCCTTCTTAACAACTTTAGGCATTTTTGGGTGGTTGAATGGGTGGGTGATGGGTTGGGACAGGTGTCAGGGTTGGATCTGGTGTTGTTCGGAAGGTTGGCAATGGATTGTGTTTTTAAAGATGGCCGACGTGCTGTTTCCCATTCCGCCGCGATGACGCTATTTCCGGTTCTGCTTTTTACGGTGACCGCTAATTGCGGCCACCGCTAATTACGGTGGCGGAAGTGCACCTTGCTCGCCCTACGATGCCGGTAGGGGCCCTTTCCGCCATGGCGTTATTTACATTACCGCCATGGCGTAATGCTCGTGCGCGATGGGTCGTAATGTGGCGCTCTTTACGCCATCGGCCCACGGCATAAACGCTCATTACGCCATGGTGGTAATGTCGGCAGATTACCGCCTGGGTCGTAATGAGGCTCATTGTGCATAGACGCTATACAAATAAACAATCAATCAATCAAAAATCAATCAATCACTGTATTAGCACTATGCATTTCCTTCACGGAAGTCCTTCTAAAAACCAGCAATGGAAAGTGTTTGCTTGTCTATACGTATTGGGCATTTGCCAGGCACTGCTATTAAATGTTCAGGTACTTGCACCATTTTACAGCTGCTACCATCAGTGGGTAAGTAATACCACTATGGCGGTGCTTGGCAAGGGCCTTTTCCATGCCTATATTATAGCCCATATGGGTGGCGTTGCCAACGCTTGTTTTAAAATAGGGATGCAACTGCATTTTTGGTACCCACCATCAGCTGAATAATGAGTTGTAGAAAAGTTTTAATAGAGGCCACCATAAGCCATCTGGGTGACCCAGAAAAAAATAAAGCAGAGCCTCGAGATTCAAAACAGCACTTGTTCCGCTATCCATGTAAATCCAGTGAATACCCTATTGCCGAGGTATGATTGCAGCCCATACACTGCTGTAAAGGGGCACACTCATGTTCTATCATTGAGGGTTCAAGTGGAATAGGATAGGACGGGTTGGCGAAACTTCATAAAGCATCTTCACTTAAAACGCAGGTGAGAGTATTATAAAAGATCTCTCTAAAAGTCCATCGCTGGGAGGATTTTATACTCTGAACTGCTTTTCTTTTTCTTAATTTTCTTTGGTTTTCTTTTCTTCTTTTCTCTTGTTTTATACAGTGATGATATGTGTAATTTAATACGTACTGCTATTTTAATTTTGTGAAAAGTCCAGTTCTTTGACTAAAACACAACAAATAAATTTAAAAAAACAAAGTCCCCAAGGTATCCCCTGTCCCCCCCAGATTTCATGGGTCTCCTACGCCCCTGGTAGGGATCTCAAACATAAAGCAGAAGGAGAGGTGGGAACAGTCAAAAGAAATGCAAAAACACGGAAATATGATGACTCTTATTGAGACTTTGGATTCACACGGATCACAGTTGCTGGGGAAGTGAAGCTGCAGTGTGTGATTTGTGGTGCTACATTAGTAAATGACAGCAAAATTAAGGCGGAATTTGGAAACCAAACATGCCAAACTCCCCAGCTCCTACTGAGGTTGAGAGGACTGGAGCCCGTCTCACTGTAGTGATCCCCAGCTGATCACAGCCTGCCTACACGACTGCGACAGCGACGCCATCGCCACTGTAGTGATCCACCCTCCAAACTGCATCATTGGATAAGTGGCCCATGCCCACTCTGATCCGGTGAGAACTCTCACTGTATTTGGATTTTGCCGCCTGAAGCCGCCCTCTCCGACATCCGTATATGTGCCTGCAGCCTGAACCATGCTGACTGACCCAAAATAGCCAGCGCAACGCGGCCTGAAAGCGAGGCTCTACTAGGTTGCTAAGCAACCACACGCTTCTTCAGCCAATCCACATCAACCAGCAGGCAGAGCCGGTGGCGGAAAAAGGCCAGGATAAAGGCCCCGTTAGTCCCTGAGAATCACCACTCCCCAGCAGTGTTGCCAGGTCCGCTTATTATAAGCGACTTTGGGCTTCATTTTGCCCGAAGTCGCTTATAATTTTTGCTGGTCGCTTGTCGCGGTTTTTGTCGACTTATTTCCCCTATTAACAGCTTATTGTTGCGCTTATTCAGTTCACTGATTCAGTGAACTGAATAAGTGGTTAAGAGGGGTAAGCGGGCAAAACCGTAACAAGCTGAATCACTTCCCCCGCAGTCAGCACTCTTCAATCTAATTCCCGTTGCGGAGCAGCGACCCCTGCTGCTAAATTCCATTAGCAGCAGGGGTCACTGTCTGTGCCGCAGCAGGGATGTGTGAAGCACTACAATAAGCCACAGCGAAGTTAACTCTTATTTAAATCATGGTCTAGGAGTCAACATCCCCGTGGCTTACTGTGGCACCTTCACTTTTCCAGATGCAGTGCTTTCAAGGGAAATCCTGCTTTTTTGTATGAACCCGAGACTTTTGCTGTACTGTAAAGGTTAAGGACACTCTCCGATAACAGTGTTAGACCGCCTACCCTGCCCTCCCTTTTGTGCCACTTTTTCCCACAGCTCTGGACACACTGATATGCTTTCTTGTGCTGCCGAATTCGTCACGTCATAACACAAATGATAGAAATGTTTGAAACAATGGAGTAATTTAGGCAAAGGTTGGGCACAGGATGGGGTGGGTCATGTGGACATGCTTGCATACATGCCAACATTCTACATTGCTTTGGAGGGAGATTGTCTCACCGAAATCGGGAGAACCGAATTCTCCCGTTGGATTGCATTGGGGTTACCATTATTTTAGGAGGGAGAAACGAAAATGTTGCAGTATTTTCAAATTAAAAATCGGGACCCTCCCGCCTAAAGCGGGAGTGTTGGCATATATGATGCTTGTGTTTGGCAAGTGCTAGCCAGCCTTCTTTCGCATTCCATGGAGGAGGTTGATGTTGAGAGGTGTTATGTTTTTAGGCAAAGGCTGGGCACAGGATGGAATGGGTCATGTGGACATGCTTGTGTTTGACTAGTGCTAGCCAGGCTTCTTTCATATTCCATGGAGGAGGTTGATGTTGAGAGTTATGTTTTTAGGCAGAAGGCTGGGCACAGGATGGAATGGGTCATGTGGACATGCTTGTGTTTGACAAGTGCTAGCCAGGCTTCTTTCATATTGCATGGAGAAGGTTGATGTTGAGAGTTGTTATGTTTTTAGGCATAAGGCTGGGCACAGGATGCAATGGGTCATGTGGACATGCTTGTGTTTGACAAGTGCTAGCCAGGCTTCTTTCATATTGCATGGAGAAGTTTGATGTTGAGAGGTGGTGTTTTTTTAGGCGAAGGCTGGGCACAGGATGGGGTCATGTGGACATGCTTGTGTTTGACAAGTGCTAGCCAGGCTTCTTTCATATTAGATGGAGGAGGCTGATATTGAGAGGTATTATGTTTTAGGCGGAAAGCTGGGGTCCACACCAGTTGAAGGTCTCTGTGTGGCAAGCACACATAATAACGACTTAAAAATAAAATACTTTTTTAAATAAATGCTTTGTTCTAACATTTTTTGTTTGTGTTTTCTCGATGTATATTTGCATTATTGTTATATTTCTTACTTTTGAGACATATCCACAGTGTTTTAGAGGTGCGCTTGTTTTTTCAGCTTATTTGGTTGGGAGTCAGCTTGTTTTGGGCTTGTTTTGAGTGGGCATTCAGGCCACAGAAGGAGGCACTAGGGGGTTAGCATTTCCTGTGGAGGGATCAGAGGCGGGGCGCACGCAGTTCGTGGCGCTTCGAGGCCTTGGGTTTCGGAGGCGGCAGACGGAGTGCGGGCCCCCGGGGGTTTGGGGTTTGAACGTTGGAGTGCGGTCGGCGTGTTTCGGGTCGGTGGTCGGGCTGTTGGGAGGTGTTGCGCGGGTGGCGGATGCGATTGGTAGTGGTGGGAGTAGCAGAGCTGGGGTCGGGGAGTGAGTTGGTGGGGGGCGTTTGTTTGTGGTAGGGTGGCTGTTGGTGTGGATTGGCTGGGTGTGGTTTGTGGTAGGGTGGCTGGTGGTGTTGGATTGGGGGTGGTGGTTGTTTGTGGTTTGGTGGCTGGAGGTGCGTGTGGTAGTGTGGGTGTCGCTCGGGTTGGTCGCGGTGAATTGGTGGCAGCGCACGGTGTCTCGCCTGAAGCGCATGTGTAGGCGTACGGGCTGGGGTCTCGCGGGTCTGCGCGCCGGTCTCCGGGCTCGCTGGGTGATGTGAGTTTGGGCCGTAGTGTCTGTTGGTGAGAATTGGTGGGGTGTGGTTGTTTGCGGTGGGATTACAGGTGGCTGGTGTTGGATTGGTGGGGTGTGGTTGTTTGCGGTGGGGTTGCAGGTGGCTGGTGCTGTTTTGGGGTAGTGGTTGTTTGTGGCTGGAGGTTCGTGTGTGGGTGTCGCTCGGGTTGGTCGCGGTGGGTTGGCGGCAGCGCGCGGTGCCTCGCCTGAAGCGCATGTGTAGGCGTACGGGCTGGGGTCTCGCGGGTCTGTGCGCTGGTCTCTGGGCTCGCTGGGTGGTGTGAGTTTGGGGTGTAGTGTCTGTTGGTGTGGATTGGTGGGGTGTGGTTGTTTGCGGTGAGATTGCGGGTGGCTGGTGTTGGATTGGTGGGGTGTGGTTGTTTGCGGTGGGGTTGCAGGTGGCTGGTGTTGTTTTGGGGTAGTAGTTGTTTGTGGCTGGAGGTTCGTGTGTGGGTGTCGCTCGGGTTGGTCGCGGTGGGTTGGCGGCAGCGCGCGGTGCCTCGCCTGAAGCGCATGTGTAGGCGTACGGGCTGGGGTCTCGCGGGTCTGCACGCCGGTCTCCGGGCTCGCTGGGTGGTGTGAGTTTGGGGTGTAGTGTCTGTTGGTGTGGATTGGTGGGGTGTGGTTGTTTGCGGTGGGGTTGCGGGTGGTTTGTGTGGAAGTGTGGCCGGTGTGTTGATTGGTGTAGGTGGTGCACATCATCCTTTAGGATCGGGAAGCGCCTGCGTGGGTCCGCCCACGCGTTCGTTAATTAAGAAGAAGAAGAAGTGGGCATTCAGCTTATTTTTTCCTTTTGACCTGACAACACTGCTCCCCTCCTACTGAGGTCGAGAGGGCGGAAGCCCGACTCCGTAAAGTGATCTCCAGCTGATCACAGCCTGCCTACACGAATGCAACAGCAACGCCACCCCCACTGCAGTGATCCCCTCCAAACTGCATCCAGCTGATCACAGCCTTCCTACACTAATTCAACAGCAACGCCACCCCCACTGCAGTGATCCCCTCCAAACTGCATCATTACATAAGTGGCCCGTGCCCACTGTTATCCGGTGAGAACTCTCACTGTATTTGGATTTTGGCACCTGAAGCAGGCCCCTCCGACGTCTGTGTATGCGCCTGCATCGCGAAGGCATCGTTAAGGCTGTTTGCTGTGTTTGCTGTATCCCATGCTGGAATTCCGTCGCGAGGAGAACTTGTGTTTTTCTCCATAATAATCAACAGGTGAGAAGCCTTTGGGCTGCTGCTGTATTTGGAACTCTCAGAACGTTGCAAATACTGCAACCATCGTCCTTTGTGAACTTTTTGTGAACAATGATTTTACAGCTTTTCTTTTTTCTTTTCACTCCTTGCTTAGGGCTGTGCTCCGCTCCTTGATCCCACAATCCCATAAATCGTCGTGGCAGTGCGCCGCAGCGCGCACGCCCATCGCAAAGGCCTCGTTAAGGTTGTTTGCTGTTTGCAGTTCGCAGCGAGCTGCATCTGCCGGATCTGTAGGTTTGTTTAAGCTTCTGTTTTTAGCTAGGATCTTTCTTTGTAGCCGAAAATTCAGAGTCTTCTATAATCTGCTCCGCACTGCTTTTTTTGAGTTGTCCATTTATAGGATCTTTTTGGGTTGGCTTCTTTAACGCGTGGAGTCTTTTGGTCTCAACCACATAAAATATAAGGCAGCGTTATGAAGATAAAAAGGGCCCAAACCTAAAAAGGAAGTTTTTGCAGGCATGTTCACGCCAGTGAATACAAAGAGAGTCAGCTTGGCAAGAGCTGCTGCATTACTGCTACCCCGACCTTCAGAAAATGAAGATCTGTTGGAATGTGCCCAACAGTGCTCTAACGAATTAAGAAATGCGGCATCTTCACAATCCTTATTTTCGGAAGAGAGAGCAAAAGTCTCGGATATTTTCAATGCCTTGCCCAATCCCTCTGTATCAATGAATAATACTTCAATGGGTAATAATACCAATCTTTCCCCTATTGATACACCACAGATTTTTCAGACTGGTGAAATAGCCTTGCTTGGGCTATCTACACACGAGGATGAGGCTGGTGATAAATCCCATGAAGAACCTTTTTATACCTACATCTCATAAATTACCTTTGCTATGGGTCTACATAACAACATTCTGTTAAAAGAACTGAAAACCCAAACAAACATATTGAGTGACATATTTAAGGAGTTAAGAATGATTCCGGACAAATGTAACTGAACATTCCAGGTTTTTTTTTAACAGGCTTGTTAAAAGAAATATTACCCTCCTTATTAAAAGAGAATGAGCAGGTGGGGGCGATAGTAGGAAAAAGTGGGAAGGGGAGTGGTTCAGGAAGTTAATTGCCGGAGAAAGTTTTGTCTCTTGAATCAAATGTAAACGGAGTGATGGAAACAGCTCTGGGATATAAAAATTATGGTGGAGATAAGAATAACAAGAAGGGGTGCAGTGAAGTCATAGATTGCGTGAGTGAGGCCGCTGATGTCATCATACTGGATACTCCCTCGCAAGACGTAACAGATCCCTCTGTGTTCATTACCAAGCCGTCAAAAAATCAAGAAAAAAAGTTAAAACAAAAGAGAGCACAGCCTCTGAAAACACAGAATAAATCATCAAGGAAGTTCCTTAGGGACTCCGGCATATGTCATAGAATTGACAATGATCGACAGGAGGTAGATTTTATGAAGACAGTGAATCCAATAAGCGAAAAAGGCCCCTCAGTTCTATCAAATGACCCTAAGTCAAAGAGTGGGTGGAGGGCACAGGCAGTGTAGGGGAATATCAGGATGGCACGAATACCATCTCTGAAGTTCTTAAGAATAAAAAAGATTATGGAAGCATCGAGATGTAATTAAAAACCATTGAATATGGCCTAAACGATATTTTTGAAATTTTTAAGAATCTAGCAGCTGTTTCAAGAACGGTAACCCCAATATCTAGTGACCCCACACATTTTGAACAATTTAACCTGGACTCTATAAAAACCAATGAGTTATCGACAAATGACGTTGTTTTGAAACAGGGGGAGAGGCGTATTACATTCCTGAATGATAACAAATTGTCCTCTGTGAATTGTGGTTTGGGACACAAAAGCTCTCAGAAAGAACAAGCTAATGTAAACGGAGAGACAATTAGCACTACAGTCCTGTGGTGAACTCTAAAGTTTTGGGGGGTGTAGCAGAGACAAAAGTGACCCATCATCTAGTTGCAGGAGATGGTAAAACCAATTCGGTTGAAATAGAGGAACGAAGATCTCTTGTAAAAAGCATGATGGGGCAGAGGGAAGTAAGAACAGAGTCAAACCTGAAGTAACCAGCACAGCTTTAAATAACTGGCCACTTCCTTATACACTTAAAGTAGGGCAACAGTGTGGCGATCCTTATGAAAGGAATGACAGATCCAACATAACCAACGAGAAACGGATGGAGTATGAGACTTTGGCAACTGAAAACAAAGGGTATGAAGTTCGAATTGAAACCCTCGAGACAGTATATACAAACCCCCAGCATATCCAGAAATACCGAACCTCCTACTAAGCTTTCTGTTTGATGTTGGGGGTCCTTCATCTCTAAGTAGATCCTATATTCTATCCTTGTTCTCGGAGATTCCTGAACTTAACTTAATCTCCTCAGCAGACATTCTGCTAGTTGACTTCTTTCATCGAAGAAGATATGACTATGTAAGACTCGTAATACCCTCCCCCTCTGGTGAGATCTTTAATTCTGAAGGAAGCAGGTTCCCTACAGCGGAGGGGTTTTGATGTTACCAATTATAGGGGTCCGGATGACAATAATTATAATCAAATACCCCAAAGGGACAACGTAGCTACAGAGAAGTCTACGGACGGACCCAAGAACGAAGCGAAAAAAGTAAGGTGGGGAATGCACCAAACTATAATCCTAATGGGGTAGATACTAAGGATTGGAGGTGGCTGGCATTGTCTTTGAGGGAATCAATTGAACAGTTAAAGTCCTTGGGGAACCACTTTAGCGTTCTGAGCTATTTGACTCTACTCATGGAATTCAAGAGGGTATACTAACCTCCTATATAATGATCAAATTACGGAGGAATTACATCATTTTGACTTTATTCTATTACAAGAAAACTGGGTGCATGGTAACATTGTGTGGGATGGATATGAGGTCCTATGCTTGAATGCACAAGGAGGCACTTGTGGGCGTCCTAAGGGTGGCTTATTGTTAGGCCATAAACAAGCAATTAACATAACGATTAGAAATTTGGAGAATCAGGAATGCTTTTTTGGTCGCAACTTTTAAATTGGAAAATTATGAAGGAATATCATTCCTGTTGATTATTAATATATATTAGTTATTTTAGGGGAGATTATTGATCACTGGCTTTTAATAATGGCAGGAGATCTTAATGCGGACTGTAATTTGAAACACCCTGAAGACAGAGTCTGGCTGGCATCTGTAGGAGACCTGATATATAAGAATGGGAATAGAAATATACATGGTGCACAATGGTTAGCTTTTAGTAATAATTGGGGCCTAATTAAAGTCCCCAACACTCGGCCCGCTTGGACAGCGAGGGGCATGTCTTCTACAATTGACTATATTTTCATCTCTTGTCAAATGTATGACTGTTGAATTTTGAACTTAAACCATCTTTATGTAGTGTTCATTTAATGTTTACTATAACTCTTGATTGTCACGTGAAAGATCTTTGTCAGACTTATTTTCATGAGGGTATTGAAGTTTGTGCACGAGAAAACAATATAAAGTGGACTCAAGGAAGAACTACCAGACTTATGAATGCAATTGTGCTTGATTATGACTCCTTGGGGTTGGAAACTAAACTGTTAGTCTATACAGTGGACAACTTCCCTGAATATCTTTGTGGCAAAATAATGGATAGTGTAAGTACTACCAATTTGGGGGGAAGGGCCAAAGCCAAATTGCCACAAACATATCTTTGATAAGGAAACACAAGAACATAAAATCGTAATGAGGAGAAGTATAAGATCAAACTTGAAGGAGGTGGGCGACCCTGAAGTAGTTAAAAATAAGATAAAAAGTGTAAGGCAAAAATATAAAAACTGGGCCATTTCCCATTGATGTATTATTGCGCAACACGACAGGGAAGCAATGTTGCATAATAAGGACAATTTTTGGAAATTGGTGAATAATCCAGGGGTTACCTTGGATCACAATTTAATTAATCCCATTGCAGAAAATATTTGGGTGGAGTACTTCTTGTCAATGTATGGTGATAAAGGAAATGGGAAGATACCTCAAGAAAATGAGTTAACTTGGAATTTAGATATTACAGTGGATAACATAAGATCCCTAATAATGAAATCAAAGAATTCAGGTACTCCTGGCCCCAATAACCTCTCAAACAAATTACTAAAAGCAAATGTACCACTATGGTCTAGGATATTATATTTATTGTTTCTGGACATTGTTAAAAAGAACAACATGTCTATCTCATGGAAACAATCATATGTCATCCCAATTTTTAAAAAAGGGGAATGGATATTGTCCTAGAAGTTACAGACCTATCACTATTGCAGACATTGAGCCTCATTACACGGATGGCGGTAAGGGTTTACCGGTACCGGTATTTTACAGGTAAATCCTTACCGTCTTACTACGAGGTCCCTTTGCGGGTTGGGGAATTTAACGCCTGCTTTTTGCAGGCGTTAAAAACCAACCCGCAAAGGGACCAGGGAGCTAATTACGGTACCACAATTTGCGGTACTGTAATTAGCGCCTTCCCCATTCCCATAGAGTCCTATGGGGCAAAAATGGGAATAGGGAAGGGCAATGGTGGAAGGGGGAATTACCGCCCTGCCAACCTTGGAATAGGGCGGTAATTCCCCTTTCCACCAAGGCGGTGCCGGTATTTTACCGGCATGAACCATGGCGCTAATAGCGCCATGGTTCACCGCCATCCGTGTAATGAGGCCCATTGAGTCTAAAATGTTTGCTTCCTTAATTCTGAACAGTATCCAGGAATGGATAAATGAAAAAGACGTCTTGAATGTCAAACAGATTGGTTTCAAAAAGTGTATAGGAACAGATTGGGGTGATCTCATTCTCAAGAGTATTCAAAAGAAAGCACTTGGAAAGAATCCCAAACAAGTATTCATAGCATCGATGGACCTCTCAATGGCCTCCGATATGGTTGATCGCCCAACCTTATGGAGAAGACTTGTTGAGTTGAATATACCAGCGGGCCTATTAGATTTGATCATCTTTATGTACTCAGAAACTAAAATGAGAGTGAGATTGAATTTTATGGGTCTTTTAACACGAGAAATAGAAACTTTCAAGGGTCTAAGGCAGGGGTGAATGTTAGCTTCCACCCTCTTCAATCTATAGACCTCTGGAGCTGGTATTAAACTGGATGGGGTGGGTATGATTGCACCAAAGATTGGAAGGATGGCTGTAAGTTGGATATCTTATGCAGATGACTTCCTCCTCTTAGATAGAACTAGATTTGGTTTGCAACGTTTGATAACTGCCTTTGGGATCTTTGCGTGGGAGCTAAAACTTCAGATCAACCTGTCCAAAACCGTAATACTAAGGATGGACAGAAGAAACAAGATTCAATCTAATCTCTCCTCGGTATGTGAAGGTAAACGCATTAAGTGTATTACGGCTATGAAATATTTGGGCTATTGATTTACTTCTACAGGCTCTTTATCTGTGGTTAAAAGTATTCTTAAAGAAAAGGCCTTGGTAGCATTACGACAGATGCGCTTGATTGAGACAAAGTATTGTAAATTTTCAATGGCACTATACAGAACATTTTATAGAATGAAGGCGATACCCAGTCTCCTGTATGAGATGGAGTTCTAAGCAAATACATTTTTGGATTTCTTGCACATAATTGAAGGAATAATATGGAAAGGATTATTGTTTTTTCTGCCCAAGAGTATTTCGGTAGAGCTAATAAGGTATGAATTTGGTATCCAATCCCTTAAATCATATTTTCAATGGAAGAGAATTGATTTGTGGAGAAAATGTCTGGTAGCAAAAAAGGAAGACCACTATGGATTACTTGCTTTAGACAAGACAGATGTATGTATGACAGAGTTGAAGGAAGAGGAAGAAGATACTTTATGTAATCTTGGTTTATCAGTTAGTATCTTGATTAGCAATCCTGTTAAGGTAAAAAAGATACTGAAATGCAATGACTGGAATGAGACAATTGCACACATTGGGAAATCCAAGATTTATGTGCAAGTAGCCTCAGTTTGGAAGTTCTATCCAGACCTTGAAGGATACCTAATTAAATATCCTTGTAGATCTTTGCGGAATGAATTCATGAGGTTTCGTTTAAACGTTATGAGGACGAATGAGATTTTAAATGAGGCACTCGAATGGGATGGAAGGGAAGAAGTGTAGATTCTGTGAGTCAACGGTAGAAGAAGAGTCGCTTCACCACTTATTTACTCTACTTCCACAGAGAATCTTGCGTTTTTCAAAATTTGTGTACTCAACTTCATGTGTTAACCGTGAATTATTAAGGTTCACAATGCTTCATGGGAACACAATTGCGCTAAAGATCAGAATTATTTCCTTCCTAAAAAATGTGTGTGGTTTGATTTAATAACGTGTCATGATTACTGAGTTGATGAATTTGACATACTTAGGCTTAATTTCTGAGAATTATGTTTATTTGTTTCTTTTTCCCACTATAGAAACGAAATCTAAGTCTTATTTCTGTGCTAAAAGTTTTTTTTAAAAGGATGTTTTTAAGTGAAAGATTATATTTTATGCTAAGTATTTATAAAGAATTGAAAATCTGTATATTTGAATTTGTCTTACAGTTTTGTAAATATTTACATAAACCGTAAACAAACAAATAAATAAATAAGCATGCGCCTGCAGCCTGCACCGTTGTGCCTGACCTAAAATGGCTGGCGCAACGCGGCCTGAAAGCGAGATCTACTAGGTTGTTAAGCAACCACATGCTTCTTCAGCCAATCGCATCAACCGGCAGGCGGAAGCCGGCGGCGGAAAAAGGCCAGGATAAAGGCCCTGTTAGCCCCTGTTTGCACCGTTTGGCAACGGTGCAGACTGCCTAGTCCTTCTCAATGCACAAGATTTGCGCCGTAGGTCAGCCCAAGAGAAGGCATGTGGAAAAGGCCTTCCCTGGCTGACTGCCCTCCACGCCGCACCATGAAGCTGCACTAGAGTGCTTACATGCCACCCGAGCCGACCCTACTTATGCAAGATCAAGGTGAGACCCCACCCGTACCTAGCGGCCTTCTCGACACCCTGTCTCCCATCACTCATCGCCCTTCCCTCATCGCCAGGCGAGCGTGCCTCGGAGCACGGTCCTTCACTGTGCTACATCCCAGTCGCCCGACCACCGTATCATACCGTAACCGACACATGGGCTGCAGGATATCTCCACCAGCCCACCATGCGCCTGCCTCTACAGTGAACAAATTTCACACTTTGCCTTCTACATGGAAGCACGTCGCCCCGTCTAAGGTTATCAACACCTCCACTGTTAACGCACGTATGACACATGATACCTATGCCAGGGCTACCACAACTACTGCTAATGCTGACACTTGTATGAGCACGAACATGATCTACAACAATGACGCGATAGCTGGCACTGCTCATGCCGACATGTCACAAGATGTGAGTCCCAGTATTGATGCTAACAATGACAATGTTTCCACATGCATGCCCTGCACTGCCACTGGTATGTCGAGAGCCACTAATGGCACTACTGTCACAAATATGCCTGATGATATTACTCCTAATAATGCTACCATGTCCACAAATATCTCACATAACAAGGATGTCATTGCTACCACTGTTGCCACCTGCTTGCTTAATAATGCGAGTCCCAGCAATTATGTCAATGCTGTCGCTGATGCCACATGTATGTCCATCAATATGATTCTCAACAATGATGTTAATGTTGCCACTGCTGTCACCTGCGTATCTAGTAATGTGAGTCCCGAAAATAATGTAATTTGTCGCTGCTGCCACATGTACGTCCATGAACATGATTCTTAACAATGATGTCAATGCTGCCACTTGCATGCCCAATATTGTGAGTCCATGCAACCATGTCAAACTTGTCACTGCGGCCACATAAACGACCCCTAGGAACGAAACCCCTGGTACTGCATGTATGCCACAGGAGGCCCCTCTTACAACCACCACCAAAAGCAACCATGACAGTCCTAGCCCTCATTTAAGATGTTCTCTGATTAATGCCCGTTCCAGTAATGCCCACGCCTTAGATATCCATGACCTCATCTCCACCCACAAGCTTGATATCCTTATGGTAACCTAAACCTGGCTGCACGAGGCCTCAGACCCCGCACTCTCCTTAGCTCTCCCACCAGGGTACACCATTATCAGACAGGACCGCCCCACTATAGGTGGAGGAGTAGGTCTGATAGTTAAAGAATCCCTTTCTGTCAGAAAAACAGAGAAAGATAATAACAACAACAGCGACTACCTCTCCGTAAAAGTTAAACTATCAGACCACTGCACCATCATCTTACATCTTGTCTACAGACCAACAGGGCCTGTAGGCGACTTCCAAGCAGCACTTACTCACCTCCTCTCGGACAACCTAAAACATTCAACCAAAGCCATCGTACTTTGGGACCTCAACCTGGGACTCAATGGGCCTCATTACGAGATTCGCGGTAATGGAAAAACGATGCCGTTAAGGGAATACCGGCACCGCATAACGCTCCGGCCTACAACGAGTCGACAACCCGTTATCAGCGCCACCGCTGAGACCGTGCTTCTCTGTACCGGCATGCGCGCGGGCACGTGGCCCTTGGGGCCGGCAATACCGGGATGCCGCTAACAGGAGGACATCACAAGTCACACGGACATGCATCTACTGGTATCCCGAAGGTGGTAATAAGGGACACCGCGATGCCGGCAACACCGGCATCGCAGATCACCCGCTAATAGCAATGTGCTGTATTCCCAAATGCCACAGGTGCACACAATCAGCACAGGTGGAGGCAATGGAGTCTGGCCCAGCACAAAAGGAGCACACCCACACACCACACCCCTTCCCACACCAAAATGATCCCACTTGTAGTTGCGATATTGGGGCTGGAGGACATGCTTGCATTGCTACACTATGAGCAACAACTACAACAGGCACTAGAGAGGAGAGGCAGGAGGTGAAGGAGGGTGAGACAGGCCCAGCAAGTCCCAACAGTGCAGCCAGTGGTACCACACAGGCAGCCTCCAATCCCTCGCATCAGAGCCAGTCCTTTCAACCTAACCCCTGAGCAGATCCACACCCTGTACCGCCTGGACCAGGACACCATCACCACCATTGTGGACATGATACACAACGACATTGTCAGCCTGATTGAAATCTGCACCGACATCCCTCCTCTACTGAAGGTAGTGTCTGTGCTCCACTTCCTGGCCACAGGCACCTACCAGCACACAGTGGGGCAGATGCATGGCATATCACAACCTTTTTTTTCACGCATGCTGAACCAAGTGCTGGATGCCCTCCTGAAGCACTCAAGCGACTACATATCTCTACCACGGACTGCTCAGGAGATTTTTGACACTAAAATTGGCTTCTAGGCACTGGCAGGCATTCCAAATTGTATTGGTGCCCTCGACTGCACCCATGTGGAATTGGTGGTCCCACCTGCCATGGAGATGGCGTACCGCAATCGCAAGCTATTCCACTCCGTCAATGTGCAGATGGTATGTGACTCCAGCAAGTTCATCACACATTGTTGTGCCCGATATCCCAGATCAACTCATTATTCAATGATCCTGTGGAACTCCACGATACCACGCTACATGGAGCAACATGCTGATTGACGTGCCTGGCTGCTTGGTAAGTTGCATGACAGGCACATGGCAGTGTATTGGGGGGGGGGAGATGCACACACCACCCGGGTGAGATTGGGGTGGTGACTGGACAATGCCCATACTGCAATACACTGTGCCCCAAAGCATCCCAAACTGAACATGACACCTAAACCTCATATGAATGATGGAAGTTGCACACCAATCTCAATTTGCCAGACTTGCAACCAGCCCACATCCCTCAACACGTCCACTGCATATCATCAGCCCGTACCCTCTGTAACACAATGCAGCAACATGCTGGGAGTATGCACAATGTAAATGACTGTAGCAAAAGACAACACAGGACATGCATCCATGAGTGCGCACATATCAATCCCACCAAGGGAATACACTGATTGTCACTGGCCCACCACCACAGAAGCGCTGCATGTCACCATGGGAATATTAAGCGATGAATGAGAAATTATGATGAGACTAGTGCCAATGCTGCTAGTAAAAATACATACGATTCACTCCACATCACATAGATGATAGCAAATACAGCGGTAGGCATCCACAGTGCATGAACACCAGCAAGGAAGTGAACACCCGGCATCATCTGGACGACACAACCCACACCTGTAGACCATGGAACATCACACATTGTGGCAAATTAAAATGTGTGCATACATCCAGGGACATGTGCATGTGAACAACACATATCTGCAGGCATGAGAGTGATAGGTACAGGTGTCATGGTTGGAATTGACTCACACATACTTTATTTTGGTCCCATGCAGGTGATGCTGGCTATCCCTTGAAGCCGTGGCTCCTCACCCCTGTCCGGAACCCGCAGAACAGGCACAAAGAGGACTACAATAGGGCCCATACCCGTACCCGTGTGGTGATCGAGCAGACCTTTGGCCTGTTAAAGGCACGGTTTCGCGGCCTCAGCAGGTTGGGTGGGGCACTCCTGTACGGGCATGAGAAGGTGGCCAAGATCATCATGGCATGTGCCATGCTGCACAACATGTGCATCCGACGGAACGTGCCTCTGCCCCCTAACTTTGAACAGCAACCAGCAGGGGAGGATGAAGATGATGAAGAAGAAGGGGTTGCACATCAGGCAGGTGGAGATGCACAGGAGGGATGTGCTGTGCACCAGTCTGTGATAGGCCAATATTTCTAAGACACATGGATACAGAGGGTGCCATGGATGTGGTACTCTGGGCACTGGGTGTGGGGGTACATGGACACTGTGCACTGTAAACCAATAAAGCACACATACACAATAAGCAATGTCCAGTCATGTGATTTTTGTGTACACAATGGGTGTATTGAACAGGTAATATAAACAAAGTGCTTTTACCCTCCACCTCACACACACCCCCTCTCCCCAGCCCCTCCCCCACAACTCCCCCACACACCCCCTCCAACCTCCCCCTCCCCCCACAACTCCCCCACACACCCTCTCCCTCCTCCCCCTCCCTCACAACTCCCCCACACATGGTGTGCAATAGTCATTGTATGCAACATGAGACTAAGTTAACCGCACATGCAGGCTGCCCCTGCTACTTGTGTCCCCTGTCGGCCTCCGGGGGCTGCAAGTCCGAGCGCTGCATGGTGCGTGCAGACCGACGCAGGGGGCTTGTCTGGGTGGATCTGGCCGATGATGCCGTGGCCGCATGCTACACTGTCGGGGCAGGACGCTGAACCTCCAAGGCATCGGCAATCCTGACCACGACCTGCCTCACAGCTGACAGCTCCTCACAAATGCGCCTGGTGCTTGCCTCCATGGTCCCTGTCATGGCCGCAGTGTTCTCACGGGCCTCCTGCCTCGTCAGGGCACCATCAGAAACATACTGTTTCACGAGCCCCGTGAGCTTCTGCTGACGCCCCTCCATTTGTGCCATGCGCCACTCTACATCCCGGATGCCCGTTGAAGAGGATGGGACATTTGCAGAGGGGCCCAATGCAGGTGTGTCCTCGGTGGGTGTCTGGTATTGCCTCTCCTCCTGACTGGTCAAGTGTGGTGCTGTTGGGGGTGCTCTGTGGGGTGTACTGGGGTGTTTGCCCGGGGCTGAGTGTGCCTGCCACATCCATGGACAGGTTGTCGTCCTCGGGGACACATAGCTCAGCCTGGCACTGTCCTTCATCACCACTCTGGGGCGCTGTGGCAGCTGCCTCCCCTAGGGAGCTGTTTGCAGCAGACAGGGGTCCCATCTGCCACTGCCTCATGATCAGTGGATTCCACCACTTTAGCCACTGTTGGTTTTGCAACAGTACTTTGCCGCCCCTGTGCCTTGGGATCCAGTGTTGGCTTTGCCTTGGGTGGCTGTTGTTGCTTGCCTAGGCCCTTAGATGTGGATGGCCTGTTGCTGTCATCCCTGCCCCTGGTCTTTTTGGTTGGTGTTGTGGCCTGTACAGCTGTGTCCTCGGCATCGCTGTCGGTATCTGAGCCTGTGGGGGACCGAGATAGGGACGGCATCAGTGATGGTTGTACATGCATCATGCATACATTGGTATTAGTGCAGTTGTACACATGTGATGATTTGCTGTCTTGGAGTTTTGACATAGAGATTGCTTGCTATATGGGGGGGTTATTCAGGGATACGTCTGATTCACACATGTGTAAGGTGGTGTATGCTGTGTTGTGTTGTGGACTTTGTGCAGTGTGACACATGCCGTTTCGCTGTTTGTGTGGTGTGTCTCAGGTATGGCAGTGGCATGCTGCATGCATGTTGATTTGATGATGCTGGGGACAGCATCTAGGCATGGATGTGTCCGTGTGTGAGGGCCCATGCATTGGCTTATGTCACTGTCACATTTGTGGCCCATCATCATGCTTTGCATTCCAGTGGTTTGTGTGGACACTCACCTCCATCTACCGATGATGGGACTCCGTGCTCCATGTCTCCCACTCCCTCTATCGCCTCCATGCCAATCGTGCTGGAACATCTTTCCTCCCATCGGGTGAGCTTTATGGGGGAGTTGGACCCACCACCTGTAGCCAGACCCTGGCTCCGATTTGCCGATAGGATATTGCGCACACGGAGGTGCAGGTCATCCCACCTTTTTTTGACATCCTTGACGGTGCAGGGGGTGGTGCCGACCGCACTGACCTTTTGGGCCACTTCCTCCCATACTTCTTTTTTTTTTTTAGCTGGGCAGGTCACCTGAGGTCTGAGGCAAAGACCACATCTCCATTCTGGGCCAGAGTGTCTGCCAGCATAATTAACTCGTCCTCCGAGAAGCGCACCCTTCGCTGGCGGGATGCACCTTTTTTGATGCCCTTAGGCATGGTGCTGGAGGTGTGTGGATCCAGGTCCTGTGTCTCGAGGATTGCAATGGATTGTGTTTTTCAAGATGGCCATCGTTGCATTTCCCATTCCGGCGCAATGACGTTACTTCCGGTATTGCCGAGTTCGGTATTGCCGGTGCCCGTTATTTAGGGGTGGACGAAGGCAGAGGAGGTGTCAGCGCTTTGCATGATGCCACTAAAAGGGGTTTTAGGGTCATTTACGGCATGCCGGTACATACGATACAGGCATGCCGCTACGCGCGTGCACCTATTCTCGTAATCGGCCGCTGTTATCGGTGTCAGTGCTACCCGGACGCGGTATTGCCTCCATGCCGGTAAGGTTTGGTGTTTACCGCAAATCTCGTAATGAGGCCCAATGACCCTGCAGCCACATCTCTTAACGCTGCACTTTATTATTGGACCAACACACATCCAAGGCCACTCCCTAGACTGGATAGCCCAACACAACTGCCCCATCACCATCACAGCTAACTCACCAACACCGTGGTCTGACCACCATGTTATTCACTTCAGAATCCCCACTGCCAGGAATAAGCATGTCCAGGCACCACCTCTACCACAAGCCCTTTCCAGAAGCTCTAGGCAACTCACCAAAGAAAAACTTCTCCCATTCCTATTGGGACCAGCTTTCAGGCCCCCCGTCTCAGCCGACCCAGAGATCCCAGCGCGCACCTATGACGTAGCCATTAAAGCGCCAGTTGAATCTATCGCGCCTCTTAAACCATAGAAGGCCAAACCAACTAGTCACACCAATGCCTGGTACACCTCAGACCTCCTTGCACTACGATCTAAGAAAAGTGTAGCACTATCCCTATGACAAACCACCCATACAGATGAAGCAAAACTTGACTTCAAACTTAGGGCCAAAGAGTACAAAAAAGCTATTATACATGCCAAAGCCATTTCATTTGAAACCAGGATCCAGGAAGCCCAATCCAATACCAAAGAGATCTTTGCATCTTCAGGGACCTAGAGACCCCCACGCCCACTCCACAGAATTTCACCAAAGCTAAAACCTGGTGTGACAGGATTCAAAAAGCCATGAACGACAAACTCAACACCCTCCAAACCAAAATACAGACAACCAGACAATCTCTGAATATACCCTCCCTTGCCTCTACAACACCCCCCCTCCCCCAAGTCACCTCCAATTATTTCTCCTTCAAGGAAATTAAAGAATGCGACATGACTAACATCATGAAATCCATTAAACCATCTAACTGCAAAGGTGACATTTGCTCAGCTGCACTCATTAAGGAATGTGTAACCCCCTCACCCCTTTTCTCACAACGTTTGTGAACACCTCCTTTGCCACCGGCAAAGTCCCCTCATGCCTTAAGGAAGTCTGGGTCCGCCCCCTCATCAAAAAACCCACCCTCGACCCGACCGCACCTAACAACTAGCGGTCCATTAGCACGGTTCCCTTCCTGCTCAAGATATTGGACAAAGCAGCCTATCTACAGGTACAGCAATGTATTGGGGAAAACCAACTTCTCGGACTATGCCAATCCGGATTCCCGCCAGGATACGGGACAGAAACTGCCTTACTTGACCTAAAAAACCAAATGGATGATGCGAGAGACACTGGGAAACCCGCTCTCCTCCTCTTGGATCTATCGGCGGCATTTGATCTTGTCGACCACAAGGTCCTATGCCACCACCTAGCTACCACAGCCAAATTCTCGCCCAACGCCACTACATGGATCTCTTCCTTCCTGCAAGCAAGGACCATACAAGTCTTCTCTGACCTAGCCTCAGTTTCACCTAGCATCATTCTATGTGGCATCCCACAAGGTTTTTGCTCACCCTCTATAATATCTTTACACAGCCCCTCTTCCTCATCCTGGACTCACTAGGTATCTCGTACACTAATTACGGCGACAATACTCAGATCCTCCTCACACTGACAGGTGACTATGACACTGACTCCAAGACCCGTAACGTCATTTACAATACTATCCAAGCATGGATGGCAGCCAATGGGCTTTGCCTGAACTCGGATAAAACCAAATTGCTTTTGGTAGGTGTTAGGAAAGATTTCGTAATTGTAGGTAATTTTCCTTCCATGTGGCAACCCCTAAACTTTTTGCTGTTGTTTTTCACCTTGTTCTTGACTTTGCCAGAGAAGTGCAGCCTTCTGCCGCACTCCTCTGGGCTTTCGCTCCTTTCTTACGGGGAAACTGACATGCCCTTAAGACAGTCAGTACCGGGGAACGCTGTTTCCCGTAGTTTCTTTTATCGTGTTGCAGCTTTAGTGCAACACGACACAAGAGGGCACTGTAAGCTAAGTTACAGCTCTCTTGGGTCTCTAGCCTTCTACAGGCCCTAGATACTCTTTTAGGATGGTATTTGATCGGTGCAGGTCATTCAGGGACTGGAATGGTGGCAGCGATCGTTTTGTTTATTTTGAGCTCCTTTTGGCGTTCTGAGCGCGTTTTTCGCACTGAACCCAAAATGGTGACCTGGCTCCCAAAATGGCCAGACCACGAGGCTCCTTTGTCCTGTCCACTGACCGTCTTGCTCCCTTCACCTTCCCCAGGTCGAGCGACCCTGGGCCTTCCTTATTTGGGCATGTACTTTCCCGCGAAACGCAGATGCTTTCGCGGGCTTCTACATGTCGTTTGTGTGCCTCCAGGGTGTGGGCTGGGATGTCTGGTACCAATACACATCCTGGGTGCCAGAGAGTCTAGGGTGGTGTGAATGCCTGGGACCACCGTGGTCCGTGATTGGTCCACGTATGGTATGTGTGTTGATGAGCGGATCTCCCATTGGCTCCCCTCCGTTTTGGCGCGAAGGGAACCGTGGATAAGAGGGGGCTGGAAACACCACTACCATGTCGATCTCCTGAGTTCTCACGAACGAAGGAATACAGGAGCCAAGTATCCTGCAACCACGAGGCTGGACCGAGGAATCGCTGGTGACCCGCTGAAGGAATCCTCCTTTGCACTGCTGTCGTCCTGTGAAACCCTTTCCTCCTTTGATCGAACCAGAAGGCCTGTACTGGTGCTTCGACCTTTGGAATAGCAGGAACAGCTATTCCCGGCGACTTCATCCTCTCCTGCCAAGTAAGCCTTCGGAAGTGTCTCTGGGCCATCCAGTTGACTGACCAGCTTACAAGGGAGTCCTGCTCTGTAACCGCTGCCAGGTTGTGTTGTATTGCGAGTCCTTGTCACTCTCCCACGCTTCGTGCACTTGGCGTTCCCAGGTCTGAAGGGAGAAGTGTACATTTGGCTCGAATACACACGGCCGCTCCGTTGTCCTGCTGCGGCAACAAACTGTGCCGGTTTCGTCGATTGGGACGTCTTTTTGCTCTACACGACCACGAGGCGTTCCCTGCTCTTCTGAACCTGCCAGCTGCTGAAACTAACGTGGAGAAGCCTGGGTCTGCTTGCTTCGGGGACCGGTGAGTAGTATATCTAGGATCTGGTCGCCCTCCTGCAGAATCCCATTGCTTTTCCCTGCTGTGTAAAAACAGCACCCTTTTGCCGTACTCGCGCTCTGCTTCTGCCCGCTGTGGAGGCTGCGCTTGAGTTGCGGAACCTGTTCTTCTTCTGCTGTGCACTAACCCGAACTGCCTGACTTCCTCCGAAGAGCTTCTCCTTTTGCCCGTTGGCACCAGCGTGTGCAGGTACTTTGAGCACAAGGCTCCACTCTTCGCAGGGCTCGGACTTCCATCTAGTTAGGTGCCTATGAAGGCGAACTGAGTCGAAAGCATTATCGCACTGCCTGTTTTCCTTCCCTTTCAGGTGGACTACATATTTCGTGCTTTAAACGCTTGCGACTGTGTATTTGTATATATATTTGTGTGGATATGGTATGTGTTGGCTTAGTATTGTGATATTGTGATTTTCTCGCTACAGTCATTATTTTAAAGGCCTTAAAATAAATGTGTATCTATTTTTGATTTAACAACTGTTTGGAGTAGTTTGTAAGCGCTCTTGCTTTGTGTGCTCATTGCGAGCTTTCAGTCACCCTCACCCCTCTTGAGACCTAGTCTTGACCGCCGCGATCGCTACCTTGATTGGTCTGGCTCGTCCAGAGGTTACCCTGTTCCAAGTAATTAGGTTGGCCTTCTGAACTTCTGCGCCGCCAGGACAGAGTTCAGAAATCCGTCTTAACAGTAGGCTCCAAGGAAACACTTAAGAACCTCGACTCCCAGTTCATTCACTTCATGATCGACAATATCAGAATCCCTGTGGCTGACTCAGTAAAAACATTGGGAATCTATCTTGACTCCAATCTAACTATGACTAGGCAAGTCAATGCGATCGCCTCCTTGGCCGCATTTCACGCCAAACTCAAGACTGCAGCCAGACCCTTTCTATCCAAGGACAATTGTATTACCATTGCAAGAGCTATTACTGGATCTAGATTAGATAACTGTAATGCTCTATTCTTGGGTACCTCCACCAAAAACATGGCCAAACTACAAGTAATACAAAACAACGCTCTGCGTGCTGCCATCGGTATTCGTAAAGGGAACACATCACAGCCGCCAGGAAACAGGCACACTGGCTCCAATCAAAGAAAGAGTCCTCTTCAAAGCCCTTGCTCTCACCCATAAGTGTTTCCACCACACTGCCCCACCATACCTCTCAGAGAGAATGCACCCCACAATTTCCACAAGACCGACCAGAGCACCCTATACCAACATGCTCTCAATTCTCTGAGTCAAGAGAGCCCGAACCGGGGGCGCTAGCTTCCCTTACTTGTCAGCCCTACTATGGAATGCCTTACCACCACTCCTGAGAGGAGAAGACTCTCTCTTAGCATTCCGCAAAGCTGTGAAAAAACTACTCTTTACATAAGCACAGACTAGCTCTGCCGCACAAACCCTTTGGCACCCGTCTTGCTATTTATTATGTATCTCTGTATCTCATGACTGTTTTCATTGTAAAGTCTAACTGAACTACATGCTGAAGTCTGCGCTATAACCAAGCCTCGCACAAGTAACAGTGCCGCGATGCCCTTGGGCTGTATGTGCGCTATACAAATGTAAAAATAAATAAATGCTGATTTAGCAAAAAAGACCAGGGATTTCTTTGTACGGCAGTTTCAAGGCATACAAAAGCAAAAAGAGACTGTTAAAAATGTAGCCTCTTTACCTGCAAATGCTTTGAAAGCATCTTACCACATTGCGTACTTTCTTGGCAAAAACAAAAAGCCTTTTACAGATGCTGAGAAAGTGATTCTCCCAACCATTCTCGCTGTCAACCGGGTTATGCTTGGTGAAAGTGCAGCAGAGAAATGCAAAAGTATCCCTATGTCAGACACAACAATTTGCCGCTGCATTGCTGACCCGGCCTCTGATATCAGTACAGAATTGATATTGTGCTTGAAACACAGCCAGTTCACCCTACAGTTGGATGAGGCCACTGACATATCAAAAGAAGCTCGCAATGGAAAAGAGATGTTGGAGGACTTCTTGTTTTGTAAGCCAATTAAGGGCAGAGCAACTGCACCTGAACTCTTTGAAATTTTAAACAAATTCCTAAGTTCCAACTGCCTAAAGTGGGAGGTGTGTGTTGGTATTTGCACGGATGGTGCTCCTTCAATGTGTGGTTAAAAGCAAAAGTGTTGGCAGTAGCTCCACATATTGTGTGGACACACTGCATGATATACCGGGGAGCTTTTGCTGTGCGCAATATTTGGCATGAACTCACACAGGTTTTGACTTCTGTTGTAAAGATTGTACATTTTATTAAGATGCACCCCACAAGAGCCCGTTTGTTTGCCACCTTATGTGCAGAAATGGGAGCTGACCATGATGCTTTGCTGTTTCACACAGAGGTCAGGTGACTATACAGGGGAAAGGTTTTAAATCGCATCTATGAACTCAGAAACAAACTGAGACACTTTCTCCTGGATTTAGACCAGACACAAGCAGAGCCTCTGTGTGATTCACGCTGGCTTGTACTGTTGGCTTAGCTTGGCGACATCTTCGAAAAGCAACATTTTCTAAACCTCTCCCTGCAAGGCACAGAGACCACATCATTTGCCATGAATGCAAAATTATCGGCATTCAAGAAGAAGCTGGAGATTTGGAGGAGGAGGGTTGATATTGGCATTGTCGATGCGTTCCCATTATTAGAAGATGCTCTTGAGGAGACGGAGTATGATCTTTCATGTGTTTCTGAACTAATTGGAAACCATTTAAATGCTATCAGAACCAGACTCGAAAAAGTACTTTCCCGAGGACAATTGCAACCTGAATGACTGGGTGGTTCAGCCTTTCCTAGCAGACGTAGGAGCCCATCTCCCAATGCAACTCCAGGAGGAACTAATGGAGCTCCAAAGTGACTGCCTACTAGAGAGCAAATTCAGAAAATTGCTTTGGGTGGATTTTGGCAATATATGTCTGCAGAGTTTCCACCTTTATCGAAATGTGCAGTCAATGTACGTTACCTTTCAGCACCTTTTACCTGGGCGTGATTGGTTTCTCTGCACTTGCAGCCCTAAAGACAAAATATCAGTCAAAGCTGGAGGTGGAAGAAAACCTGCGGTTGGCTATTGCAAAAATAGAACCCAATATTGACAGGCTGGCTGGTGAAAGGCAGGCCCACCCTTCACACTAGTTCTCCAGCATGCCACTGTCCAACTTGCAAGTGACAGCATTGATAGTAAGTTGTTGTACTTGAGAAACAAATTGTTACAGCACTTGCATGGCAAATGTTACTGCAGGACAGCAATATTGGCTGTTTTCATTTGTGTGAAATAAATATCCAAAACTATTTTTAGTCGAGTCCTCTGTATTATAGCAAAATAATCTGAATGCTTTGTTCACAAATATTTGTCCGCTAATCTGATTTGAATCATTGCAAGCAATGATTTTGAAACAATTCGGTGTGTGGTATCCACTCCTGCGTTAGGGGCACCATTCTAATCCAGCGCGCGATAACCAATCGCAACCGAGTACAATTTTGGAGTCCATGTGTATAGGGGGGGCCTGGGCCAGAGACATTTCTCTTAGGGGGGGGTTCAGGGTCAAAAAGTTTAAAGACCACTGCAGTAGAGGTAACAGTGTGAGGAGGACACAATGGCATGAATCAGAATGAGCTGAAAGAGTCTTTGGGCGAGGCATGAGCATCTAAACATAATAGCTAGGCATTGTAGATATTGGCGTAGTCATCTGTAGTACTAACATATTAGTGCTGTGAGGAACATAGTAAGACATTTTAGACTAGGTATGGATAAGTAAAGTCTGAATTGGTAGGAGCTTTAAGGATTGAATATAGTAAATAGATAATATTCATAACCATAAAATATGCACGATGCGTATAACTGCATTGGCCACAAGCCGACGTTGTATTAACGTCTATAACGGTAATAATTCAGAATCAGCACTTGGTAGATTAATGTAGCCATCCCTGGAAGGTACCAGTAGACAAAAGGAAAGTGTACAGTAGATCATTGCAACAGGCAGTTAAAGTGACACAGCGGCTCATATCACGTGCAGGATAGGGGCAACCTAACTGCAGATCTCGGTGTTCACGGCTTTGACAATAGACTAGGGGTTGTGCGGCCACTGTTTAGGGACACGGCAGACACTTTACAGATGATGGTGGAATGCGGCTTAAAACATTAGCGCGTGGCCACAAGGACAGCAGCTAAGAAAGGACTCTTCGTATTGCAGATATGCCGGTCCTTCGTAACGAGACTAGTGGTTGGAGAGGCGGCAAAAGCAGACAATGTTTAAGAGTCTCTGGGCATGCTATCACTGGCTTGTAGTGGAGGGCTGTTCAGGAAGACTTGTACGGATCAAGGAAATGGTAGCAAAAGAGAACTTTTCGTGATAGGATAATCGGTGGGTTACCGTGTGGGGATGCTGGTGCTGTGGGTCCTTCCTGTGGTCGAGTGTTAGGCGGAAACCTGTGCAGTTCCCTCTGGGACCACTGAAAAAGGTTTAGGACTACAGGTATTTGGCAGTAAACCCACTTGGTAGCAGTCTGTACCACACAGATTCACTTGGTAGTTGTGGCTGAACAGTCAGACTTCCCTCAAGAAGAGTTAGGCAGTATGTGGAGTATACAAAATAGGGCAATCTACACAGTAAGACAAGCAAACACGCAACAAGGCTTCGGTGTAAAGATATATAGTTATTTATTTATAAGAACACATCTATAGAAAACACTCTGGCACTCAATACGGCAAACGATTTCAATCACAATTACTATACGGAAAATATCAATCCCCCTAACAATAGTTCGACAAGTCTAGTTTCAACGGCATCACTTATTTGCAGACAGAGGTGTATGCTTTAACCTAGATGGCACTCTAGTATTCGTTAGGACGGGAGAGAAAAGGCGGGTTAAGAAATCAACTCGATACCAATACTTTTATGAACAAATGCAAGGCAAGAAGACAGGAACCACTGTAGATTCCAAAGTTCAGAGGCCAGGCCCACTCGGAGAGAGGCAAGGCGATATGTCCCAAAAAGTATCTTAGTGGAAATGCGCTTCGAGTCTTTATCGCAAATTGTTATGCAAAGATTGGGCCAGTTCAGAACAACACGTTGAAGAAAGCTTGGAGGCGACCCAATGGAAAGGCGAGGATTAAGACACCTCACTCTATCCGGCAGAAAGGAAAGCCAGGCAGACACGGTACCTTGTTTGTGGAGAGACAGCTCCGTCGGGGGCAGTTGTTCCTGGTGGTGGATGCACGTCGGGTCTTTGCCAAGAGTAGAGATGATCTCGTCGTCGAAGAAAAGTGAAGTCCGGTGCACCACCAGGGAAGAGACCAGCCGCGGAGTGCTCCGTCACAAGGCACCACCTTTTGGTCGCAGTACAGGGGTAGTGGCTATCCGGTTGCCGAGATGCTCTGCACGGCCAATTCGACCACTGCGTCCTGGAGCGAAGAAAAAGCAAAGGGGACTGGTTGTTCCCACCAGTCAGGGGAAGAGACTCTCCGGCAGGGAGATCTCCTCTGTCGTCGGGAAGTGGTGAGTCGGTTCCGCAGGGCTCCACCGGAGGTGTCGTCGTTGCAGGTCAGCTCAGCTTTACCCTCGTCGGATTCTTAGGTCCTGTGGCGACTTCTGAAGATCCAGTCCCAAAAGCCCTGCTTTTATGCAGAAAACCCCCATTCATTCAGCCTAGCTGTCAATCAAAACACACTAAGTGGTGAGCGGGGTGGCTCACTACTTGGGCCAATCACACTAGAGTACGACCGGAGTTGGCAAGGCAACTCGGTCCAGGGTGCCTAAACCCCCTCCCACACCCCTGTGGTAACCCAGACAGAATGGCACCACTTTGGAGGGTCTCTGTACAGAAGCCCGCCAAAAGTGGAACAAAGGGCTCAACCTTTGGTTTAGAAGTCACAGAGACGAACACAGACGCCATTTTAAAAACCGAGTTCCGGCAGAAAATACCATCCGATAGACTTATTTAAGATAAGTAAATAGGTGGTATGTTCGAGATTAACGAGGAAAAGTATCAATCTCCAACAATGGGAAGAATCCCATAGGGTTATATTCGGGGTCGAATATAACAAGTAGTTTCCACTGCCACCAGCCAAAACTCGCCGAGGGGGGACGGGACAGTGCCCCCTCGAATAACAGACCCAGGAGTAATCGAATTACCCCTACTAGTACGTCCACAATAGGATGGTTTGTACTAGTTCTGTTAGTAAATTTAGGTCTAGTAAAGCCAATGGTGACTTTACATGCCCGGGGAGACAGGAGTCAGTCCCCGGGTATGGAGTCTATGATGGAGGTCCGCTAGGACGCCCCAGTGCTACGGCACGGAGGGTGCTTTGTAACACACATAGTAAAACATATGAGACCCTATGGAGTAAAAGACCCCATAGCCCATAGAACACATGGACATTCAAAGGAATTACACACATTCATGTCCAAGAGTGGGAGAAAAAGAGTCTCACTCTTGGCAGGATGGAAAAAACAAACTCCAGAAATCCAGCAAAGCTGCTGGGGGACTCACTAGGTTAGGAAATTCAGCCTAAACAGAGAATTCTCCCTAACATCAAGAAGCAAACCGGCATTGTTCGTCGGTGGTGATAAGGGTTTTTTTTTTTTTGGAAACTTTATTTACAAAACTATAAAATCACATACATTACAATACACTCCATAAGACATTTAAAGTACTTGAAACCATCAAAACACATTTTTTTTAAAAACAACTAATTACATTGAAGCATATAACCACACATAGCCCCCAGCCTAATTCACCACATCCCCAGTCACCTCCCCCAGCCCCTATTTACATAAGTACAACACCAAGTCTAGTATAGCTGAAGAAATCGTTGGTGATAAGGGTTGAAGGTGCGACCCTGCGGCCCACCTGACTACGACAGGCTCGGGACAGGAGCCTTTTTTCTTGAGCCTTCGTTCGTGGGCCGGTGCTCGCCTGCCGGCGATGCGTGATTTCCTGAAGTAGGAAGTTTCAGCCAATCCGCGCGCTTATTTGCCAAACTGGTAACTAGCACTAGATAGGAAAGGTGACATTTTGTGCGGCAGCCATCTTAGATAGGAGTGCACCTCATGGAGCGTAATGGAGGGGGCTTCTGTGCAGGCAATTGGGAGTCAAAATCTCTGTAGCAAATGTTGCAGTTATGGTCCTCATCGGTTTTCAGTTGATATTGCAGCTAACTGTGCAATTAGTGCGGCGGAATGCAGCGATCCCAAAGGGGCTTTAAGGCAGATGACAATTATGGCCAAAGCTTACCTATTCTTCAGGGCAAGGATTCTGGAGTTGGTGCTGCTCCTGCAGCACGGGGCGACACAGTGTGAGCCTCTGCTCTGGTGAAGGCGGGCTGTTACCAATATCCTTTGTAGATATCCCCACTAAGCTGGGTATCTCTTGCAACAGACGTAAAATATTTGTCCAATTCAAATTTAAACACTTATTCTCATGAATCACACCTTCAATAAGAATTTTATTATTATCCACTTGATTCAGCATTCATTATTTTTTACCTTGTGAGTTGCACTTCCTCCTAAAGTCTTGGGACGCAAGGGGCGCCGCTCCGGGGGGGGGGGGGGGGACAACTGTAAAATTTCCATTCAAGCATAGTAATTCATTCTCACATGGATTATAATTAGATACTAAAGTCAGCAGTTCATTAGAAGCTGTAGTAGCTCATTGACCAACACAGGAACACACTTGTGAAGTATCCAAATATTGGGCCTCATTACGACCCAGGCGGTAAGGGGTTTACGGCGGCGTAAACAGCGCCGACCCTTACCGCCTGATTACGAGGTCCCTTAGCGCCATGGAGGTTTTAACACCTGCTTTTAGCAGGTGTTAAAATCCATGGCGCTAAGGGACCTTGTTGTTAATTACGCCACCGTAATTTACGGTGGCGTAATTAACGCCTTCCCCACTCCCATTATGCCCTATGGGGCGAAAATGGGAATGGGGAAGGGTAAATGGGTAAATGGGGACTTACCGCCCCACTCACCTCGGAATGGGGCGGTAAGTCCGCCAACCACCATGGCGTAAATGTAGTTTACGCCATGGTGGTAAAGGTACGACCCAGGCGGTAACTTACCGCCTGGGTCGTAATGAGGCCCATTGTAACCAACCAGCTGGTGGCTTTAAAGTCATGGTTCAGCCTCTGTGACTGAGTATCAGGAACCATATGAATTCTGCACAATTGAGAAGAGGTGACATAACAGTTATTGGTCCATCACAAACTTCAGCCGATGCTACAAGTCTGGGTATAATCAACTGACTACACCTCATCGTTTGTGCGATAGATAGTGGCAAAGAGAGACCCTCCCTAGAAGAATGGGGGACCAAAATAGGTTCTTGATTCAGTACAACACCCCTTTCAACTGTAGAGGTGGAAGCAGAAGTGACCGGCAACGCAGGAGAAGTCCAAGTCAACCACGAAATAGAGGGTATAACATCCCCAGGTTGTTGAACTCTGATAGAATTGGAAATATTGGAGAGCACTGATTTCACCAGTGGTTGTGATAATAAGGTCTTTATAAAGTGGCAAGAGGATTTTGAGTTTATCCTGAAAGTCCTTAGATTTCTTCACTTGTTGAACCTTTGTTCTGGTGATTTTTTCCACCTTAGCTGGATTTTCAGTGGAACGAGGAATATAGTTGATAGGAGCTTCTCTTTTAGATTCTCCATACATAGATGAATCATCCATACAGATCACCTACACATTCAGGTCAGGAGGTAATGCTGCCTTTTTTTGTATTGGCCCACTGATCATCATCTCCATCTGAGTAGATGCAGTATTTGTGCATCCACGAAAGGAGGACACCTCCTTCACACACTCAGGAATAACTTTCATGCCCCTCCTGGGATCCTTCACTTTTTGACCTACAGACCCACCCACTTCCCCTCCAGGAGCTGTGGGGGTATGTGCGGCCTTCTCCTGAGCGGTCAAAACTCGTTCCTGCACCAGTTCCTGAGGATTACTCTAGTGTTGATTAATAAAAATCCTTTCACCATCATATGGAGTTTAACATTTTCGAATTTGAAGAGCAAGGACTCAAGAAGAATTGAGTTGGATTTTGTTTCCAACTTTAAACCCTCATACAGACTCACCAGTATACACAGTATCTGGTTTATTTCCGCAAGCGAATTGGCAATTGGGATATCCACCGCTGTATTAGATGTAAAAGGAATATCTAAATTCCTTGCTGGTCTAAAAGACAGTGATTAGTCAAATGAAGATGGAGAAGAGTCAAAGTCTGGTACATAGCCCTGTTGGATGTTAGGAGGAGAACCATCAAAATGATTGAGCCACTGTGGCACTTCCTCATTCACAATAGCCACTGGTCCTGGGCAGATTTTAACCATCTATTTCCCTCTAGAGGGGAAAAAGGCTGTAATTGATTTAGAGCAACATTTTATTTGTTGGTTATGTAAATACCCCAACAGAGGTGCCTGCCTAGATGCCATACGGCCCGGCGGTGTAGAAGCAACATCGTTCAGAAGTGGAGGGGGAGAGCACAGTGATAAGCAAGGTGAGGGCAGGAGCAGCAAATTAGTAGCAGCCAACATTTCTTCGTTAGACACCAGATTCGAGGATGAAAAATGGGGCATTTTAAGTTTGTCACTACGTAGATCCACGTGTGTTGCACTTCTTAAACACCACCTCCAGGCAAGGGTAGAGAGAGTAAACAGGCTTCTGGCTCGAAACACAGCTCAGCAGTCCACAGCTCTGCCTCTTCACTCTTCACTTACTCAAAAACACACTGCGCACACCGCTCGCTCCGAGTGTGTTGCAGTTCTTAAGCACCACCTACAGGCAACGGTAGAGAGAGTAAACTGACTCTCGGCTCCAAACACAGCTCAGCAGTCCACAGTGTCACCTCTTGACTCTTTGCTTTCTCCAAACACACAACATTTGCCACCTCTGTTTGCATTGAGTGAGAAAACTGGGCCGGCTCATTCGGTGTGCTGTTCCATACATATCGCGAGACCAATGCCTTGTAGCTACTGAGGGTTGTCTGTGAGCTGACGATTTCTGTGGGTATCTGGCAGCGTGGCAGAGTTCAGAGCAGCGCAGTCTCCTGGGATCCTGTCAGCTGGAGGTGGGGGCTGCTGCCGAGTGGAGCCCAGGTTTCAGGCAGACCGGACGGGCTGGGTTCGCCAGAGTCACAAGTGAAGTATAGTGAGTATTAATATGAACAAATCAGATGGGACTCTCCTGCAGGTTAATCTGGCAAGGTGTCTATAATAAGTTATGCACAGGCATGCAACCTGCTGAGCTAACCACACTGTGCATAGGCACACAGCTTGCCCTGGCAGGATGGGGTTAGTAGCTCATCGCGGCACACATTGAATGCTTGCAAACGTGCTTTGTTATATAATAGCATTGTAGCACCCAGACAACCAATTTTGCAATGATATAATAGCAAGCAGAGCACATGGGCCTGCACTGAATGCTCACTAGGCGTTAATGGCTTTACTTTGCTGGGCCTGCATGGACGGCCTGCATCAATTACTTCCACTGAAATGCTTTGCATAAACAGACACAAGACAGACACACAGTACAGAAGGACCTTGACTACCGATAAGAGAGCATTCTAGCAAAGCTCCCAGGAGCCAAATGCCAGTGCTGGATGGGAGGGGGAAGAGCAACTTGGATAAGTGTTCAGATGTACTTTTCCACAAAAAATATTGTTTTTCTCTCAAAGTTCTGAAATGTTTGCGTTATGCTGAGTGATAGGCACACCTCATAAAAGTGTGCACTGGCATGAGGGAGGAGGGATTCTCCTGTGGATATGCATCGTGAAAGTGCAGATGCCCTGGGTTGACAGCTGGCTCCTATAGAAGTGGTTCCTGACTTGCTACGTCTCACTTGTGGGCTGACGCGAGAGAGCGAGAGAGCGAGAGAGAGAGAGAGAGAGAGAGAGAGAGAGAGAGAGAGAGAGGGAGAGGAATGAGGCACAGGGGGTCCATTATAGACCAAAGAGGCCAGTCCAGTGCCTGAGTTGGAGAGAGAGGCCAGTCCTTAAATTGAACGGGTTTGTGGCCTTTTGGCAGTTTACATGCAAGGAAAGTGAGATTGTGCTCTATGTAATTTGTAACCTGTAACTTGCATATTTTTCCATTCTTGCTAAATTGCCATGTTATCTACTCATTGCTAAATAAATGCCAAGTTAATGCGTTTGGCTTTTTACACAGATTGAGTTCATTGCATTCCACAAGAGTCAACCTTGTAGCGGGCATGTGTGCTTGTTTTGGGCTGGTTCCAGAAACTAGCATACACCATTATAGAACAATTGGCGTAGTCTTTGAGAATTTGTGGAGCCATGCCATTCGGGAGGAATACGGGTAAATCAGAGCACAATACAGATGAAGGGGCACTTAGTCACATCCCGGATGGCTTGCCTGTAGCTCCTGGTCATCCATGGCTAATTATTTTGTATCAGCTCACTGCACTGATGGCTTAGGACTGTCTTGAGAATAAGGTGTCCCCTGCAGTAATTAGCAAATGTTTGGCTGATTTACCACTAGGGAAGAGTGCCCGGGAGCTAGCATAAATCTATTGGGAGCATGGGATGTTTTGTTTTGCAAGTGCTCCACAAAATGCATGGGGTAGATTTGATAAAAGATGCACAGATTTAAAAATTGAGGTTATGGAGCAATTAATTATGAAATAAACACTTGAATCTGTGATAAAGCAACCTGACAAAGGAAGACAAATGTGGTTCATTAGCCTTGCATGTTGCCACACAGAAACATAGGCAGCGGAAAAGCACTCCATCTTAAATGAAAATACAAGTGCTAATTAGAAAAGATAATTGGAATCCAAATTCTTGGTCCGATAAATTGAGTGACCGTGAGGATGAGACCTTTGATTGGCCAGAGGAGGTAGAAGTGAGGATTGTGGACATAGAAGATTCAGAGGGAGAAGAACCATATAGTTCACAGAGAAAATGTCCATTAATAACAAATAAATCAAAAGGGCAAGCTGGCGGAGGCAACATTCAGAATACACAAATTGCACTCAGAATGAGCTGCTTGATATAGCTAAACTATTCAGGCAGAAGTCTGGAGAATTTATTTTCCATTGGTTGCTCCGGTTATTTGATACAGGTGTTGATGGGGTACTCTTAGCACCAGAGGAATAGTTTAAAATGGGATCTATTACCTCCAATGCAATGTTGGGGCAGATAATAGGATGAGCGTTAGGACAGTAGGGAACACATTAATTGTTTAACTGGCTATGAAGACTTCATTGACGGTTTTATATGCAACTCCAAGGGATTTGAAGAGTCTTTGGGTGCATGGAACTCATTGTCAGAAGCCACAGATCAGCTGACAGAAATGGGAATGCATTGTGCAGTCTGCCGTGTTTACAGCAGGCATGAGAGCGCCTTGTAGCATCAGGTGCAGAATTAGACAAAAAACCTGGTAAAAATGCAAAAGGACACAATTAAAGTAAAGCGAAGCCAGATGTGTGTTGACTTGCTTAATGCAGGATACCTAAAGAAGACATAGATGGCAAACCAACACATGTTTTTCTAGAGAATTGGAAGAAAATAAAAAGGGAGGAGCAGAAAAAGATGCATCCTAGCACACCCCTGGAAGAAGAGATATTGAACCCTAAAGTGCAAGCAAAAGGTTAGCCTGATCTGACAAAAGAGAAATTGGAAGTCACCTGATCCCATCTTTGATTGAAGGGGTGGCACTATCTCTGAGATGCAGTTAATGAAGAGAACTGGTTCCAGAGGCAGACACCCTTTTGTACCACTCAGTCTATTTTTGAATGACAAAGTGAAGCAGGTTTTAGCCCTATCAGATACAGGTGCAGAAGTGACTATTTTTAATGATAATCCAAACAAGTTATATTTGTGAACAGCCATGGAGGAGCTAAGACAGTTGCAAAAGCATTTGAAGTAAGGATAGCAATTGAAAAGGGTTCTTCTATTACAGCTAAGGTTTTGATTGCTATCATTCCAGGGTACATCCTGGGAATGGATGTGCCGTTGGGGAAAACTGTGAATACCGATTTGAGAGAGTGTGTCTTTGGCAACTGCACAATCTATGTGAGAGTGGTGAATTCTGGTATGGTTGGGCATGCTAAATAGACTCCATTGCATTTACCTCCACCTGCAGAGCCAGTGTGCATGAAACAGCATAGGTTGCCCACAGGGCACGGCAAGATTGGTGAAACTATTGAGTCACTAGTGATTCAACTTTGTGGCCTCATCTTGGATCTTTGGCTGTGGCTGTACCAGCCATTATTACACTGGTTGAGAAACTCACTAAAGAAGTGGATGAATGGCAGGTGGTGATTGATTTGGCAAATGTATTTTTCTCTATTGACATTGATTTAGAGTCCCAGTATCAGTTTGCAATGACTTGGGGGGACAATCTACTTTCACCAAATTACCCCTGGGGTACTTACATAGTTCCACCTTTTTTAATGGATTGGTTGCCAGAGATTTGGAAATGGTGTACTTCATTGATGTGCGAGTTGCACATTATATTGATGGTATAATGTTGACTGGGGAAGAAAAAACAAAGGTAGAAAAAGTTGCTGAGACCCTAATAAGCCATATGCAAAACAGAGGTTGGGCAATTAATCCCAAGTAGGTGCAGGGACCTATTCAAGAAGTGAAACATCTAGGTGCAATATGGTATGGCTCAGCAAAAAGTCTGATTTTGAAACCAATTTAAAAAGCTACCAGGAAGAAGCATGCCTTTGAATGGGGCGTTGATTAGCAGACTGTCTTTCAACAAACAGAAGATGTTTTGCAGCATTATATTGAATTGGGCCCTTTAACAGCTGATGGCCCTTTTGAAATAGAAGTGCTTGTGCATAATGGTGTTGCTGTGTAGAGCCTGTGGCAGAGGTAAGGGCAGAAAAGAGTGCCACAGGGGTTCTGGTCAAAAAGGTTCACAGATATCAGGACCAGATACACTCTACTTGAAAAGCAGATTGCAGCAGTTTATTGGGGTTTGGTTGAAACTGAACAAGTCACAGGAGAACAGCCTGTTACAATCTGCACACAGATCCCTATCATGAGCTAGGTGAGGGTAGCAGCTGCAGGAGGAAAGGTCCGTAGAGTGCAGGATGTCACGCATGTGAAAAGGAAGTGGTATCTGCAACAGCAAGTGAAATCAGAGTGAACAGGAGTGTCCAAACTACAAGAGCAAATATTGGAAGCTGTCAACTTGGAAAAAATGCCTGAACCGAGTGCTCCTCTAGCTCTGCCAGAATGGCTTTTCAAAGTTGCACCTGCTTATGACACTCTATCTGATGAAGAACAGAATGATGCCTGGTTCCCTAATGGCACGGGCAAGTATGAGAAAGGACAAAGACATTGGCAGACAGTTGCTTTCCAACTTCATCAAGAGACTTTGCTAATGATAGAAGGGGTGGGAGGCTCATTTCAGTATGCTGAACTGCAAGCAGTGGCTACAGTGATTGAACAAGTAAAAGACACAGAGACTGCGTACATATACAAAGACAGTTGGTAGACATACCCAGGTCTGACTCATGGGGCGCTGGCATGGCAAACAAGATGAATGAAAGATCAAAAACACTCCAATCTGGGGAAGGCCAAAAAGCTGGGAAGAGATGGGGAGCAAGGGGAAAAGAGAAAAATCTGTGTTGGACATGTAGATACATATGCCCCCTGACACCATGCTGGCTACTCCGTGTAACAATGAAGCAGGTCAGGTGGCTAAGCTATGCCCAGAGAATACCCCAGAAGAAAATCAAGTGAAGGAAGCAATGGAAGACTAGGCGCAGTAAGCATCGGGTCACTTGGGGCATTTGGCAACCTATGAGTGGGCAAAGAAAGACAGCTGCCTATCACAGTGGATAATGCCAAGCAAGCTGCAGCCCAATGACATGTGTGCTGTGATGTAAAGCACTACCCACTGGAGAGAAAGCCTCAAGGCTCTTTCAAGCGAGGAGAAAAAGCAGCAAGAATCTGGCATGTGGACTACATTGGACCTCTCCCACCTGAGAATGGAAAGCATTATGTGTTGACAATGGTAGACACATATTCAGGACTGGAAGGAATGGAGTATCTGATAAGACATTACGGCTTGACATTACGGCTTTCCAGGAGAGATCCAATCTGATCGAGCTAGTCACTTTGCAAGGCGCCATGTGCAGAACTGGGCTCTGGAACAAGGCATAGAATGGACACTTCACATTAGCCATTACCCAGAGGCCTTGTGGCTTATTGAAAGAATGAATGGCTTATTGAAGCAGCAAATAAAGAAACTGACTCAAACACACACACACTCAATGGGTGGTCTGAGCATTTGGTACCAGCCTTGTTTGAATTCAATAACTGTATTTTAGGGCACAAGCAGGCACCTGTTGTGAGACTGACAAGTGGAAAAGCAAGACACCACAAAGACACTAGTTGTATGGAAGACTGAGAAAGAAGAGGCAAAGCTGCCTGTACTAGCAATACCAGGCAGAATTGGATTAGACCTCTTTGCCCTTGAAGATGGCCTAATCGCCTCAGAGCAGACAAAATCTGAATTGATTAGGCATTGGAATCAAGCTGCTGGATGTCACTTATGGACACATTGCTGTAAGATCCAGTCTAGCAAAGAAAGGCATTGATGTGCTGGGAGGTGTGATCGATCCCGATTACAGGGGAAAAATGTGTGTGTTACTGCACAACACAGGTGCATCTGAGGTACCATTGACCAAATATGACTGCATTTCACAACTGATTTGTGAGCAGACAGTTCCTCCCCAAGTGATTGAAACCAAGCAGACCCCTGATGCCACACAGCCATGTGAGGGTGGATTTGGGAGCCCTAGAAAGAAAGTGTGGTTCCACCATCCCAACAAGAAACCAGAGGCAGGGGAGGTGTTAAGCAAAGGGGTGGGGAGTACTTATGTTGTACTTTTGCAAAATTCTGACATTCCTGTTTGTTTCCGCCATCAGGTTAACACCATGAATGTGACATGGAGTGGTTGGGCGTAATCCTGCTATGGGTGTTGCTGTTCAGTCAAGTTGATGCTTTCTCAGTGAAGGGTCATCTATTGCAGGATGCCACGTGGACACAGAGAGTTGCCTGCACCACACCCAATGCTACCATCTTGCGCAATGAGAACATCTCACCCCGCCATTCGAGAAAAATACCAAGGTCCGGCACCCACAAGGAATGGCTGTTGACTTGGCATATTGTCAGACAGCTGATGTCTTTGACTCATGTTTCAGGAGTGTAAGAAATTCTGGGTCCAGATGTTTTCGTTAATGGTTTATGCCAACCTGTTTGATGTTTCATATCTCTTGTCCCCAAAGGACTGTGGGAACTATAACAGACAAGCTTTTCTGAACTACAACATGTCCAAGTGTGTCCGATATGACTGTGCAGAGAGAAAGCACCTGTCGGATGGCAGTATGATCCATATTTTAAAAACAAATATTGTATATGGCAGGCATGCCATTGGGAGATTGGTGTTCTTTAAATAACTTAGAATTGAAACTGTGGTTATGCCAGATTTTCCAGTAGTAAGACAGCATTTAAACTGCAGAAATGTTATGCATGCTTCTATTGTCAGTGAAGTTCTACTGGACATTGACTTATCAAAAGGCAATGTATCACTTTTTCAACCTAGCTACTTCAAATGGAGTCACCTTCTGTGGCCAATCACTAAATTTCACGTGGCCAGGGGGTTGGATTCATTAGTTGCTGTGACAGTAGTGGTGGGGGCTGGAGCCTTAATTGCTTTTGATATAGAGATAGTGCACAATGAGCTGTTTGCAATTCTGTTGCCAACATTGCTGTCAAATTGTTGGCTCAACAGGGCCCGTTATTGAGTCCTGCTTTGAAGAATGCTGAAAAGAGTATAGGCAACAATTGGAGATGACACAAATTCAGCTATGAAGACATTTTTGCAGCCTTAGGGCAGGTGAACGAAATGTCCATAGACACTAAATGCATTTTGTGGTAAACTCTACTGAACAAGCAAGTGTTTGCTTTTTGCTCTGAATGGGGGTGGCGGTCTACTGCACACTGGCACAAATAGTTGAATTTACCTGCAGATATATGGATTAAGCCACTTGCTTTTCATTGCCAAACCAATAATTGTCAAGCCTCAGTGCAAATTAGTAGAACTTTGTATGCTTTAGAAATATGGCACACATTTGTAATCTTGCCCGTGAGATTAAATGGTTTCTGGTGGGTTACACAAATAAGAGGGGAGTGGTTGGACAGACAAAATTACATAACCCACAGTCACACGTGTGTGCCCTGGCATCAGGGGTAGGTGAGCCCTCAGACTGGAAAGATACCGTACCTGTGTATACATCCTATAGTTGGGGAGTACACATGGATGCAATATCACATTAACAGGAATGCCATTTTTCCTATTTACCAAAACCAGGCTTTCATTGTTACTTATCCCACTTTGCTTATTAACAATTATAAGTTAGAAGGTAATCCTCAAGTATTTTGAGTAGATTAGGTTGTAACAATTATAGACGCCACTACCCACACTTTGTACACCCTGACCAGGTGGTCTTACATTACCTTGCATGCAGAACTGACTAACATGATTAATTGGACTCTTCCTTATGGCATAATGACCTTATGACTCCAAGCAATAAGACAGTTTGCTCAAGCTTCTTGCCAGGCTTTTAGGGCCCTAGCTACCTCAGTTGTTATAGACAGGTTTAGAATGACAACAGATTGAGACCAATTGATTATAACAGCCAACCATTTGCAATCAGTCACTGCTCATCATTGGTGGGACATTTTTACTGGTTGGTCTCCCATTTCTACAAAGCTGCTCAATATAGTGCTTCATGCCCTGCTGTGGGTGTTTGTATCCCGTATTCTGATTGCAATAACCTTTGTGGGATTATTGTGTAAAATTACCCACCTGTGCAATATAATGGCTGAATTGGAGAGTGTTAGGCAGAATCCTGTGCGGTTCCCTTGGGGAACACTGCAAAAAGATTAAGACTACAGGAGTAAGCAGTAAACCCAATTGGTAGCAGTCTGTACCACCCAGATTTACCTGCTAGCTGTGGCTGAGCAGTCAGACTTCTCTCAAGAAGGGTTAGGCAGTATACAGAGGATACACAATAGGGCTAAAAACACAGTAGAACTAGCAAACACTGACCAGAGTTTTGTATCAAAAGTATATCATGTATTTAACACCCACTTTAGAAAATACACTAGCACTATTAATCAAAGCAAGTTGAAAACACAATCAGAAAAGTATACACACCTCCCTTAAGAATTATTAGACAAGTCTAAGTCAAAGCACCACTTTTGGTCAAAACAGAGGTGAGCGCGTAACTTAGATGACACTCCAATAATTAAATAAAAGGGAGAGAAAAAGGCAGGTCATGAAGATAAAACAGTTCCCAACACTTTTAAGAGACAAAAACAAGTTAGTGAAGGCAGAGTCTACTGTAGAGCCAAAGTTCATAGGCCAGGCCCACTTTAAATGGAGCAAGGTGAAATGTGCCCAAGATTACACAGTTGCGAAATGCATTCAAGTATTTGTAGAAATGTTCAAAAGAGGTTGGGGTGGTTCAAAAGATAAATTTAGAAGGTCTGGGGGCCAAGGATTTGAGGGTCACCTTGAGCAAACCGAAGAAAGGGAGGCCAGGTGGAACACAGTACCTTTAAAGTTGAGGAAGCTCCAGCGGTGGCAGTTGTTCCTGGCAGTGGGTGCAGTTCATGGTTTCGACCAGGCGAAGAGATGATCTCGTCGAGGAGGAAACTTTGAGTCGTTGCACTGCCCAGGGAAGAAACCAGCCACAGAGTTTGTCAGTTAAAAGGTGCGTTCCTGGTATTCGCGGTCACAGTGGTGCAGCCTGGGGTGCTTGGCACAGGCGATTCGACCAAGAGACGTCCTGGAAGGTGAAATGGCGAACTGGTTGATCCCACCAGCTCGAAGGAAGAAGACTCTTTCAGCAGACGATCTTCTCTTGTCGTCGGGAAAGTGGTGAGGTCGTTGCAGCAGGGCTCCACCGGTGGTGTTGTCGTTGCAGATGGCTCAGCTTCTCCCCTCTTCGGATTTCTTAGGTCCTGTGGCGACTTCTGAAGTTCCAGTCCCAAAAGCCCTGCTTTTATGCATAAAAACCCCCAACCAATAGCCTAGCTGTCACTCAAACATGCTAAGTGGTGAGCCGGGCGGCTTACCACTGGCCCAATCAGAACAGAGTGTGACTTGGGTTGCTAAGGCAACCCAGTCCAGGGTGCCAATTCCCCCACCCACACATCCTGTGGAACCCAGACAGAGTGCCACCAGTTGGAGGGCTTCTGTGGAGAAGCCCGCCAAAAAGTGGAACAAAGGGCCTGACCTTGGTTGGAGTTACAGGGACGGACACAAACACCATTTTAGAAAAGAGTTCTGGCAAAAAGACCCATCCGGTGATTTCATATTAAATAAATAAACCGGCGGTATCTTCAACATTGCACCAAAAAGTGGTGCATTTAAAATCAATGGGAAAATCCCATAGGAAATATTCTGGTGGAATATTTTGCGTAGTAACCACTGCCACCAGCCAGAAACTCGACAAGGAGGGACTGGACAGTGCCCCCTTGGAAACAGACCCAAGGGCAATCGAATTAACCCCTTCCAGTACTTCCACAATATGATGGTTTGTACTGGTTCTGTTCACAATTTTGGACTAGTAAAGTCAATGGTGACTTTACATGCCCTGAGAGACAGTAGTCAGTCCCAGGGTATGGAGTCTATGTTTGGGGGTCACTATGACACCCCTGTGTTACTGCACTGAGGGTGCTGTGTAACACACATACTAAAAACAGATGGTACCCTATGGAGTAAAAGACCCCATAGCCCATAAGCACACAAAAAGCCAAAGACATACCTCAAATCATGCCTAAGAGTGGGAGGAAAAGAGTCTCACTCTTAGCAGGAGAAAAAAACAAACCCCAAAAATCCAGCAAAGCTGCTGGGGGACTCACTAGGTTTGGGAAATTAGCCTTATAAGAGAATTCTCCCTAACAGAGAGGCGCCTGATAGGTCTACAGCACTCAATACATACTTGGAAGGGGTGGAGTGTAATATAATGAACATGTTGTGTCCAGGCGTGCAGCCTGCTAAACTAACCACACTGTGCATAGAGTGAGAGGTCAGTAATGCAAGGAGGACAACTGTTTGATGATTTATCAACATTTGCAATTTTATTCTTAAAATAAATATATTCAAAATGTCTCACTATCCCTAGTGTGCTGCGGATTTCCCTGTCCAACCAAAGCTAAGGGAAACACTCTAACCCAGGAAAACTGGCCCTCACACTAAGCAATAAATATACAAAGTATATCTATGGCAATTAAACATAACATGATCAACCTTCACAGTCTCTGAATAACCTTCTAATCTCCTGGGTGATTTCCCTTCCGCAGGATTTAAGGTCAATTCTGTTAGTGTTCAAACAAAGAAAGAAATGTTTCAGATAAGTTCTTGATTTAAACGTTTGTAACCAAAGTTCCAATGATAGCAAATCTCTTCTCGCTGGTGAAATATCCACTTTCCACTTCCATCAAATAGCGCTAATGGTAATCCCAGCTACAATACTTTCTCACCTCTTCAAGAAGACTTGCCACAGTTAAAAAAGAAAAACAACATCCACAATTGCTGGGGATACACTGTTCTTGGTTAACAGTCAATATGCTCTTAGTTACAGTTTTTGAATAAACAATGGTATATTTGTCAGGATGACTTCTCAGTGCTGCTGCTTCCACTTCAACAACTTTGCTTCTACTTGATTTAATATGAGAACTGCCACTTTTGTCTCACAGTACTCATCTTTGTTTAGACTACTACAATATTGCATCTACTGAAAATGAGATATACCACCACAGCTTCAGTGTTTTGGACTGCTACCACAACATCAGTGTTTATACCTCTAGACAGGCTTCAACAAGATACACTTCAAAGTATTTCAACAACTTCAAGTAGTTAAGGCACTCTTCCTCTGAATAACTCTATTCAAAAGGGGCAGCCTCTTTGCCTCTCTCACCTGTCTGCCACAATAACAACCTGATGTTGCATTTAAGACTCACTTTTCTCTGTCTGAGGTATCTGGCAATACAGGTTGTGTCAACTCCAGAATAGTGTTTACAAGCAGCCAGTTTGCCTTCCCCAACTTTACCGGCACCTTTCTATTAGCTATCAGCCAAAGTAATTACCCAGACGCCTTGGCGACACACTCTTAGCTTCAGGTAATGCTCGCACACTTGTACCTTAGGCCAATTAAACGGATATCAACTTCACAGTACAATTAGGTTGCTTTTGAACTCTGAGAAAGGCTGGTTTCAGTGTTAATATGGGGCGAATCTTGGCTTGGGCAATGCTTGCTAACTTTTTCAATAGAAAATACACTTTAACTTCTTATAAATGAAAGGTATGCCACACTAAAGTACAGTTTGATCTTTCTTCAGGGATCACAATTAGGCACACATGACCATTCTTTGATGTAGGTTTTTAAGTTGAAAGATTTGCATGAAATTGTATTCCCATAAAAGTGAAGGATAGAGTTATGTCCTCCTATGGGAATCACAATTAGGCACACACAATCACTTTTTAACGTAGATTTCACAATAAAGGGTATTCAGTAATGGTCTTTGTAACGTTCACTCATCTTAATTAGTGACACGCAACCACTCCTTCAGGCAGTAACAGTCTTTTATAGATTGAACAATGGGTTTGAGCGTTGTTAGCTTCTCACCCGAATTAAATTACTTTCAGATGCTGCATTTCCATTGTTTGAGTATTTCAGCTTTAACAAACACCTTCTACTCTCTTTAAATCTTACACAAGTGAACAAGGAACTGGATTCTGTTACAGGCAATGCTGTCACAAGGAGTTAGAACACTGTGCTTCACACACCATCTTCTTTGACACTTGCTCTGTGGGTTGCACTGCTTCCATGCCTTCTGCCACAACTTCTACTGCTTCTGGCTTCTTAGGGACCCACACCCTTCCTCTGTGAAGGTGTATCCAGTCCGGCCACACGGTTTTAGAGCTCCTCTCACTCCAGAGACCCCGAGCTTGACAATTGCTCGTTCCGCTGCACAGCCTCTGCACTTCAAAGTTTAGTGGAATTGGACCCTCTCAGAACAAACTTGTAAAATCTGCTGTCTCCACATTCCGGCATCCCTCTTGTCCTCCCACTTCTTCTTATTTTGCCAATCCGATGCCATCTTCCTTCTGCTATTACTGCTACAACTCACATTCCAGTCACAGTTCCAGCTCCTTCCTCTCTTTCTAATTGCCTGCACCTGAGGGGACCTTTTATGCCTCCCAGGCTCCTTCAGGTGTGGGCTATAAGGCTTAATTGCCTGACTTCTGCTAAAGTATACCTCTTCAGCCCTCTTCCTCGTCCCAGTACTTCTGGGATTATGGGACTTGTAGTCCCCTTCAACAAAGTTAATTCTTTTAATAAGTTAATTTTAAGGGTAGATTTACTTCCATCCTTCCCATTGAAAGGTGTACTGTTAGAATTGGTTGTTACAGAGGAAGATATTGATTTTAAGGCATTTTCTCTAGAACCTTTTAAATTATATATCTGGGAATAAGGAAGGTGTTTATTCCGAAATATCTTGAGATATTTCTGTTAATAAAGCTTGCTCAGCTTTAACAGAACGTGTAGCCTGGGTTACAGATCTTATATGGGGGCTAGTGACATTATAACGACAATACGGCAATACCTCTGTTGGCCACCCAGAAATGCACTCCCTTTCAGAGGACAAATACTGTGTCTCATCCCACGTGATCTCCTCACCATCCTTGAAAGGGGCACCTAGGGGACCCTGACGTCTATGGAAACAAGGCGGGTCACCACACACGATAGAGATGCCAGACACAAGGTTGTATTCCCAAAGCTAGGGTTTTATTGCAAAGCAAAAGTCTCAGTTGGCCAACTCGGTCTCACGCCCCGCGACGTGTATCTCTAGACTTCGAGGGACGCAAGAGAGTGAATTACGTACATCAGTTACATATATACAAAATGCATATCAAAAAATCAGCTATGACATGTTTAACACCCCTCTTTATTGGGTTTCTTTGAACTTGGTGTGATGATGGACATCTCCGACCACTATGACATCTTCAAACATCTATTCTAGTAACAATTTGCAATTTGTGAGTGCGTAGGCATCTTTTGGTTATTGAATAGAACACGGCGCTTCTGTTCTTGGAAGCGAACTACATACGGGGGGGAGTTGCATTCCGGACCTTGCTATCTATCAGGTGCTATTCGCGTCCTGGGAGCCGACATGCTCTTAGCGGGCTCAGCAAAGGGGGGCTGTTAGAAAAGCGTAATTCAAGCCATTAGCAGTATTATTCTAACATATTCTACCATATAACGAGACTGGCTGGCAGCTGTAAAATGATTAAATGCCCTGCAGCTCTGCTTCAAGGCTACATTAAGGAGGGAGCTGGGCATTCTTCCTGGTGCTGCTTACGTTTGTGTTTCAGCGAACTCTTGTTATCCTCCCGGCCCTGCGGCCTTGTCCTTTTCACATACAGACAACAATGTTCCACAGCGAGCAGTGTAAGCAGAAAATATACTGAGAAGCAATAGGAACAGAAAGCAATGAGCAACGGTTAGAAAACAAAAGGGCGATTCTTGTTACATCAAAATGGCCGTTCATTGGCAAACTTGAAAACCTATATTCTGTCGTATCGTGCATGAGACGGTTGGTCCACGGCCATCAAAATGCGTTTGCGGTCTCAAATTAGAGGTATCCGTATTTCTAGACTGACACCCTGAGCACTGTCTCCTCCCATGTGATCCTCCCTCAGTACACAATCCCCAAGGTCAGGATAAGGAAGCGTCTGCCTTTCCATGGGAACCTGTAAGTAGACTTTAGGCAGGGTTTTAGTGAGGGATCCATAGGATTCTTCACTTTAGGCACACAGCTTGCCCAGCCAGGATGGGGTTAGTAGCTTATTGAGGCACACATTGAATGCTTGCAACCTGTAGTCTCATCATGCTTTGTTATATAATAGCATTGTAGCACCTAGACAACCAATTGTGCAATAATATAATTGCCAGCAGAGCACATGGACCTACACTGAATGCTCATTAGGGGTTAATTGCTTTACTTTACTTGGCCTGCATGGATGGTCTGCATCGATTGCTTTTAGCTTCCACTGGCTAAAATGCTTTGCATAAACAGACACAGGACAGACACAGAGTACAGAATGACCTTGACTACTGAAAAGAGAGCATGGTAGCGAAGCCACCAGGGTCTAAATGCCAGTGCTGGATGGGAAGGGGAAGAGCAACTTGGATAAGTGCGAAGATGTACTTTTCCACCAAAAACATGTTTTTACACTGAAAAGTTCGCCTCACACTGAGTGACAGGCACACCTGATAATAGTGTGCACTCGCATGAGGAAGGGGGAATTCTCCTATGGATCTGCATCATGAAAGTGCAGATGCCCTCGGTTGACAGCTGGCTCACATAGCAGTGGTTCTTGACTTGCCTATGTCTCACTTGTGGGCTGAAAAGAGAGAGAGAGAGAGAGAGAGAGAATTTTACATCCAAGGAACTTGATATGGTGCTCTAAGTAATTTGTAATCTGTAACTTGTATTTTTTGCCTTTCTTGCTAAATTGCCAGGTTATCTACTCATTGCTAAATAAATGCCAAGTTAATGCGTTTGACTTATTACCCAGAGTGAGTTCATTGCATTCCAAAAGAGTCAAACTTGTAGCGGAGATTGTGTGCTTGTTTTGGGACGGTTCCAGAACCTAGCACACCCCATTATAGAACAGTGTCAAACTAACCCAAACGGCATAACTCCCTTTATTTCTAAGGTACCATGGGATAAATGTAGTTGCCTGCATCTAAATTAATTTTGACGGTTGTTCTGTTCTATACCAAATGAGATAGTTTGATTGTCTGGATGTTTTCTCTAATGAATGAATGTAAAGGTGTCTGAGTGCATAATTGTGAAAGCGTGTGATGGTGTTTATTGTGTCTGGTTTTTATTGTGCAGCCTGTCCAATTTTTAGTGTTACAAAAACATGTTGTGGGCCTGGTGCAGTACAAAGCCTGCTGGTCTATAGCCAAAGAGCCTGTAATATAAAAAAACGGTGGCAACAGAAAAGTGTTGGGAATGTATCTAACAATCTTAAAGAAGTGGCACGTAATTAAGAGGTTTCTGCACACCAGAGGAGGTTAATCCATTGAAGGGCTATTGGAAATGTACATGAAGGGAGTAACTTCAGGTGTTATGTATGGTCTAGAGGTATTCCCCGAACATCACAAAAGTTGGCTAGATAAAGTGGAGGTTAAGATACACAGATCCCTGCTGGGTTTACCAACAGCAGTCCCAATAGAAACCTTAATATTCGAATTAGGACCCACCTCTTTGATGGCCCTTTGGAAAATAGCAAGGTGTAAATAAATGGCTAAAATAACACGGGCAGGGGGAAAATCAGTCATTGGTGGGCCTAGTGCTAGAGCATGAGGGTGTTAAACCAGGTAACTGAGCATATAGTGACCTAAGGTCTACAGTCTTGGAATATCTTGAAGTGATAGGTTTGGCTGTCCTGGATGAGAATGAGACTGGCTCTTTCCTTATAAAGTTGAAGGAGCAGACTGAGACATGACATCATTCACGCAGTATATCTAGATTAGCAGAAAAAAACAATACTCTGAATATAACACGTAAAGTTTTGAGGTTAGCCGCCATGTAACTATCTCAATAAAGTCAGTGGTCAAAGTGTACAAAAAGAAGTAGTGGAGCTATGTTCCCTACTGGCATGCCCCCAGACCCCACAAACACTATCACCACGCCCCTTCCCATGCATGCACCTGCTGTTTAAGGGAACATTCAGAACAGTGCACCGAAAGTGCAAGTTTCAACTTCTTCCCACACCTTCAATTTAAAACAAAACCATTCTGGAATGTTTAAAAAAAAATAAAGTATAGGGACAGTAAAACTTAATTTAAAAAAGTGGAGGAGCACCGCTCTCAACCGCTCCCACCCACTTCAACCACTGACTAAAGTATGTAGTTGAGATATGCATTGTTTCATTCTCTACCTTCGATTACATATACTGCCAGCGTGGGGATACAGTGGAGCTTGGAGTGGTATACTTTATTCTTTAAGACAATGGGCCTCATTACGACCCTGGCGGAAAGGGGTTTACGCCAGCGCTAACAGCGCCGACCCCTTCCGCCTTACTACGAGGTCCCTTAGCGCCATGGAGTTAATTACGCCACCGTAATTTACTGTGGCGTAATTAACGCCTTCCCCACTCCCATTATGCCCTATGGGGCAAGAATGGGAATGGGGAAGGGTAAAATGGGGATTGGGGACTTACCGCCCCGCCTGGGTCGGAATGGGGCGGTAAGTCCGCCAACCACCATGGCGGAGTTGGCAGCTTAGCACCATGGACCATGGTGCTTATTGCGCCATGGTCCTCCGCCATGGTCGTAATGAGGCCCAATGTCATCTCTGTGGAGAGAGTATAGACACTATTAACACATGTTGACTGGCTGCCAACGATTTGTCGATCTTTAAGCCAAAGACTATGAAACATTCCAGAGCCATTTCCTGAACTTTCACGTGGATCAGTTTTAGGTGGCAATATACTCCGCTGAGCCATTAGTTGTAACTGCAGCCGGATATTATATCTGGAAAGAAGTATCTAGCAAATTGTTAGTAGAGCAAAAGTGCTAAATGACTGTGAAGATCTTACAATGATGGAGAGTAATGAAGGAAGTGCAATAATAAGTATAAATGCTGATATAATGAATTCCCTTAAATTGCACTATTTGATTTGTTTTTAATATATTTTGTCTATTTCAAGATCGATGATCATAACAGAGATTACTTTTTTTTATAGAGGCATGAATATGTAGTGCAATTCCAATTTTAAATTTTAGAATACACATGTTTTATATAATGTGTGTTAGTGCAAAAGGCTTGCTAGGTCTAGCCATGTAGCACTTAAATAAAACAAACACAAGAAAAGTAGTTTTTGTCCCTGAAAAAAAATCACAAAATCCACCGTTCCGAAGGGGAACAGATTCTCTATCCCTCTACCAATCCGCAGATCAATACATTCTTCAGGTAATAGGTTATGTTTTGTTCCTGCGGCTTGTAAATTCACTGTGACCCATTATTTCAACAGGTAAAAATGTTGCACATCGCTCCTTTGAGTAAGGTAATGCCAAGAATCTAACTGGTTAAATGCAGTGTTTTCCCCTGGGACAATGGACAGAATCTATGCTTCTTAGTGGTGAAATGTAGGGTTTTGCCTGGGGACAATGCCCGCAATTCCTCCGCACATAAGGATGAAAAATAGTTTGTCAGTGTGAAAATGTCCAGCCCCCATTCCCTAATTCTCTATCTACAGCCAAACGCCTAGAGTCCATCAATCTTTCAGGTGAAAGACAATGTTTATTTTTTTAAATAAATCTCTCGTTCATTCCAGAAAAAGCTTTTCTCAAAAACCCATCCATCCTACCTAAGTGAAAAGCATTCCTCACTGAATCCATCCTTCCAGCAGAAGACAGGTCATTAATTTCTTCATGCAAGCTGCAACCATGGTGTAATAGTACACGGCTACTTTGTTTTGCAGCAGCATCTGTACAGTACTTTTGAAAAGTAATGCGGCTTAAGTGCACCAACACTGCAATGCTAAATGTACATCAGGCAATATTGCCTCCCCCACCCCAATATTTCAATGGTGATTGCCCCCCCTAACCCCTTCAGTGGAATATCCTGTATCTAGAGAGAAACTGCCTACACCAATCGATATATCTTTACATGAACCACTTTTTGTTTTTCTTTGAGGAAATCAGAGTAGCTCTAGAAGTACAGAGACCTGGGAAGGCACTGGGCCCTAATTGCATCACTAGTAATTTAAGAAACAACAACAGAAGATCTGCCTCCCCTTTTTAAAAAAAAGCTTTTCATATATTTTCATAGAAAAGTCCTATTTTAGTTATCTTTACAAAAGGAGACAAAGAAGAACCAGCACATTAAAGGCAGTTTCATTGCTGGGTGCTCGAGCTAGGGTCTACAGCACGGACATTCTTCAAAGGGTAAAAGATTGGTGTATTAAGTTCAACATAATATCTCATTTACAAGCTGGTTTTAGCTAGTGCAAATGGACATGCATGCATTATTAATTCAAAAAACGTTATATTGGAAGAAATATATATTTTGTATTTGTTGATTTTCAAACAGCATTGGAGGCAGTTGTGAGATCCAAGCTCTGTACTAACCTGTTTAAGATATGTTTCCCTCTGTTTATTTAACATACAATCATGGAGATTTATACTAAAACTACTGTTTACTTACATTGGGAATTGCTGGTGAGTTTACAGGGGCCTTCTCTGTCTCATGAGCAATGCAATAAGAGTGCATTATTGCTCCGTTTTTTGTTTTTATTGTTTATTAATGATGTGCTTGAGATTTTATCAAGTATCAAATCAGATGTCCCAGTTCTAAATAACACCCATGTGGATGATGCAGTTTTAATTTTCAAAATACCTCGTGTCCTACAAAGACTGCCCAAATGATGTGATGATATATGCTTAAAAAACGAATCATTAACGTAAGTAAAACAAAATGTATGGTGATACATGCAAAAGATTCAATCACCCTGTATCTTACCTTGGATTTTGTGTTTTGACTGTTTTTGGAGTCTGACAAACTCCATAGGCATCTGCTTTTTGTATGGTGAGACACTGCAACTTCAGTGCAGTGTCACTGAGATATCCTTTGGATTTCACTAAAGGTTTAAATACCTTTTCTTGTGTACCTTTTCACTTTGTAGGTCCAGCACACACCCTCTTTTGTGGAGTGCTGGGGGTTACTTAGTATCCCCTTATCTTACTTTCTTATGTAACATTTTTTGTTACCGTCACTACTTTAAATGGCTGGTGGCAGTGGTTTAATTTTTCCCACCATTGTGCTTTTCTACCGCAGGCTGAACCCTCAGCTGCAGTACAGCACCCATGGGTGACCATTTTGTCAAAATGGCCCCTATCTTCTTTTTGTGCCATTTTCTGATTGTGAGGACTTTTTTGGCTATTACTCTGTGAGTTGAGACAGGTTTGAGCCCTTTGTCTTGCCTTTGGCAGGCTTCTGCCCTGAAGCCCACCCCTGGCTCCAGTGTGTCTGGAAGGACAGGATGTGAGGGAGGGTCCCAAAACTCCCCTGTCCTTTGTCTCTTGGAATGCCTGAACGAAACCAGTCCTGATTGGCCGGCTGGCTGTCCTGAATTGTCCTGTGTGATTTACAGCCCAGGATGTACATGAATGGGAAATCTTGCTTAAACAGTCAGGTTCTTGGGACTACAGGAAGAGTCGAGTACTGGAGGAAACATTCAAAGAAGAAACCATAAAGAAAAGCCTGCTGCAACCTCCTGGACCTTGAATTGCCCGGTGAAGCCCCACTGCTGTGCTGACCTCCTTTTTCATCTCGACAGAGAAGCTCAGACGGAACAACTTCTCCCCTTGGGTAAGTGAGACCAACTAACCCTGAGTCAAATTCCACTTTGGCGCAATGCCCGACTTGCTGTGCCTCTCTGTTGCTGCAGAAGCCCAATGCCAGGGGTCGAGTGTCCATATCCGAGCGCAACATCTGCCGTGCAACAAATATGTCCAAAACCTCTTGCAGCCTCCTAAGGACACTCCAGAAGTAGGAAATCTCAATCCAGAGTCCCCTCACCAGAGTGCAGGACCAAAGGAGCAAGGAAAGCCCAACCAGCGTCCATCGTTCTGCATCAGTGCTCTTTGCGAAGCGCTGAAACCGCAAAGTGCTGCTGAAATGAAGAAAACCCATAGCTGGTGACGACCTTCCCGAGTTCTGCCACAGGAGCCCTCCAGATGTCCTCCCTCTTGTCCCCACGACTGAGGCACAGGAACCAGGGTCTGCTTGGCTGTAGGCAAGACGGAATCCGGCTGGACCCCTTTCTTCTAACCAAAGTACTTTTTCGGACTTGGGGCTAGTTACCTTCTTGCCTTAAGTCGTGCTGTATCACTTGAGATTTGCACCTGCTTACTTTCTGAGTTGATTTCAACTCCCTTTACACAGGCTTAACAGCTTGTGTGATTTTTCTGAACTCTCTAACTTTGTGCAAGACTTTTATCCAAGAAGTGCATCAGAACTATAGACTGTGTGCAAATGACTTTGGCTGTCCTGGCTCCTTGAAGGCACTCTTCTAAATCCATTGACTTTGGTATTGCTTAACGCCCCCATATGTTGTGGCTTGTTAAACATTGTTACTGATGGGAAAGGCTTATCCAGACTTCATTGGAGGATTCAGTTGTGCTCACATTTTCTAAGAAACTTTTCTAACCTTTTTACTTCTCTTAACCCTTTCTTCCTGCAACTCAGAATTTACAAAGTATATTGATGTGATATATAAATGCAAATACTATTCTTGTGATTGAAGTCACCTCAGGGTGTAGTAGAAATGTATTGAGCATATCCAAAGATTATTCACTGGTGTTATTGATAATCCAAAAGTAATTTCACATTTTATTTGTATTGTTCCAATCCTTTGCCTTTTTAAAGAATGCTTATTTAAAACTGATGTTAAATAAATAACTATTTATAACTGAAACCTTGAGTTTAAGTGTTACTTGGCTACTTGTATTTGCGGATTTTATTTGTACAGCTCTACAGCTCACATTTACCTCTCTTGAGATAGGGCTGGCTGCTCAGTCACACAACCAACCTGTGTAGTACAGACCTATACCAAAAGGTGGGTGACTTAATACCAAGCAGATACACAGTGCGAATGCATCAATTCATACCTAACATCCTCCTGTGTCAATGAAAGTTATTCTGGAAGTATAATCACATTGGATGTGTCAGTGGTCTCTATCCTTTCAAGTATATGGACCCAATAAAGGAAATGGCATAATAATGTTTATAGGAATAATTATTGTGCTTTATTGTTGCTGTAGGCACGGAACTCACAAAGGATCAGTTCATTTACACACAGCTACCAAGCAAAATAAAAAAACAATGTTCGATTCTCATAATGGAAAATCTAGTGAGGATGAAGTAAATGGATACATTCAAGCCGGGGTGAAAATAAATGTCTAGTCAAGATCTGTCTGCATTGACATGGTTCCAAAACATTAAACAACATTGTAACAGGGCAAGAAAACATTAAACAACATTGTAACAGGGCAAGAAATGTATAAACCCTGTTTGTGATAAAGATCACTCCACAAGAGGCACACAATAAGTTTTATGTGGATATAAAACCATAATCCTTGTTTTGCATCAAACTTTTAACAAGAGACAATAAAAGGTGCATGCAGGTGGAAAACACTATTGCAAGGCCACAGTTGCTAAGCTGCTGGAACTGTTGGCTTTGCTTTGTGGGCCTTGGCACCAATAATCTGTAAAGGATGGACATTGGCATTGTTTTATCGGACTAAGGGGGGACTAGCATTTTTAGATGGAAGCTATGAATCGGATAAGGCGGCGGATAGCTCTCAAGGTTACCTCCAAGTTGGGATACTTTCAGAATGGCTACATCATGTGACCAGAGGAAACGGCTAGTATAATATATTAATGACAGATACGCGGAAGTTCAATCCCTGAAGCAAGAGAATGCATTTTCCCAGAGATTGTTGAATTCTCCAAGGCTGTGTAAGGTAGTGTGCTAAGAAGCCCTTTGACTAGTTGTGTACAGTGGGGCATGTTTCTGCTTGTCGTTTTGATGGGGACATGCTGCAGGTTATTATTGCAATGTAATTCATTTTGCAGACTGTTTTCCCGAACAGGGAGCTGCCATGGTCTTGGAGTCTCCAAGAAAGAACAGAATGAAATGACCAATGTGCCGCATCCTATAGAAGAGATCAAACAAGGTAAGTAATGTCAGTCAGTTCTACCGAATACATAATACATGTATGCGTATATTGATTTCAGAGTGCAAGGATGGGGGAGTTATTTCCTTTACTTTCTGTGGAAATGTATTTTGTGTCAGACTGTTGTAGGAAGTGGTACATATTTTGAAGGTATCACTATACTGAATATAAAATACTGAATCCCATTACTGCGAGGTACAAAACCTTCATGCAAAACAATGATTTCCCCCCAAAGAATAGATGGGGGGTTGGGTAGGGGTGCTTAATAAATTGGTGGGGTGTAGGGAGGCTGTGGGAGGTCTCCCCTGCATTCACATGCATGGTTTTCGACCTCACAGTAAAAAATGTGGCATTTCGCATAGATCCTATTTTGAAAACAGGGGACCAGGGTTACAATCACACCTTCGCCACTTGACCAACATTGTGTTATCCTGGGCCAATCCTTTCATCCTTCCGAGGTCGATTGAGACAGAATGGACACCATGGAGAGTCAGAAGCGGCGGTAGGCAGTCCGTGCGGCTTGACTCCAGCGTCTCCAGCGTCCCGTTGGGTTCCTTCCTCTAATCCTCCCGTGTCGGCTGTGTGCGGTGTGCAGCTGCGTTGCTGGCTGCGATGGTGGCCTTTCACCTCATTGGGGCTCGCCTTATGTGATGAAGCATGGGGGCACTGTGCTTCTGCAGTACCCTTGCCTCTCACCTCACATCTTAGGCACCACAGCAGCTGTGATTGGTGGCAGTATCAGTTCTGGAGCAGCTCCGTGTATCATCATGGAGGTCGTGGAGGAGCGCCGACCGGGACCCATTGGGGACTGCAGGGCACACCCTGATGCGGTAAGAGTCCAATTACCTTGCTATTAGCTGGGTGATAATTTCTCCCTCGGAGAGGGTCGCCTTTGTTTCTCCACTTTGTCTCTCCACTGCTCTGTGTTTAATTCTATATTGCATCTTAACATGAGCATCAGGATGGCAGCTCACAAGGAGTGTGGGGCCAATCCTATACCCAAACAAGCCCTGCGGGGCACAGCAGATATCATGGCCTCATCTCCAATCACTAATAGGGATCAGGTATTGGAGGTTGCAGCTCTCAGTGAGCGCAGGAGATTGAGAGAACAAACCCCCCGATAGAAAAATTGACTTATTTTAAGACCCTGCCATCGTGCATAAGGCATTAAGACTAATACAGGCGGTGCATAGCCCTTCTTCGAGAAAAGATCATACTATGCAAGTACCCCCGGCCAATCTACAAAAAATTGGCCCGATGGACCAGCAGATGCCACTATTGGCCGCTGTGGTCCCATTTGTGGCAACGTCGGAGATACCCTCAATCACTCAATCCCCTGCTCATCAAGGGAGAGCGCTGTCAACTTCACCTCAACTGGAGCCCACAGGCCTTTCCTTTGCTCCTTCCCAATGGTCAGAGCATATGGCGAACATTGCTAAAGAACTACTTGCCTGTGAAGACCCTTTTGATCTCGGCCTACTGGCGAAGGCTCTGAACAACTGGGTATCAAGCCCACGACCACCTAATGTGAATACCGCTTCCCAGACTCATGGATCCACCTGGATAGGCGTCTTGCCACAGCCCTCCTTCGTAAATGTTGCCTGTCAAGCCCTTATACAAAGGAAATTAATAGACAAAGGGACTCAAACCGATGTGGGCAGCATGGACTCACTGAGACCGATAAGGTCCCTATTGCCAACATAGATGGACCACGGGAAATTGCTCCCTTGGCGCCACGACATGAGTCAATCCCCTTGGCACCACAATGTGTGCCAATCCCTGTATATAAGGAGGGTACCCAGCTTACAATCTTGAATTCTAAGTTGAAGCGATCACTTTCTCGGAACTTACAACTAAAAAAGTCACAAATGCCAAAAATAAAGGATGTGAACATGCATGATTTTGTAATGGATCAAAGAAACTTCATTATATCTAATGTCCAGAAAATCGAAGGAAAAGAATTCAAAGAGGCGTTGCGCAATAAGGTTTTAGCCTGGCTACGTCAGAGAACAGGGCCAGGAGTGGTTAGACGCTTGGACCTAATCATTACTCGCAGGATTGATCAGAGCGATTGGTGCTCACAACCCAATAGTGACTGCATCCTAGTCGGCTGTGGGACTTGTAACCTACCTACTTTTCGTAAACGCTGTAAATATCTGTCCAAAAGTGCTACGAAATGCAATTTGATTCTCTAATTACTATTGTCCCTCATTGCAATCCCTCTTTTGTACATTCCCTCTTATGGTTATTTGGCTATTTGATGAATGTCTACAATTGTTTGTTGGAAAGTTTGATATTATTACCACTCCGATGGGCGTCTGCCCCATTTTGGAAGTCTTCTCCCATGTTATGTACTCGTTTATGTATTATTGTTTGTTGTATGTTGTCTGCACCATCACACCTATGGGTTCATTGTGCGCATTATAAATGTAATAAAGTAAAGTAAAGCTAAATGAGTACCAATTTCGGTTGGGTGATATTGTATGTAAATATGTGCTCTGTAAAGCGCTTTGGATTAAGGCGCCATGTAAATAACACATCATTATCATTATCCTCAACCATCTATATTTGCATGCATAAAACAGTAACCACTATAATATATAAGTGCTGAAGTGCAGTACCCTTAATATGGGTATACGACAAGCCCCAAAAATATTCAACTGAAACAATAATTGATGCTTTTGTCTCTTTGTTGAGTGGCATGAAGCATGAAGGTATTCAAAACAATTTGTGTTAAAGAGATACGGCAGCAGAAAATTCGTCCGACCTGGTATGCCTTAAATCTGCTTTTGTACTTTATGGGTTGCGGACCTGGAGAAGCATGGCTGGTGGTCAGTATGCCTAACCAGAGGCAGACTTCTTTACATAGATAACCTTTGCATAAGGGTCTGGGGAGGCTGACTAAGTTGGTCACCTGACATTCAATGGTGTAGGATGGGCAGGAAGGTGTTTTAGTGTAGACATCCATGCTTTGGATGGTACTGGTCAGGGGAACCACTAATCGATTCCATCAAGTAATGGCAGTAGGTGGTAAGATGTGTATTCTCTGTTCACTGTCTAAGGTGTTTGACTTAAAAGTAAATTGCTTGGTTAAAAGCATTTAATTGTGGTTTCTTATGTGTTTTCCCTGCATGTATTTGAGTCCACTTCAGCGTAATTTGAAGCTGCTGCACTATCACCCATTATTCCCCATACCAAATGCTGGTAGTCCTCTCCTTGTTGAAATATTGAACACGACACCACTGTACTGAATTCACGATAATCAACTTTGTGTTGTATTAACTTTGCACATTTCAGCAATGGTAAAACCTTAATCACAGTGATGGTCAGTCCAGCATACATGGCACCCTGTAGAATTTTGGAAAACTTACCGAGATGTGAGTTATTTGTTGACGTCTCATCTGTGAAATAAAACAAAACAATATATTACATTTAAGAAAAAGTACTGCAAATCATCACAATCAGGAAATGTGAAGAAAAATCACATGCACGTTATCTCTGTATCTATGGAACATCTTCCTCTACATGAATTTCCATGCAGAATAAAAGCATGCAAAACCATCATAAACTGAATATGAATGACTGGAGTCAGAGAAGTGGGGTGCAGTGGCAGGTATCAATACAGGATAACAATTCTAGTAGTGATTGAGGTATTTTTATGGCAGTTTCTCTGACAGGCTGACTGGTCTTAGCAGGCTTGACCTGGGCACTAAACTATCCCCTTGCTGCAGAGTGTCAGTTCTGAAATAATTTGATTGCATATGGAAGGCATGTGTGTACTGGGCCCAGTGCATGTATATGCACTGAGGATCACAGACAAACAAAGGAAGCTGAGGCAAGTATGGAGGAGGGGTCCTTATGTACTAGGACACAGGGAGGCAGAGTTGGGATGGGTGTGAAGGGCTATAAGTCTTGATATATTTGTGAAGGAAAGAAACTGTGTCTTGAAACGGTGTGATGAACAAACAGGCACTTTTTTGAGATCGGAATTAGGGGGTTGGGATTTTAATGTAAATAATTAAAAAATTATCAGTAGTGTCAAGAAAAAAAATGTATACTGGGAGTGCATTTGATGTAGTTTACTTTATTACACAGATAATTATTCTATTACATGTTACTTGTCAATTTCACACTGTAATACAATGACTTCTGCTCTGCAGGATTACACGGATGAGTAAAACCACTTACAGCCCTCACACTTAAACAAACCAACAGTGATCACAATCATAAAGATGAAACAGGCACAGATAATAGATATATCTCCTCCGCCTTTTGCAGTAACGTGAATCGAGGGTAGGCTATACTCTTAAGAGGGGTATGATGGTGACTCATTAGCAAATTCCCTAACCAGTCTCTAGGGCCCAAAATGGACCAAGGGTGCAGTTTTGGGTAAATACTACCTTCTTGGCAGTTTGACTGTTACAGTGTATCACGTTGACCCAAGAAGCAAGCTGGCTTCAAGCATTGTCAGATGAGGTAGCTCAGAGAGGATTGAAGGCAGTGTTTGCCAATGCGGGATGGATATGTTCAAGGATGAGCCAGTTCCAGATGTGGTAACAGCTGGGCAGCGTCGATGCGTGTTGGTCTAGAGACTTGAGTTGAAGATCGGCAATGGTTTGAATCAATGATCCTGTTGCTCCGGTGTACAGTTCAGACAAATTGGATTCTGCCTCGCAGGAGTACAGGGATGAGTAGTGGTAAAATGGCCCACTCAGCCCTCACACTTCTACAAACTAAAACGCAAAGCGATCATAAAGGTAAAACAGAGACAATCAAGAGATATACCTCCTTCTCCGTATGTGGTAACGCAGGCCGAGGGAAGGCTATACTCTTAAGAGAGGTGCGAGGTTGAACCAGTAGTGACCCAAACAACACAGTATCACAGGCCAAAATAAAGGGAATGTCCAGCCAAGGTTCTATAAAAATATAAACACTAATAAAACACACCATCTTGCAAGTAGAACGAAAAGAGATTACTATACAAAAACTCTCCCAAAAGGAAAGATCAGAGAAGATGCAACAGATTGTTGAAATTGGCGCTGTGAGCATAGTTCTAGGTGTGGTACTGCCGTAAAAGGATATTGGGTTGAAAACAGGAGCTATTGTGACCTAAGCAGTCTCCAGAGGCCCAGTGGAACATGGGGGAAGTTCAGTGTCAGAGTACCTGGATTCAGTTCTTGTTGGGCTGACGCATCAGACCCAGACTCAAACGTGGATGTGAACTGATCAGGCTCAGTTGGGCATGTAGGATCGTGGAGGCCCTGGCAGCAAGTGGGTGTCGAGTAGGGATGCATGCTGGTACTCTGTGCGGTTGAACGGCAGCAGTTCAAGTGATGCAGGTCAGAGCAATCCAAATAACGCTTCACAGTTGGCCAGGGCAAGTCGGGCTTTAGCCCTGGCAGATGTTGGCGAGTGATGGTCCAGTGGTTCGAGTAGGTGGGCGACGGTTGTCGAAGTGGTGATCGAGGATGCAGCGATGTGCAAGCAATGAGTAGTTAAAACAAGGGTGTAACTGTATGTGGTGCGCTCAACTTTCTCAAATCCCGTCCGAATGCAGCACAAACTATACTTGAGGTTCCCCTTGGTGCCTCAAAGGAAATGTATTAAATGGTTGTGTTGTATAGTTAAGTTGCGCAAAACAGATTAATCAATCATAGTATCCAATACTCTCTATGTAGGGTTACTATCTCATAACAGATTCAAAGTTCATAGATGAAAAATTTCCAATATGTGAATAGTGATCTTTAATTCAAGTACAGCCGACACGTGTTTCGACCATCAGGTCGTTCTCAAGGCCAAGATGTTGCTGTGGGTTAATCCCTAAAGATTTTGAAAGGATAGCTTCATGGATGGAAATTCGATGTTATGGTTCGTGAGATTAATGTCTCTTGTAGTGGGTCTTTGGATGAAAAGCCCACTTCAAGTATGGCTCAAATGCCTTTAAGAAGAAAGAATAAGGTGTTGCACGTTGGCCTGTTCTTTCAGAATAAAGATCTTTCAGTAATACAAGGTTCAAATACCTTGTGCTATGGTGAGGGATGAATTCCAAAGAAGGGCTGACAGGATAGTAGTCCATGATTGATTAATCTGTTTTGCGCACCTTAACTATACAACACAACCATTTCATGTGCAAGCAATGAGGTTGCAGCTCTCGGACTAGCTGTGCCGAGACATGGTTGTAACCACTAGTTAGAGTCAGAGTGTGATCTCCAGATATTTGGTTTAGGTTCCGGCATTCAGCAGACACATTTGGTCTAGCTGTGACGTGCTCCGTTAGGACACAATGCAGTGCAATAGTTTGGCTGCTTGGAGGAATGCAGACATCAGCATCCACACCTGTCCTAATGTTCAGGGTGCAGGGAACACAGAGCAACTGGTTTGGTGCAAGAGAACAGGGAGTTTCGGCTGGTCGGCCCTCGGGCTGCTGTGAGACCATCACAAAGTACTCAAGGACTTGATACTCCAGATCAGGGTCGGCTCTTCTGGCACAGAAGATCCATTGCAGAATGTTTGGTCCTGCACCACAGCACTTGTCACTCCTGATGTTCCCTGAGAGTGGTTAAGGGGCAGATCTTCCTCCTGTCCTGGACTGCTCCTTCTTCACCTCTGGCTGAAGGCTTTGGACAATGCAACTGTCCTAAAGGAAGTCCATTTTCAGAAGGTCTCCTTTGCCTTAAGGGATCCTGGAGGAACCAATGGAATTCTGCTGAAGGAGTGCAAGACTCCTTCGTTTAAGGGCACAAGAACTCAGGTGATTGGGCTTAGGCTAGCCTGCTTTAGGGGACCAATCCCTGCTCCTGGCTGGAGTGGACATTGTCCCACTGATCTTGCACCCAAAGTGTTTTGCTCCAGAGGAAGAAGAGGAGATAGGAAAATGAAAGGGAGATAGTGAGAAACAAGATGGTAGAAGGCTGTTTCCAGAGTCCAGAGCACTCCTGCCTATGCTACTCCCGCCCCTTCTCGTCTATGGACAACAAAGTACTTTGGCTATTCAGCACCGTGGTGTGAGGTTACTCCTCTGAAATGAGTATGCTCCTGTGATACCTGTGCCCGGGTCAGCTGCCTCGGTAGCGGCTTTACCGGCCCCTCACAAACAGAATAAAAGAAAGGCTAGGTCATCTGGGTTCCTGCCTTGCCATGTGGCAGTATCTGCATGTTTGACTCTAATAGTCCAGGAGGATAGCTCATGGGAAACGTGTTTGCTTTGGAATCAAAACACAGCAGCAATGCAGGTTTGAATCCTGGGCTCACGCTTAGAAACTGGCTCTGGTATTAAGCATGTAATAAAAGAACAATTATAATAATACTAATACACATTCCCTTCCACAGCAGAGCTGACTCACAGGAGCTGACATATGTGCAAAATAAATTGGGCTGTGTCGGCCATGATCATAAGTATCACCATGCATTATGCCTAAACTCAGGCATACTGTATTCTTAGAGATTACCCTGCCATCAGTATGGGTTATTCATGATCATCGTAGTTTGGGTACAGGGGGCAAATCTTAAATGTTGCCTTGGTGCTGCAGTGACTTTGCCGTTACTGCAGCAATCAAGTGTGCATCTTGTGACCTTTGAACCTGCTCTGTGCCACAAGCAGAGTGAGTGCTGCAGATCAGGCTACTGATGCAGCAGGACACAAGTGCACTATGCTTTTGGCATGGAGTTGCAACATAGGGGGATCTGATTAGCCGATTACACCTCTGAAGTAGGAATCACCTGCATCAAATGATGTACTAAAATCAAAAAAGGCAGGGCTTTGCACCCTTACCAGAGGGCAATTCCTCACAGCAGTTTGGTGAGGTGGCAATTCGAGGTCGAGCCGGGGCAAGCCATTCAGTAATGGCTGGTTTGAGTCAATGTGTGACACTCAAGCAGTTAGAGTCGAGTCAGGCGAAGAGCAGAAGATTTAAGACGGGCAGGAGATGGGCTCTGTGAAGACACGATGCAGCAGTGAGCTGGTTTGTGATTGCAAGCATGGTGGTTCGACGGTTCGATTGAGTGCCAAAGGCAGCACAGGCAGGTAATGGAGTTCAAGATGTGATGAAGCAGGGTCAGAAGAAGTTCAGCTAATTTGATGCAATGAATGGCATCTTTGCTGTCTTGGCTCGCAGGATACTGTGAGTCCCACTCTGTGGTCTCATGGACAAGTTCAGTCTGTTCTCATGCTCCTAGCAAGGGACGCTGGCCCACACAGTCAGAAGTCCTTCACCATGAAGAGGTCCTGGGCAGCAGTAGGGCTGGCAGAAAGGCAGGTCTTGTTCCAGCAGCAAGAGTCACTCCCAGTGTGCCCTGGGAGTGTATAGGAAACGGAGCACATCTCTGCATTGGACACTCAATCTTCACCTCACTAGTTGACGACACTAGAAAGTCAACTCTCCCAACATAGGTCAAATGGATTCCTTCTCAGGTGTTTGTTCCAAAGTGAATGTGAGAAGGAGTGTGAGACCCTTTCTTTTAAAAACAAAAGCCCACAGGCAACTGGACTAAAGCTAGCCTGCTCTAGAAGTCCAATTCCTGTACTTGCATCATGTGGACTTTGCCTCCTGGCAACACACCAAAAGTTCTTTGTGCTACCGGAAATTGAGGGGACAGAAAGAAAAGATAGTGATAGAGGGAAACAAAATGGTTGAACTGTCCTCTAGCTGAAAGGAGCTCCATCTATCTACACTAACCCCACCCCTTTCCTTCCTCAATAGATTCCCTTTTGGTATGCAGCACCCTGGTGTGAATCTACCCTTTTGTGAATGGTTGTGCTCTTTGATTCCTGTTCCCAGGACAGCATCCTGTGAATGTGATGTTTTTCTGGGGGTGGGGGGTGTTACCTGCTCTCACAATGCAACGAATAAAGGCAAACCAAAGGCCACAGTCTTACTGGCAGCAGCAAGGGAAGCCTGGTTAGGGGGAATACACATAACCTTTTCACTGCTGAGCTTGCTCATAGGGCTGACACACGTGTGATATCAATTGAATCTGGCTTCAATAATTATTAGAAATACCATTCACCATACCTTAACTCAGGTATGGCTTATATTTAAAGTTTAACATTCTACCAGGACAGTAAACTCACAACTCTTGGGTTTTGGAACACAGGTGCATATCTTAAATGCAGCCCCTGCGCTCAAGTGACTTTATCTGTCACTTGGCTATCAAGAGGGCACATGTGCCCTGAACCAGCTCTGTAATATGGGAAAGCAGGACCTGCAGATCAGGATACTGATGCAATTGGGCATCGGTGCGTATTATGCTTTTAACTTGGACTTAGATGGAGAGGGGGTGGTCTGGTCAGCAGCCAACCCTCTCTGAGAGAGAATTGCCTGCATCATTCTATGTTTTAATAAAAATCATAAAGGCCAGGTCTTCTACACTCTTATCAGATGGCAATCCTTCGCATGGCATTTCCCAGTGATCCATGCAGATTATACTCTTTTTCTCTGCCATTGGTTGAAAAGTATTTCTGCGGATTTTCACATTTATTTCTGCAGATTAGAAGTTATTATCAATTTCCTAATCACAATTAGATGGGGGTGCACAACAACACAAGCAGATAAAAGTATCCTCTCTGATCAAATGTGGAACATCATAAATATATGTGGAAAGACACAATAGTGACCATGACCCTTTGGCACTTTCATTTATAGGTAGTAAATGTTTTGCATAGATCACAGTGTTCAGATGACCCACTGAAGAAAATAGCAATGACCGCGAAATAAGGTGAGCTCCAATGGAAAGACAGCGTTTACTCAGCTGTATTCCGAAATTGCGAAACATTTATAAAGTGTATTGCACTCCTATCGCCTGCCAGAAAACGTTATAGTACACTACTGATTCATGAAACGATCACCCAAACAGAGGGGTGGGGAGGAAATCATATTGCGAAATGTTCCTTTAGTTTGAGGATGAATTGAACAATCCAACAATCCAATTATATACTATACGGTTTACCAAATTCATACATGTTGGCACGTTTGCAGAAACAGATGTTATACCCATTAGGCCAAAGTTGATTATGAAGCACTTTGGAGTAGTAAAAAAAAAGACAGGGGTCATCAAAGGAAAGGCTAATGGATTGCATACAAAGAAAGATGATAGGGCCTTCTGGAATTCGGCATCCTTAACCCCGTTATGGTAATTACTAAGGCTCCCTGCTCCCTGGTGTGCACATTTCAAAATGATTTACAGACAGGAACAGAGGGTACTGTCCTAAAGCCAGAGGGAGAAGACAATTGTTCAAGTTAGGCTAGCTTGGGCCTTTAAATGATTTTCACTTGAAGACATATCCCAGGCATTATCCAGCCCTTCTATAAGTTATGAGCAAGAATATTCTGATCAACTAACACCCAGTCTCATTCATTGGTACAGCCTTTAAGATCATGGGTGAAATAGTGCAAGCAAGAATCTTAGTTTGGATTGTATTGTGTCAGCTATGTACACAGGTAAAAGCAGGTTTTAGAGAGGGGAGTGAGACTATGTAGGCTATATTTGTTCATTATCACATACATTGGAATTAAGAATGGTCGTTTGCTAATAACTTTCATAGAACTGAAGGCAGCATTTAACACTGTCAATCTGGATCTACTTTGGCCGTGTTAAGGGAGGTACTGACCAAACATATCTTGTATTCATTAGGCAATTCCATCTAACTTGTACCATGTATGTGGTATAGCCCAAAAGATTAACTATCCAAGCCCATACACATCATTGCGAGACTAGTGGGTTCCGGCCCCAACAGCTGGCCGATTCATGGAATTAATGTGCGCTGAAATTTTCAGCGCAAGCGTGCGAAAGCATGCAAATCGCAGTGCCAGTGCTAAAATCGCAGCGAAACCCGCGCACAGTGATTCATGGAAGTCCATGCGCGTGTAAATCCCAGGATGTGCGCCAAAATTCTGCGTGGCGCATGCTGGCGCACACGTCTCCAACCAGCGTGCGCTACGCGCACAGTGAAAAAGCATATAGCGCGGCGCACACAACAAAAGTAGGAGGAACAGAGGGCGTGACATGCGGAATGGGGAACGCGTGAAAATGTGGGCGTCACGGGGGAAGTACAGGAGGCAAATACGCGGAACGCCCACACGCACGTTCAAAACACGTATTCATGGATTCGAACAGGGCTAACGCGTGCGTCAAAAAAGACGCGCTAATGCTGAAACATGTACGCCAGCAGGAAGCAGGCGTACGTGGACCCGCGCAGCATAAAAGTGCGCGCAAAGAACAAACAAGCTCAGACGCCAGGATGAATATATCGTTCCTAGCAGCAGTGGTCGTGGGATACCGCAGGAGGAGGAGGAGGATAGTCAGGCCCAGAATTTTCACACCCAGAACCAGCCTTTTTGGGATGCCTGATGACCAGGTGTATGGGAGGAACAGGTTTCCACCTCACATAATACTCGACCTGGTGAGTGAGTGGGAGGGAGGATGACCTCACATCACCCACCCTGTGCTCCCAAGCACTCAGCCCCCTGGAGAAGGTCCTCAATGTACTGCACTTCTTGGCCACTGGATCATTTCAGCGGACAAGTGGTATAGTGGGGGGGGGTTGTCACAGGCCACACATTCACGCTGCCTACCCCAGTTCTTGGCCATCATGACTGCACGCCCATCAGTCCGCAGGCACATATACCTGCCCAGAACATCTGCAGAAAGGCAGGCTGCCGTCCAGGATTTCTACGGGTTGGCACAATTCCCCAAATTCCTAGGTGCCATTGATTGCACCCATGTGGCTCTACTTCCCACCAGGGCATCAGAGCACATCTATAGAAACTGCAAGCACTGGCATTCTATCAACGTCCAGGTAGTATGTGATGCCAATGGAATCATCACCTCAGTATATGCCAACTATCCAGGGTCCACCCACGACAGTTTTATTTACAGAATGTCAACCCTAAACCGGAACCTAGAAGCTGGGCGGCATGGCGATACATGGCTGCTCGGTGAGTATAAATGCCACAGCACATGCATGCATGTCAGATACTGAGTAATGTCACAACCCCACTAATGATACCCATCACCACTTCCCCAGGGGACAGTGCCTACCCTCTGAGCACCCACATGATGACACCAATTCGGAACCCCACCGCACCACCCGAGGTAAGATACAACACAGCCCACATTGCAACCCGGGGCATAGTGGAGCGCACATTCGGGGTGCTCAAGTCACGCTTTCGCTCCCTTGACCGTTCTGTCGGGCAGCTGTTATACGCTGCCCCAGTAGTGTGCAGGATCATAGTGGCAGCATGTGTCCTACACAACGTTGCAACACACCGGGGTCTGCCCATGGACACGGTGGTGCCACATCCCCAACCACATGCACAGCCGCTGCACATGGGAGGGGAAAGGGCACGGGGTGAGGCAGCCCGTACGCTAATGGTGTGGCCAGTGGCTAATTACCTAAAATCACACCCCTGTGGAGTGCACACAGCCCTGGCACATACCATCTGACAATCAATGATGATGACATAAGGGACAGTCAACTGTCACAACCATACCAGCCCGAGATTGGTCACCTGGAAGTGTTACATTATGTGCATCCCTACCTACACAAACACCACCAATGCTGTGTCATCAAAAGACACACTTCTATGCTGCTAAATTCATTACCCCCTTGCAAAATACAACATGACAACAGTGCCATGTCACCCAACCCGTCCCCAGTACCGCCACCCAACACATCATGGCATGTCATGCTATGTGAGAGCAAACAAAGCAATCCCCAAAACATGACACAAGTGTCACAAAGTACAGTGTCCCTAATGGAAACTGGCCACACACAATATGCTCCCAGTAATGTAGAACTAACAACACACATGACCAAATACTTACCAACAATACAATGCAGCTACACAAATTCAAACATAGCATAAACATGACAGTACTAAGTTAAAGTAGTGGTAGTCTTACAACCTGATTATGCCAGCACATCGACCACTTCCAACTGTACAGTGTTGCTGCCACGCAAATGTGTAAGTGCACTGCTTGCAACATGAACTCCATCTCCAAAGTAGACGGCCTTGTGAAAACATGAGGAATGAACCTGCAAATTAGGAGGAAGACATGGATGCACAAGCACATATCAATACACCATGCAGTGTACAATACAACAACAATATCCACTAGGAATGTATACACAGTATTTACTACAGACTGCCCACACAGCTCATGGGAGCCAACGTAACTGTTTAAGTCACTGTCACTTGGGCACACCCTTTGCAAGCCCATGGAAACGGGAAGCAGGAGAGGTGTGTGTCTCACGAATCCAAGCATCTAACCCAAACTCAGGACAAGCCTGCATGTGCCCAGCTGGAATACAGTGGATGCCCACGGGAGCCACACAAGGCAACACACTGTAAAAAAAAAATCAAAAATCAAAAATGGCCATGTGGGGGCTGGGGGAGGAGGCCACCCAGGAGGTCCGAGAACATGGTGCGCACTAACAGCCACCTGTGTGGATGTTGGGAAAAAAAACACCTCCATGGGCTCATGGCCTGCACGGCTATGCCAATGTGGGAGAACTGCTGCTGTCGCTCTCATCACCCTCTGCTGCTGCCACAGGAGGTGGTGGTGCTATGGGAGGCAGCCCAAGCAAAGCCCTGGTATGGTCCTCCATGGCAGCAAGCATGCGGGTGTGGAAGGTCTCGTTCTGGAGGATTATAGTGCGGAGATCCCCATGCACCACCTGACATGATGCCCGGATCTCCTCCCGAGTTGCTTGTATCTCAGCTGAGAGCGAATGTGTGAGCCGCTCCAGCTGCCGTTCTGTCCTCAAGTTAGTGGAAGCCTCAAGGTCAACAAGAGTCTCCCTGAGGTGATGGAGTTCTACCCTCAGGGCTTCCATGTGGCCCTGGGACTCTATTGATATCGATTGGCGTAGAGTCTCCAGTGCCGCCCGTCTGTCCCTGTTGGACGCCAACATGTCCTTCCTGTGTGATTGGCAAATGGAGTATGTTGCCTGCTGTAGTTGCTCCATCTGCCTTTCAGGGGGGACAATGGATGTGGCCACCCTCTCCATTGCTTGAGCCATCATCTCAACTGATGCTGCCTGTTGGGTTGCCATACCGTACATGGATTGTTCCCATGCGGTATTGCCTGGTGGCGTACGGCCACCGCGTCGGCGGACACACCTGTTTGGGGCAAGGCGATCTGCGCCTTGCTGTGCCGGCACTGCCTGAGGCTGCAGGACTGCATCCCCCCTCTGATCTGCTGCCCCAGGAACAGGATCAGATGTTGTGGAGTGTGACCCTGTATCCGTAACCGCCAAAGACGGATTTACCAACACTGACATCCCCATAGAGGGTTCTACCCTTGGTGCAGGTGGGTTGGACAGAACAGAATCCCTGCCAGAAACACTTACCTGCGACGCCACATAGGTCTCATCATCCGAATCAGCACCTGAATAGAGGTCTGGGGAGGTGCACCCAGAGACACCCCTGGACAGAATGGTCTGCAGCAAGATTGGGTTCTCACCCACCACCACTACACGTCCCCCACTGGTGCCCGGTCGTGCCTGAGATCCCTCCTGGGTCTGCACCATCTCCTCAACCTCAACAGCATCAAGTGTGTCATCCCCTGCAAAAACATGAAAGACAAAAAATGGAAACAGGCATTAGCACTATAGCACACAAATAGGCCTGACAAGCTACAGAACCAGTACATGATTTACACATGTCCCACATGACTATAACCCTCCCATGCATGCACTGTCACTGAGTTGGAAGGGGAGGCAAAAGGCAGACACTGATGACACCAAGATGGAAGAGCAACACATTTTCTGCATGCTGGGTAGCACTGCCATCACACATTGGCCTGTGAGTGGCATGTCCAATAAACATACATGACACATGCCATCACACAGATGGCATGTACCATAGCCATGGTACATTCCACAAGTACATCCATATGTCAGTGAATGGATACTGTCAGCCATCCATGTGAGATGGACATGATGAGATGAATAATGCTACATAGTGTGACAAAATAGGCATGTGCCACACATTGCAACACATCCAGTGTACAAAAATACAGTGATTGCAGGCTGATGTACACATCAATGGTTGTGCACTTCAACATGACAGGAAACAACTATCATGTTCCACATTCAAACAGGTCCCAAAAATGTATGTGATCAGGCCAATACTCAATCAGCCTGAATGGTCAAATCATTCACCTAACAAGGTAAAACATGTGGGCCAATGTGGGGTTCATCAATGCCAGAAGCATGTCGCAAATGTGACAATAGGGCTGAGGAATGCGTAGCAAAAGTGGGAGAATTGAAACAATCAGCCTGAACGAACACTGAAAAATACAAACAATGTTGTTGCAAGATGCCACTTCAAGGGCAACTGCCGTAATGTTGCGCTACATTACTACTGTGGGCAGAAGGGATACTGTCACACCCAAATCCAAGGCCGCTGAATGTTTTGGGTGAAGCACATGGGTGACCCATACCACCCAGGCACACACACCCTCACCTGGCACTCAATCAGAACCTGTCACCCAAACAACATACACATGCATTACACACACATGCATGGGCACTCACCGGACAATGCATCATAATCAGGTAATTCTCCCACACCTTGGATCTGTTCCTCTGTGACGAAGGTCCCAGCAACAGACTCATGTTCAGTGAGTTCGTTGTCCTCTTGTGGAGACCCACCGCCAGTCACCAGAGTAGCGGCATGATTTCAGGCCAGCTTGTTCTTTGCTCTGCGTTTCAGGTCATTCCACCGCTTGTAGCAATCATCAGCTGTGTGCCTCACAAATCCAAGGGCACTTATGCGGTCCGCGATGGTCTGCCAGTGTGCCCTACATTGACCAGGTGTGGTCTTGCACCCTGCAGTCACCACCATTTTGCTGCCTCCTGTCCCTGGTCCTGCACTGCACCACTAGCGCCAGTGGAATCCCCACCTCCAGACCCCGTGTGTGTCCCTTCCACGGACTCCTCCTCCACCAAACCCCCCACCAACCTGTATGACTCCATGCCATCTTCCTCCTTCGGACCCTGTGGGGTCTCAGCTGCCCCTTCTGCTGCCGAGGAGTCCACCTCCAACCTCCACCTCTTGGACCTACCCTCAGCAGCTGCGGCCTGGGACGCGGCACCAGACTCCTCACTCCCCGATGAGATGATAATCTGGGAGGGGAGCCGGGCCTTGCGTCTCCGGCTGGCGGGACGATCCCTGCCGCTGTGCTCCACAGCACCCTCTCCGCCCTCTTCTTCAGTTGACGCTGCAGGCAGGGAGAGATAAAACACAGGCATCAGGGCACTGTACAATGGACAGATACACACATGACAGTTGCACATGAGTGGCAATGTTTAACTTCAGGCACGGCATCATACTCCATGAGACACATGTCATTTTAACTCACACACATGAACATTTCAACAGCAATATTGCACCAGGCAGCACCATCCATACACATACAACAGCATGAACAGCCAAAGGTGAGCCTGACATCACATGAAACACAAGGAGTGCACTAGACATGCACACACGCCACCACACTTACATGCATGTCTACATCTCCTACAACTGTTGCAGTGATGAGATCGCCATACATGTCACATCTGCCATTCATACTTCTACATATCAGTGTCACGTGCATCCATGTTGCATCACAGTTGCACACTTGTCTGATACACATACATGCACATGTACACAGTGCAGATACATGCATTATGAACCACCATCCATGCCACAACCATGCCAATGTACATACACAGAAATTCAAACATGTGTGCTCCCACACCTGCATTTGCCCAGCATGCTTACCAACACATACACCATCAATGTGTCTCACAGCTGAGAGGACTCACATGTGGCAGCCTCACGCCCATGTTCATACACATCCCTACATGGCCCTACATAAACACATGTGCAACCTGCACACTACTGGCACACCACGACACGCACAGCGTACTATCAACATGCATGTACACTTACCGCTCGACTCCAGACGGGTCTGCCTCTCAAGGATCTGGACGTAGAGCGCTTAGTATATGCGTTCCGGGACCCTCATTTGATGGTTCGACAGCTGGCCCCGGCACCCCTTGGCATCCGCTGCCTTAGCTAGGCGCCGCCCTTGTTGAGGGTCCTGGACCTGAAGTCCTCCCAGCGCTTCTTGACATGATGTAAGTCGCGGACTGCCACCCCCTCCGCGTTGATGGCAGTCACGATGTCCATCCAGTGTAACGCTCACCTGGTTCCCACGGAGGCGCAGCGTCGAAGGCGCAGAACTCTGAAGATGGACAGGAAGGGCCCCTCTATTCTGGCTTCCCTGGCTCGTTGGATACCCTCCTGTGCGTGAAAAGGGAGTATTACCAGCTGTGGAACAATGCTCAAGCCTCCCACTCCCTTCTAACCCTCCACGATACCTCCTCCACGATTCCCCGTGAAGCCTCACCTTAGGGTTTGGAAGGATGAGCTCTCCATCCTGCTTCTGATGCAGGGGCGCGTTGAAACCCAGTTACTTCACTGGATTGAGGATTGATGGGAGTTCAGGTAAGCTTGACTGTTCAGGTAAGGCGCTGTAAAAGTTCTGTTATAATGTTCGTTGTCTAATTGCAGCAAGCGCTAATGCTTATGTCTTTTTCCCCTTAGGGGCCGGGGTTCGGAGTGCCGGAGATATGGCGCCGACCCGAAGTGAAACAGTTCTGGATGAGCGCTCAGGTAATGTCTTTGCATTCGATCATTCAATGTCTTTGTCTTTTTTCCCCATAGGGGCCGGGGTCCGGAGATGCCAGGAAGCGGCAGGACCCGAAATGCAGTGGGAATAATCCAACAGGTAAGACTTAAAAGGAAACTGAGCTTTCCTTATTCCTTTTCTCCCTCTCACCTTTGTTCTTGTCTTTTTTCCTCTAGGCACCGGGGCGTAGCTGAATCCGGAAGATCGCTGATGAAGATGGAAGCGCCTTGCAAAGGTGAGTAAAATGCAGCGCTGCAGCGATCGAAACAAAATGCCTTTAAAATGATGTCTTCCTTTTCAGGGCCGTTGGAGAAATGACTCCGGGATGCAGATTTAGCAGGTAAGGGCTTTTCTTCTTCCAGGGTGCTGGCAGGCGTGGCTGAAGTCAGGATGCAGGAGCTGACACGGTGAGCGTCCAGCTGCTAGGTGCAGAACAACGCGAAGCACGTGTGGCTGTTCGGGTGGGGTTTAAATAGCCTTGGAAGAAGTTCCTGGTATGTATCCTTCCACCAATCAGGTATGTATCCTTCCCCGACCACACCCGGGTGGTGAAGTAGTCCTACAGGTAAAGTAGTCCCATTCAGGCCTCAAGAGGGCCTGGATGAAGCAGCAAGGTCTGCATCAGGTAAGTGTGCACCCAAGCACTTAAACACATATCCTCTTCTATGAGCCTGGCGCCTAAGGCGCCAGGACTGGGGTCCGCTATGAGCCTGGCGCCTAAGGCCCCGACTTGGGCCCGCTGAGACTTCCCTGGGGAAAATGATGTCTGCCTCTGGGGTTGCTGGGCCCGGCCTGGCTCCTTGGAGGTAGGCATCATGACATCCAGATCCTGGTCCGTCCTTCATTGTCGGCGCGCGAACTTCCAAAGAGGGCATCATACTGCCCCAGGACTTGCTCCACCAGGACACCAACTTCATTGGCAGTGAAGCTGGTGGCCCTCTGCCTCTCTGGCTGGGGGTTGCCAGTGCTGCCAGATGGTGTTGTGCTGGACATGACAACCCCAGAGGCAGGAGTGGGTGGGCAACTGGGTCCTGGGGCTAGGCTGTGGAGCGATGGAATCCCAGTCGGGAGTCTTCGGTTCCAGCCGGGGTGGTCACAGCAAGTACACCCCTGGCTGACGTGCAGGCAACGAATGGCAGGGCACGTGGGCAGCAGGCAGGAGCAGATGGCAGGTGGGAGCATGCTCGGGGCTCTGGGGGGCAGTAATTCGGCCTTCTGGGCAGGAGAGTGGTCTTCCGTGTGTTTTCGCGTGGTCAGCTTGATACGGAGTGATTTGGCACGTGAATAAATTGCACGTCAGCGTGTAATTCGAGGAAAGGGCCTTAGCGCATCAGCACACGCAATCAATTTCATTGGACCAAAGGCCCTTGGAAGATGGCATGGAGTCATCCAGGTTGGTGGGGGTTTGGTGGAGGAGGAGGCCATGGAAGGGACACACACAGGGTCTGGAGGTGGGGATTCCACTGGTGCTAGTGGTGCAGTGCAGGACCAGGGACAGGAGGCAGCACAGGCCGCCGCGGAGGTGCCTGTGTGCAATCCTTTCCCTGATCCTGTCACTGCATCATCTGGCACCAGTAGGGAGGCCTACATCCAGACCCGTTTTCAGGGAGTGGATGAGCGCACAACAACTGGCCTTCCTCTCCCTGCGGACGTGGCTATCCGGGACCGTGTTGAGCCTGTCCTGGCCGGGATAGCGTTGCGTCAACGGGGCATGCGAGGTGATGTGCAGTTTTTTCGTGAAGAGACTGCATGTCATCTCGGGTGCCTCTTTGACCACGTTGACCTGCTGGGACGGGTCACCAGTGCTGTATTCCTCCGTGTGCTGGACCTCCTATTTCGGGGGTCTGCAGGAAGTTTCACACGCGAAAGGGCCTGTGCGAGTGGGGTACGTGTATTCCTGGGGTTCGCGGGAAGTCTCACACGCGATTTCAGCAGGGTACATGTATTTCGGGGGTTCCGGGGAGTCTTACACGTGAATTGGCAGTGTGGGTCCTCCCAGGTGTTCCCTCTACACCCTCCACAGCCCCTGCAGGCAGCCCACACCACAGAGGACTACCCTGCACCCCTGGTCATGTCCCACAGGCAGCCCATCCACCATGGGCATGCCCCCCAGCGAAGCCACATGTCAGCTTGCACTACTGATCACCAACACATGACCCCCTGCACCCCCACCCCCCAGCAGTGCAGGGCACCTGCCAGCAGGCCCCCACTCATGTCCCCTTGCACCCCCAGCCCCCAGCAGTGCAGGGCACCTGCCAGCAGGCCCCCACTCATGTCCCCTTGCACCCCCACCCCCCAGCAGTGCAGGGCACCTGCCAGCAGGCCCCCACTCATGTCCCCCTGCCTCCAGGTCATGACGATCCTCAATCGTGGCCCTTATGGCCAGCCTCCCCAGCCCAAAGACCCAACCAAGTATTGCATCCACCCACATAGAAAAGGCAATTACATGATACAACCCCAATGGCAAGTATTTAAATGAACACATGTCCGTCTCACACACACACAATGGGTGCAAGTGAATGTGAAAACCCATATCATGACATGCATGAAACCAATGAGATAATACCACACATCAAAGTATGAAGAAAAACATGTATTAAACACAACATGAATGGAATCTAAATCCAACACACAACAATGGGAATAATAAAAGAAAACCTGCATGTCCGTAAAATAATAAAAAACAAGAAATCATAATCCAAAGAAATCCAAAAGAAATGGTGTCCAAAGTCACAGTCCAACAAAGCAAATCCAAAGGAAAAAAGAAAGTGAAAACCATTGCTCCATGGTGAAAATAAAAAAAAGAGAACAATCCAATGGTGAACTATGTACAGATGAACAATCCAGGGTCCATGAGCCCAACTGATGAAATGAAACCTATCAAAAATACTACCTAATAAAAAACTATATACAAAAACGTGGTGCATTGTCCAAGCGCAACCAAAATAAAGAAAAAACGAAAGGAAACCTAACACTATCTAACTATATACAATGGCAGCGGGCAAGTCCAGCGGCTCACTCTGTGGTGTCCCGGGCCAGGGCGTCATCGAACTCCATGTCTATTTGCCAGAGGCCGGCCTCTGTCCTGGCCCCGAGGTCTCGCAGGGAGGCACTCATGGCCTGTTCCAACTCCCTGCGAGTTGCCTCGAGGCACTCTGCCCGCCTCAAAGCCCGACGCATGGATAACTCCGCCCTCACCATGGTGAGCCGCGCCTCTTCCGCCCGCCGCCGCTCCGAACCTATCTGCTGGCCCAACCGGTGCCACACGGATGACACTCCCATTCCTGGGTCCTCCTGCCCTCTGGCCGATGCCTGCCCCTCCGATCTTGATGGCCCGAGCCATCATTGCTCCCACCTAGAGCCTGCTCCTGCTGTCCATGTGCCGTGTCTGATGGTGCCTGCACATCCTCCATCAGCTGGTCTCCAGTTGTGGTGTCCACCCCTGCTGGGCCGCCAACTCCCGACTGTGCAGGGATGTGCAGGGATGTGAGCTCCACCAAGCTGGCTGTGTTGGTCGGGCCAGGTCCACGAGGAGGAGAGGTCCGCCAGAGTTCCCGTCACATGTAGGAACCCACCAACCAGGACGGAGCCCATATGTTCGTGGGACCCCTCGTCCACAGGTAGTGGAGAGGCAGATGACATGGCACTCTCCCCTACCTGCGGACGGGCCTGGGACGGGGCCTCCCTGCTGGTGCATGGTGGTGCAGTCACAGGGTTAGGGACAGCGACATGCACAGGCCCCTCCGCGGTGACCTGTGCTGCCTCCTGACCCTGGCCCTGGACTGCACCACTTGAACCAGTGGTACTACCCCCAACATGCCCCATGTGCGGCTCAGTAGCAGGCTCCTCCTCCTCTGTGGAGACCATCAACCTGGATGTCTCCACACCGTCTTCCGCCATTGGAAGTCCCTGTGGGGGCTCACCCGCCCCTTCCGCCACAGCCGTTGTGGCAGACGCAGCACCAGCCCCCTCGCTCCCGGATGATGGTAATTCCTGGGAGGGCGGCTGGGCCTTGCGTCGCCGCCCAGTGGAGGCATCCCCGCCGCTTGGCTCCACAGCGCCGTCTCCGCCCTCTTCTTCACTTGACGCTGCGTAGAGGGAGACATAGAACACAAGCATCAGGGTACAGTACAAAATACCCTAGACAGGAAGCAATAACACATGAGTGGCACTGTCAAATGTCACTTCCATCCTGTCATTCCACAACACATGGGTGAATGCACACAATACACATGCAGAAACAGTCCTGGCGCCTGCAATCAACATCAACATCCATGTAGAAGGGCCCCTGTAAACCAAGATGTTGCCTTCAAAGTCACATGCATCCATGGCGTTTCAAAGTCACACACACACTTCTCAGGCACACACACACATGTGCACCATACATGTACATGACATCAGCACCCATTCCTCACCCCCCCTTCATGTCCAGGAACAGAGACAGCCATGCTTTCATGTGTGCATTCCGCATAGAGCTCCCCAGGTTGCATTAAAACACATGCACCAACCATGTGGTTCACACATAACTGGTCTCACATGCATGACCATGATGTCCCTGCACACACACATCCATACATGCATGGCCTATGTCACACATACAGGCAAGCATCAGACTACCAGCACACTGCAACATGCCCTGTCTCACACAGCAATGCTTGGCCACTTACCGCTCAACTCCAGACGGGTCTGCCTCCGAAGGATCTGGGCGTGGAGCGCTGGGCCTACGCGTTCCAGGACCCTCATCTGGATGTTACTCATGGTGCCTGGCCCCCCTCCGCGAGGCACCGGGCCTTGTGGAGGGTCCTGGACCTGAAGTCCTCCCAGTGCTTCTTGACGTGCTTGATGTCGCGGGTTGCCACCCCCTACGCGTTGATGGCAACCACTATATCGTCCCAGATCCTCTCCCATCCTTCCTTGTTGGCGCCTGATGTTCCGAAGAGGGCATCATAATGCCCCAGGACATGCTCCACCAGGACACCAACTTCGGTGGCAGTGAAGCTGGTGGCCCTCTGCCTCTCTGGCTGGGGGTTGCCAGTGGTGCCAGATGGAGATGTGCCCGACATGGCAGCCCCAGAGGCAGGAGTTGGTGGGCAACTGGGTCCTGGGGCTGGGCTGTGGAGTGATGGTATCCCAGTCGGGAGTCTTCTGTTCCAGCAGTGGTGGACACAGCAACTGGACACCTGCAGATGGCTGATGTGCAGGCACCAACAGGGCACGTGGGCAGCAGACAGTCAGGCAGCAGCAGATGGCAGGTGGGAGCGTGCTCGGGGCTCTGGGGGGCAGGCCAGCTTGGTACGGAGTGATTTGGCACATGAAAAAATTGCACGTCAGCGTGTAATTCGAGGAAAGGCCCTTAGCCCGTAAGCGGGTCAGCACACATACGCGATTTCATTGGACCAAAGGCCCTTAGCGCATAAGCGCGTCTGTGACATATCGCGCACGGGCGTTGCCCTTTCACATGTAAAACTTCACGCGAACCCCAGGAATACACGTACCCCACTCGCACAGGCCCTTTTGTGTGTAAAACTTCACGCGAACCCCAGGAATACATGCACCCCACTCACACAGGGCCCTTTTGCGTGTAAAACTTCACACGAACCCCAGGAATACACGTACCCCACTCGCACAGGCCCTTTCGCGTGTGAAACTTCCCGCGCAACCCCATAATACACGTACCCTGCTGAAATCACGTGTGGGACTTCCCACGAACCCCAGTTATACACGTACCCCACTCGCACAGGCCCTTTCGCATGTGAAACTTCACGTGAACCCCCGTAATACACGTACCCTGCTCGCACAGGGCCTATCGCATGTGAAACTTCCTGCGAACCCCAGTTGTACACATACCCCACTCGCACAGGCCCTTTCGCGTGTGAAACTTCCCACGAACCCCCGTAATACACGTACCCTGCTCCAATCGCGTGTGAGACTTCTCGCGAACCCCGTAATACACATACCCTGCTCCAATCGTGTGTGAAACTTCCCGCAAACCCCACTTATACACGTACCCCACTCTCACGGGTTTTTTCGCGTGTGAGACTTCCCGCGAACCCCCGTAATACACGTACCCTGCTCCAATCGCGTGGAAACTTCCAGCGAACCCCAGTTATACACGTACCTCACTCGCACAGGCCCTTTCGCGTGTGAAACTTCCCGCGCAACCCCGTAATACACGTACCCTGCTGAAATCGCGTGTGGGACTTTCCACGAACCCCAGTTATACACGTACCCCACTCTCACAGGCCTTTTCGCGTGTGAGACTTCCCGCGCACCCCCGTAATACACGTACCCTGCTCCAATCGCGTGTGAAACTTCCAGCGAACCCCAGTTATACACGTACCCCACTCGCACAGGCCCTTTCGCGTGTGAAACTTCCCACGCAACCCCGTAATACACGTACCCTGCTGAAATCGCGTGTGGGACTTCCCACGAACCCCAGTTATACACGTACCCCACTTGCACAGGCCCTTTCGCATGTGAAACTTCCCGCGAACCCCAGTAATACACGTACCCTGCTCGCACAGGGCCTATCGCGTGTGAAACTTCCGGCGAACCCCAGTTGTACACATACCCCACTCGCACAGGCCCTTTCACGTGTGAAACTTCCCACGAACCCCCGTAATACATGTACCCTGCTCCAATCGCGTGTGAGACTTCCCGCGAACCCCCGTAATACACATACCCTGCTCCAATCGTGTGTGAAACTTCCCACAAACCCCACTTATACATGTACCCCACTCTCACAGGCCTTTTCACGTGTGAGACTTCCCGTAAACCCCGGTAATACACGTACCCTCCTCCAATCGCGTGTGAAACTTCCAGCGAACCCCAGTTATACACGTACCCCACTTGCACAGGTCCTTTCGTGTGTGAAACTTCCCGCGAACCCCGTAATACATGTACCCTGCTCCAATCGCGTGTGAAACTTCACGCGAACCCCAGTTATTCACGTACCCCACTCGCACAGGCCCTTTCGCGTGTGAAACTTCACGCGAACCCCAGTAATACACATTCCCCACTTGGCGTTTTCTGTTTGGCAGCCCTGTAAACTGGTCCAGGGTTAGCGCAGCCCTTTGTGCTGGATTGGGGATTTTGATGGCTTTTCCTTGCGCGAGGGCGTTCTTGGGGGCATAACTGGCGCTGCTGCAGGGTCGCTGCGCCACTCTGCGCCACGGCAGGTTTTGGAGGCTAAAATCCATGAATACGCTGTGCGCGGAAATCGATTTTAGCACACGCGGCTGGCGCAGACATTCACACGCGCACACTGTGCGCCAGCCGCGTGCGCCACTTATGCGCGAAATTCTATGAATTACCCCATCTCTTCATAAATAGCTTAACCACTTCATACAATATTTGAATGTTTACTTTCCATCCCTATGATTCCATCCATAAAGGGTCTGGATTAGCCCCGTCTTGCACTTCACAGATGATGTTATAATGATGGAACGTATGGATATTGCTTTTAAATGACTTTTGAAGAGCTTTGCAGAATACGCAAAACAGAAGTTTCTTCCAATAAATGTCAGCTTTGACAAAGGTTTGCAGGACTAACTTTGCATGTATTTAAGTAGCTGTCATCATATTTGGAAACAGGGTACTTTAGAGGTTATTTTCAGAGTGCCCCTATCGACCTGACATACTGCTGATGCCACCCAGGTATAACTGGCTATGGATGTCGGATCAGGTTGGATGGGAGTGTAATCAAACTGCCTTCCGGCAGTCACAGGGTGGGTGGACGAGGAAAAACGAATTGCAGTTGAATGGTAACAAGAATGAGATTTATTTTGGTGGGCCACTGATTCCTGAAAGAATGTAGTGAAAAGAAATAGGGGGTTTGCTATATTCTGAAATGACCATATTACCCCAACTTCAAGCCACAGTAGAGTCCGGCTTTTACTAACTCTATCATCCCATATTGCATTATATTGCAGATCTGATAGGGCACATGTTGTGGGGACACTTACATATTCCTGTTTAGACTGCTGCAATTACCTTTAAATGAATGGAGAATGCTGAGGGTTTAATATCATGGCTACATGTCATCCAGAATGCTGCAGTGCGACTGCTTGGTGGCTTACAAAAAGAGAGCCAGGCTGCATTTTTTGTGTTACTGCACTGGGTTTTCATTAAAGCTAGGATTGAGTTTAAATTAGGCTGTTTAAATTGGGTCTGCTCCTAGCTATTTGAGAAAAAATATCTTTTTTTATATTCCTACCTGCCTTATGAGATCGCAGGGACAGGGTTTTCTTGTGGTGCCTCACTGGAATAAAACTAAATGAGTGAATAGGGTCTACCATGTACAAGGCCCCCAGATTTTAAGTAAGGTGTTGGTTGGCCAACAAAAGAATAGACACCATTCTTCTTTTTGCAGGAAGAAACTATAGCAACATTTATTTTTCTAATCATTTAGAAGGGAGGCTAAGATCCAAATATGTTATCTGGATGATAAGCACCCCAAGGAAGCTAGGCTAGCATGAGTTGTTGCCTTATATATGTTTATACTCTCTCACACATTCAGTCACCCAGTAAAAGTAAAATCGTGGGCATACGTTGAACGAAAAAGACAAAATCTATTTGCAACCAGCATGTTGCCTGTAGGTAGAATTGGGGGAGGATCTGAGTAGGTAGTAAAGAGTGTGAGTATCAAAGTTGAGGACTCTGTTTAGAGGGAGGAAGCCAAGGAGTAGGCTTGAACAGTAGGCCAGTTTGCTGATCGCAGTATGCGTGAATAGAGTCTTTGTAGAGTGTTTAGTAAAAAAAGGGTACATTTTCAGAATGCAGAGAAGTTAATAAGAGCAGCAGAGGCAGTGGTGGTGATGAATCATTGCAGTCAGAGAGGATGTCAGGATTGCATGCCTTGGGTGAAGGTCTTGTCAGGCAAGAAGGAAATAGTAGCAGGAGGAGAGGGATGGCATTGGAATCTGGGTTAAAGATGGCTTAATTTTTTCAAGAGTATGATATGAGGCAATCAAGAGCCATCCTGTGATGAATTGCAGTGAGATAGTCCGTAATGTGAGAGGTCAGTAATGCGAGGTGGACAACTGTATGAGGATTTCGCAAAATATGCAGTTTTTATTATAAAAGAGAACATATCAAATACCTCACTGTGACCACTATCCCGAGGAATTCCCTGCCTAATCTAAAGCTAATTGAATACACTCTAACACATCATTTGTTTTCAGACTCAACAACAAATACACAAAGAAAAGATATAGCAATTCAACATGACATGAACAATATCCACATTTCCTAGATTACCTTCTAATGTCCTGGGAGATTCCACTTCCCCAGGATTCAAAGTCGCTTCGACAAAAGCTCAATGAAAGGAAGAAAATGTCTTCACTCCGTTCTTGAAGTTCCAAAGTCAAAGGAAAAGTGCAACAAAAGTTTCACTGGTGACAAATCTCCTCTTTTGGGGGAAGGTATCCAATTCCCACTTCTAGCAAAATAGCCCCAATGGTAATCCTGGCAACAATGCTTTGTCAACGATACACAGTTCTTGCTTAACAGTTAGGATTCCTTAAATTATAGTTTCAACATTCAAAATAGTATATATGTCAGGATGATATTTTAATAATGCTGCTTCTAGTTCAACAACTATATTTCTACTTGTGTTACCACGAGAACTGTCACCTTTGTCCCACAGTATGTCACCTTGAGTTAGACATCTGTAATGTAGCATCTACAGACAACCAGATAAACCTCTTTAGTTTCAATTCTTTGGACTACTGCCACAGTTTCAATTACTTTTTGACAAGATCGTTTTTTAAAGCAATTCAACCTCCTGAGTTAGGCAAAGCACTCTCCCTCCAAATAGCTTTCTTCAAAGGGGCAGCCTCTTTGCCTTTCTTGTCCACGATAACAACTTTTTAGCCTTTAAGACTCACTTCTCTCTGGCTTGCACAATCTGGGGCATTACAGGTTGAGTCTAATTGAAAATATTCTTTACCAGCAGCCAATTCCCCTTCCCCAACTTTACCTGCACCTTTCTGCCAGCTTTCAGCTAACAATTACCAAGAATCCTTAGTGCCAATCTCTTAGCTTCAGGTAATACTTGCACACTGTTGGTTTAGGCCAATTAACTGTTAATAACTTCACAATATTGCTGGTTTGCTTGTTATCTCTGCAAAAGGTCGGTTTCAATGTTAGAATGGGGTGTATCTTGGCTTGGGCAATGCTTGTTTTCGCCAACAGTTTACAATTTTTAACGTCTTGTAATACAAAGTATAAGGATCAGTCTTTCGGTAGGAACTATAATTAGGCACAAGGAACTACTCTTTGATGGAGTTTTCAAGCTTTAAAGATGGATATGTAATTGTATTCCCGTAGAAGAAAAGGATAGAGTTCAGGCCAACTTGGTGAATCTCAATTATGCACAAGTGGCCATTCTTTAATGTAGTTTTCCCACTGTAAGGTTTTAACTCTTGTATTGTCAAAGTTAAATGTTTGGAAATCCTCTTACCACCGTTCCCTCTTCTTAATTAGGGACACACGACCACTCTTTGAATAGGAATAGTTTTTGAATAGCAGAACAATAGGTTTTGGTAAAATTAAGCTTCTTACGTGTGTAAGAAGCTCTTCATTCCATGCGCGTCTGTTACAATTCCATTGATTAAAAGGATTTTCAAAAAAAACAACTTCTATTCGATTAAAGTCTTACGCGAGTGGCTAAGGAGCTGGTATCGTTCCCTGAAAGGCTTACGCAATGTTTAAGAACACCATGCTTCAGAATGTGGCTGTTGGGCTGCCTGGAACGCTGCTCTTTTTAGAAATCAACGGATCTCTTTCTATGGAGTTGTAACTCGTCCCACTTTTTCACTAACACTACAAAAACTGCTGGCTACACACCTTGTGCACGCACGCGTTGTGTAAGTGGCTGTAAAGTGGCTGTTGGGCTGTTTGGCTGAGATGCTGTGGCCGGGCATTCTAAGGTAAGACATTATTTGTCATTTTTGTCATCCTGTATCACAACTCGTTATTGAAAGAGCAAAACAGTCCCTGACATGCACAGCCAGACAAAAGCTCCACGCTCTCTTAAAACATACAATCTACGCAGTAGCATAATGATTGATCTTCAAGCCCCAGAATTGGACGTGGGCGGATTCCAGTATTACTTTCCATCACCAAAAATCCCTGACAGGACCGGATTGTTTGAGTCTGGCCACGTAAGTTTCTGTTCAAGAAGTTGTGAACCTTCATTGCAGCCTTCAACCTGCTGCCACCCTTGATGTAGTTTCTCCTCCAAGAACCACTTTACAGGCGCACTCTTTGGGCTAATGGCTTAGACTTTACTGTCACTGCAAAAACATTAAAAGATTAATCAATTAACACTTTCCAAACAAAATATGGAGCGCTGGTGATATGCATAATTGTGGAGAGTCTAGAGACTGCACTCATTGCTATGCGAGAACAAAATAATACATCTGAAACACCAAACATAATGCATAACATCGATGCAGATTGCATGCTCTCTGCTTGAAAATTCCTAAATGATCAAAGCCCTTCTCTTCCTGTCTCTCCATTATCTTCTAAGACATTAAATACAGAAAGGTCAGGTGAACTCCAACTTGAAACCCCTCCCAGATGCGACTCTAACTGCGCTCAGCTTTGTTTTGACATCACTAGTCAATGGGCCTCATTATGACATCGGCGGTAGCTGTGCCTGTAATACAGGCAAGGTTGCCACCGGTGTCATTTTTTTCCAACAGCCACGATTGGGCAATTACCGGGCATTCCGGCCCTGTCGGATGCGTTTATAATGGTGCCGGTGCATCCGACATGCTGTGCGACCTGGCGGGCAGAAAGGCACGCGCGAGCACAACTCATAGTTTGCCGGTCCGGGAACTATGGTACCGGCAATCTTACTGGGACTTAAATAAGCCCGCTCGGCCGTCCTCGGCTTTCAGATTATGTTCAGCTTCGATGTCCAGGATCACGGGAAACTCCAGGAGTATTCAAGAAGGTGTTGGGGGCGCGCAGAAGCGGCACAGAGATTCTGGGAAGTAGAAAAGAGGGAAGACGTCGAAAGAAGGGAATCCAGGGCCGGGGGATAGCAAGTAGCACTAGAGAAAGTTCAGAACACACGTCCGATCACAGCTAGTAGCAGCGTTGAGAAGCGTGGGGCCGCGGCGGTGTGGCTTCTTTATAGAGGACGCTGCGTAGAACGTGAAGACTGGCAAGCAGCGTGCTGAGCTTGCCGCCATGTTGGTAGTATTATGGAGTGTAAGGCCCGACGTGACAGGGACCAGGAAGCCCAGAAGGGGCGAGTTCGATGGTTCATGACAAATGAGACATTCAAGTCCATCACAGACTTGAAATAATCCATGAAAAGACTAGAAGCAAACACCACCAACTTCCACACAAGTACTAAAAATTCAGTCAAATGGATTGAAGCTCTACTGAGCACAACCCCCCCTCAAAAACATGAAATCAAGACTCAACTATACGCACTGAAGCAGTAGTGAATTCTCCTATTAGTCACAGGCCGAGTGATGTCTTTAAGGACACACCACTCTCTGAATCAGTTCTGGATGAATTCAGAAGGCTAAGAAATATGGAAGACGATTTTTCTGAAAAAGAAGTGGTTACAATAGATCTGTCTGATCCCAATCCAATCTCAAAAGGAGAGGTAATTCCCCCAACTGAACCCAAATGTAACGGTCAAAAGAAACATAAAAAAAAGAAAAGCTTGCCAATGATAATGTTCCTCTAACTCATAACAAACCTGAAAGAAAAAACGAAAACAAAACGAACATTAACATAAAAATAAAAAATTCTGTCAAATCAAGCTTCATTCAAGCCATATCATTTCTGAACAGTGAATCAGTGGAGTCATCTTTTCAATGCAAAAAAAGAGTCTAGATTCTTCAAACCAGACTGTTTCTGCTGAGATTCGTTTTGATATTCCAAGGCCAACTACCGTTCCTTGAATAGTAACAGCTACAACTGCTGTTCAGACTGATGGATGGTCTACTGCTGCCTCTCAAACTCCCCAGTTCTCAACATCTTCATTTACGAACTGATATTTTATGAATGTAAAAAATATCAAGAGTCAAAGTCAAATCTGGGAATGAGAGAAAAAAACAAGAATCATGAGCCCAAACATTCCCAGGAACTAGAACTTCTGATGTCCTCAATGTTCAAATAAACAAAGAAAAAAGGCTTGAACCAGTATTTTGCACTGGACAGAAAGCCTTTTCTTCCCCTAACACCACTTCCACGATAACAACATCTTATTAGGCATCAATACCATCTCAAAGCAATGCTTATTTATTTTTTATTTTTTTATTTACTTGTTTGTAATCAAAACGCAAGTTTGATTTTCACAAGAAATCATTTCCAAAGGCGATAGGGTGAGGAAAAATGAAGAGTAGAAAGAAAGAATGCTTATTTAACAACTGCAACCTGTGAAACTAGCACAGCCGTCCCCTGCATGCATGAACTGCTTCAATAAATGTTGTTATGGTAGAAGACAACGTCAAATCTACAGCGATTAACTCAATTGACCTTCCTTTTGATGTATCCCCTTTTGCAGTACCTAGGATCTGGCTGCACCAGTTCAAAAGAGGGAAAGGTTTTAAATCTCTGAATAGGTAGTGCTAGCTTAACAATCCTTAAAAATATCCCAGATCTGTATCTAGTTTCGTCAAATGACATTGAATTTGTTTGTTTCCCAAACCAAAATTGTACTTACATAGCCAAATTAAACCAGATTGAGTGCACAAGCAATACTTCTTGCAAGGAGAGACTTAAATAACTTGGGTGTTGAAATAGAGTGTGATGATCACTCTACCTTTAGAGCCTCAGGACCAACATCAACATACAATTCGAATGTGTCAATCATGGAAAGAAATAATCCCTCAAAGCCTGTGACAGCTACAATGTGGGAACTCTTGCCTGAGATCTTGGGAGAAATCCGTGAAAGGACATGTGCAGTGTCTCTAGCAAAACAGGACTTGAAATGATTGGGTTAGAATATGTGAGGCTCCGGATCATTCAAAATTAAATCCATTAAATAAGATCTCAAAAAATATGATCTAATCTTATTTCAAGAAACATGGCTACTAGAATGCTTAAAGTTAGATGGTTTTCTAACCCTAGACTGTAAAGAAACCTGCACTGGTGGGGGGCGTCTGTACTCCTGCTCTCTATATGGTAGAGGGGAGGCACAGAGGACCCCAGCCAAGATTCTCTATTACGGTAGCAAGGGGCGAGCAATCAAGGCCTAGAATCTCAGGAGGTGATGCGGGCTGGTTCGTAAGTACAGTGTAGTCCCCAAGCACCCACAAAGGAATGTCCACACACTGTATTAGTTAAAACACAGTCTTTATATAAATAAAGTTCAATGTTATATACACTATCACGATAATACACTTTGTGCTCCGACAATTCTAAAATGGTAAATATATACAGTTCTAGGAGGTACCACGATGATTCTGATTCCATTAAAATGCATCAACGGTACTTAGTTCAAATAGCATATGAATCAACACAGCAAAACAATATCAACCATAGACTTAGGAGGAAGAAAGGTTGGTTAGACAATTGGCAGAATACTAGGCCCCTACCAATAAGCACAGTTCCGTATGAGGATCCCCCCACCTGAGCAACCTGTAAATGAAGATGCACTACAAGCCCAGTCCATATATTGTCTATTAGAGTCTTATTACACGGCCACGGTAGTGGCCGTGTAGTTATGGTTAAGTTTCTGTTTCCATAGGAAGAGCACTTTTTGGGCGGCTTATAACTCCGCTCCCCCTGGACGAATCCTCACCAAACTTTGCAAAACAAGGATACGGGCCACTCTGAATTTCTTCGCAAAGTTTGGCGATGTTTGGTCCGGGGGGGCAAAGTTATAGGGGGGTCCAAAGAACGCCTTTTTTTCCCATAGACTGAATGGGGGAAAAACTTTGTGCACGGCTACAGGTCAAACCGCTGAACGGATTTTGACGAAATTTGCGGCAGGTACGGGGGCCTGGTGTAGAAAGCGTGTTTTTGTAAATTTGGTGACCTTTCATGCAGTACTTTTTATTAAAATAACCAAAAAGTAGGTCTGAAAAAATTAGTGATATCTATGTCCGCTACGCAGTCACACTTCCCTGTTCGGACCACGGACAAGATACCGATTGGCTAAGGGGCTGGCGGCATGAGCGCGGACATGCAACGTCTCTGCCGATTGGCTGCTGCGAGATGTGTTGCGCGTCAGATTGCTTGGATGCACCCGACATCTTGGATCCACCGATAGCGGTGCAACAACCAGCGTACACAGCAACAACCAGCGTACACATGCTATATTTATAAAAGTCTTTTGCTGTGTCACAGAGCGTTGGGAAAGCTTCAGACAGTAAGACATGGGTGATCAATGCATTTGTTATGGGTGTCAGTCTTCATGATGCATTTTCTATGGCCACCTTGTACACACAGAAAATGAGGGGTGTAATAACGGTAGGATTTCAGTCCATGCAGTGCACAGGAAACTTGTAACTGTTGTAAGGACACGCATAGTGTTTGCGAACATTGAAATTGACACCATGCAATAATTGATTTACTTTTTCCTATGGGTATTATTATATTCATTACTACGCCGCCATGGGTGTGACATGCTACAGTGGTTGTGGCCAGGGCCTAGAGTCTTGGATGCATGGCCGTCGGCCGAATGACGAAGGCCTTACTTCCAAGACTGTAGGCCCTGGCCACAACCACCGCAGCATGTCACACCCATGGGTACACCCGTAGTATTGCGTATCCATTGTGTAGTTGTGGGGAGTGTGTGCAGTGTTGGGTGCATGGCCAAATACAACAAATTTGTAAGTATTGACGTGCAAGCCACTGCACACCCATCCCATGTAATATTTATGGACATACAGCTAGGAGTGAAGCCTTTGGCCAGAAGCACTGAAGGATACCACACCTATAGAAAACCCCCCACTACCACACATCACACAGAGGTGGTTGTGGGGAGACCCTGCACTCTTGGGTGCATTGTAGTGGTAGCGAACATTGAAATTGACAACATGCCATAATTGCATTCGTTTTTCCGGTATCAGGTAATATTTTCGCCAGCAAAAATATCGCCGTACATATGGTCGTCGGGAACGGCCATAGGCAATATTTTTGGTGGCGAAAATATTAGGTGCGGGGGTTGCAGGGGTGTCCCCCGTAGAGTCCATGTGTTATTTTCGGCGCAAAAATATGGCGATATTTTTGCATCGCAATATTTTTGCGGCGAAAATATCACATGGAACTGTTTTTCCTATGGGTATTATTATATTGATTAGTACGCCGCCATGGGTGTTTCATGCTACAGTGGTTGTGGCCAGGGCCTAGAGTCTTGGATGCATGGCCGTCGGCCGAAGGCTGAAGGCCTTACTTCCAAGACTGTAGGCCCTGGCCACAACCACCGCAGCATGTCACACCCATGGATACACCCGTAGTATTGCGTATAAATTGTCTAGTTGTGGGGAGTGTGTGCAGGTTTGAAGAACAAACTTGTAAGTACTGGACGTGCAAGCCACTGAACACCCATCCCATGTAATATCTATGGACATACAGCTAGGAGTGAAGCCTTTGGCCAGAAGCACTGAAGGATACCTCACCTATAGAAACCCCCCCCACTACCACACATCACACAGAGGAGGCTGTGGGGAGACCCTGCACTCTTGGGTGCATTGTAGTGGTAGCGAACATTGAAATTGATAACATGCCATAATTGCATTACTTTTTCCTATGGGTATTATTATATTCATTAGTACGCCGCCATGGGTGTCACATGCTACAGTGGTTGTGGCCAGGGCCTAGAGTCTTGGATGCACGGCTGTCGGCCGAAGGCCTTACTTCCAAAACTCTAGGCCTTGGACACCAACACTTCAGCATGTCACACCCATGGATACCCCCTTACTAATGCGTATCGATTGCCTGTTTGTGGGGAGTGTGTGTACTCCTGGGTGCAAGGCTGAAGGCCATGCCCCCAGCAACAAAGCTATAAACTCTTCACTTACAAGCCCACATGGGTTTCATGTAGTGCAGTGGTTGTGGACAAGATGTGTACTTTTGGGTGCATGGTTGCAGGCTGTATGCCATACACCCAAGCATGCACCCAACTGGAAACTTGTATGCACTGGAGTTATAAGAGACTTCCCAAGCATATATTGAAATGTATGGCCATACACCTAAAATGTTAGGCCCTGCACACAAACAGTGCACCATTTCAGAGCTACAGAGACACCCCTAGTAGTGAGCATCAGTCAGGTGGCTTTGAGGAGAGTCTGCAGTCATGAGTGCATGGCCGCCGGCCATGCACCCAACAGCACAGTTATATGTAGCCATGCACTCAACAGCACAGTTATATGTAGTGTACTTACAAGGCAGAATGGGTACGATATGGTGTGGTAGTGCATCACTATGGCGGCTGTGGGTAGAGGATTCAATCGTGGGTGCATGGCCGAAGGGCATGCCCCCAAAAGTGTATTTGTTCGTAGTGTACTTAAATGACACAATGGATGGCATGTGGTGTGGTAGTAGTGGTCAGGATGCAGAGTATTTGAACAAAGTAATAAGCACTGCAGTTATAAGTAACTATGCATTTTAAATACTGTATACCCATACATTCATAATGCTAGGGCCTCAAACTCACATTTGTAGCCTGTGGCTACAAACTACTGCACCATATCACAGCTATTGGTACACTTGTACTATGTAACATCATTAAGATGGTTGTGGGGAGGGCGTAGCGTTTTGGGAGCATGGCCAAAGGCCATGATCGCAAAATCAAGTTTGTACTCAGTAAATTGACAAGGCACAATGAATCCGATATGCTGTGGTCTTTCTGGCCAGCACCCAGACTCTCGACTGCATGCCCAAAGGCCATGCACCCAAGACTGAAGTCATAAGCAGTGGAGTTACAAGTGAATATGGGTGTGGTGTAATGCGCTAGTTGTGTGGACGCCCTAATGTCTTGCCTGCATGGCTGCAGACGATGGTCTGAACCGTAAATTTATAAGTAGCTAATTCACAAGGACCATGGTTTTGATATGCAGCGATGGTTGTGGCTAGGAAGTATACTCTTTGTACCTTGGTCGTAAGTCATAGGTGGTAGGGTACACACCAAAGATTCAAGGGCCAGCCTACAGGCACTGCAGCATATTAGTACCATAGATTGGACGTGTAAATTCGCATGTGTACAAAATGACTGCCAATATACTTACTCCTTACTTTGTTTAGAATCCACATACAATTTTTGATTGGTTATCGTACTTGGCAGAAGTATCCCTTTTTCCATTTCTTTTGATAAAAGAAACAGGTATGTTAGTGTTTGCATTTTGTTGGAAATTTACTACATTGCTTAATAGACAGTTTACCTTTTTTTTTAGACCATCATATTTAGTTTACAAACCAGTATACTGTGCTTTGCGCTCAGTTTCCGTGTTTGCTTTTCTAATCCTTGGGTCTGGGGGAAAAAAATCCTTGTCGGATTAAAAAAAACCTTCATTTACTATGGTACTAACTACTTCCTTGTTTCCTTTGAGTGTTTCCTTCATCTTTCTGATTAATGTTATGTTTGTTGCCTTCCTGCCCATTGTTACCAACAGTTAGATACCTGTAGGCGTATTCTAACTGTGCATTTGTTCCTACAGCTTTGTGATATTCATTCATTTGTGTCGTCGTTGTATCGTGTTTCCTTCATCTTTCCCATTAATGTTATGTTTGTTGTCTTCCTGCCAATTTTTAACAACAGTTAGATACCTGTAGGCGTATTGTACCTGTGCATTTGTTCCCAACGATTTGTGATATTCATTTATTTGTGTCATTCTTACATCCTCTTGGGTAGTTAGATACCTGTTGGCGTATTTTAACTGTTTGTAGTCTTTCACATAATTGTTTTAAAAAATCTTGAAGTACACATCATTTCATACATTTTGGCTTTAAGAACATTAAATACGCATTTCTAAGATTAGCTGGCAATCTCTGCTTCAGAGTAATGGTGGTATCATTACATTCGAACCATCCACAATTCTTTTTAATGTATGCAGTGTAGTGACCTGCATTGGTTGTAGCTCCTGCATGGTAGATTATACCCACTGTTGTAAAGGTTTTCTTTCCAAGCGACACTTGACCGTGTGTGAATTCAGTCAGTTTGCAGTTGTTTTTGGTGGCATCTGCATTATAACGTAGAAGCATAAGAACACAAATCGCTCATTTGGGATTTCTTCCTGTATGACTTTGCTACAGAGAGTGCATGTATGTTTCCACATGTACGAAATCTGGAAGATTTCATTAACAGGTATGCTTTTGTTTTCCAATGCTAATAGTATGTACATTAGAAATTCTTGTGGATCTTCTTGTGAGTTCATAGTGAATCTCACCATTCCAACACAGTCGCCCAATTGTTCCCTTACTTCATGAACACTGTATGTGTTGTCAGGATTGCTAGTTGCATTTCTATGCAGCACTAACATTTGCAAACACAATTGGTCTGTACTGTGCAGGTAAATATCGTTAACAATTGGTGGCAATTGAAATAGCATATTCATTGCTACATTTGCATAGCAATTTACCCCACTTTCATTTGCAAATTTGAATGGTCCCGCAAGTTCTGTATCTGAGTGCATTTGTCTGATTTTCTGTTGCTTCTTTGCCGACGTCCCTGGATTATATTCCCTAATAGGTTCTTCTATGTTTGCAGTAATTGGTGAAACTTTACCTTCTTTTCTTTTCTTTCCGGAATTTGCTGTTGGATTCTGTTGCATTTCTGTTTCATTTACTTTTCTTTTACCACATTTTACTTTATCCGGAACAGGGTATTGTTTCAGATGAGGGGTGTACAGTGAATGCAATCTATTGTATTCTAGAATGCAAGGAATGTCAGCTTTGACTTTACTTGCATCAAAGTTCATTAGCAATAGACCGTCAAGAGTATGTAAGCGTGATAATGCTACGTAGCTCATGCCTTCCTTAAAGACTGTATTTCCTATATCTATCAATGCTTTGTCTAGGGTAAGACCTTGGGATTTATGAATAGTAACTGCATATGCAAGAGTTAGAGAAAATTGCTCTCTACGTACATACATGTCTTTGAAGAGAAGGAATCGAGCAATTGAGCGCCCTATCCTTTTCACTTCTGAAACTTTTTCAAAGCGAATATTAACACACTGAATGTTGCTATCACGTGGGTATGATTGAAAGCCAACAAATGTGCCCAGTGCTTCATTAACTAACCCCCGCTCTACGTCAACGTTACGTTTAAGCATTACTCTACAATTTAAGAATAATTTCAATATTTTTTCCAACCCAGCTGTGTTGGAGATTGAATTTTCTAAACTATTTAGTTTTGTTGTGGCTTGCTCACACATGGGTACTGTCATACCATGTACGTCTAGTTTGTCTGTGGTGCTAATTTCCAGTATTGGTTGCATTTCTTTATTTAACATTGTTTCATTGAATTTGAAACAGCTTTCAAGAGTTGGCATTAAGGCCATACAATTGACATTTTTGTGCGCTATTTGTTCCATAACATCAGTTGCACATGCATTGTCGCCATAAAGTGCATGTATGTGCCGGTTTTTCAATACAACTTGTGCTTCTTGCGATAATACACCAACTCTAAAACTTTTCAAGATGTTGGCATAAGTGAGATCTGCAGATTGCCGCATGTTCTCAGTTAATTCTCTATATTGGAAATGTTGCCAAAGGTTTACATTACCTATGCTAACGACAGTTTTCCGGCAGATTTTGTGGCCTAAGTTTTTTAAATCGGTTCACCTTTTACTGGTGTCAATTGTAGAACATCTCCGAAAACGATAATGTGTTTCCCTGCAAAGAGTTCTTCCTTGTACTTTTAAGTACTTCTTGCAATCTGAGATGAATCAAAGCCAACATTAGTTTGGAGACCATGCTCACTTCATCTATTAGTAGCATTTTCATTTGTTTCAATACTCTGCGTAATTCCATTGCAACTTCTGCAGAAAGTTTGTAGTACTCTAATTTATTTTGATGCTCTACTGGAAGCAGTAGTAATTAGTGTAAAGTAACACTGCCTATGTTGTAGGCAGCTAAACCTGTGGGGGCCGTTACAACAGCTGACAGTTTGTTGTTTGTCAATTGTTGAAGGAACTTGCTGATGATTTTGATTAAGAATGTTTTACCTGATCCAGCTTCACCACTGACGTACAGCTGTATAGGTTTGTAATTTTGGCAGGTACATTCTTTATTTTCATGTTGTACACCATGTACAATTTGTTTTGTTACGTCTTCAAAAATGGTGCACTGATCGTTGTTAAGTTTTGCTTCCTGTACAGTTAAGTCTTCTGTATCTTCTTGATAATGATACATGTTGTTTTCTACTTCTGTCATAGCTACTTCAGCCTCATTTGCTATTAGTGGTTGTCCTAGGGGTTCTTGACTTCCTGTTAAAGAAGGTTGACTACTGTCAGAAGAGTCCTTATCTAGTTGGGCCTGAAGTTCTTCTTCCTGTTGCTGCTCATTGTGTAACATTGTTTTGTATTGCGTAAAGTTCACATTGGTGATAGCACTTTCATTTGCTTTGAAAGCATCTTCATAGCAGTCATAGTTATCTAGTATGTCTTCCTCTTTTCTCCATGGTTTGAAAAGTTGTAACAGAGACATGTAATATAGTTCTTTCTGTTGAGGAGTTTTTAATGACAATTTTACATGATTAATTAAACTTCGTTTGGTAAGTTTCACTAAGCTCCCTTCGCAATCGGTCACTCTATATCTACGTTTGCTTACATCGGGTTTTACATTATTTTTGTATGCAAAGTTTTGAGCTATGTGGTATAGACACATGCTTTCCAGAGTGCTACTCCTGTTCGGATAGTATGTGTCCAGTAAATTGTTTTTTATAATGTCTTGGCTGTTGGGATTATTTCTGGCAATTGTTTCTATGTCCTCATATGATTCTAGCATTCTTTTTCTAGATTTTGCAGGACCAAGACTGAGCCATACTATGTTGTCTGATTTTCCATATAAAGCAGTACCGGTTAAACGATCTGCTGCTTCATAGGTGCCACATTCTCTATGAGAAAGCATTTTTATGCCTAGGCTGTACAATTTCTGTGATAATGTTTTGTCGGATGCTAGGTCATCCCAGAGGTCTTGAAGCTCTGTTTTTTCTGCTTTTGTTAAGTAGGCTGTAACATATCGTGCAACTGCAGTTGAATTGTCTGCAATGTACTGCACATCTATGTTTGCATTCCATAAGAGGGCAATTATTGCATTGTAATCATTGATATATTTTCATTCCTCCCTTGTTTTTATGTAATACGTGTTCTTAGGTGATTTTCCTTTAACACTATGTCGAACTGAGGACATGAAGTTGTTTACTTCACCAGTTTCTGTAACTGGTCAAGGGAAACCAAAGCGGCATTTGGTGTAGTATTTACCTTTGTTTTTGTATTTGCGACGACAATATTTGCCACATTTGTGTCTTTGAAATTGTAAAATCTGCCCATGCAGCTCACTATGTGTCTGTTGAGAAGGGATTACACAAGTGACATATTTTTGGATAATCTGCAAAATAGTGCTGTCACTGTTGTGACCAAATTTCGGTGACCTTTGATCCATAACAGCATGTGAATATGTGGTTCTCCTCTCGCTTGATATTCTTTTCTCCAAAAGAAGTGTTGCACTTCTCCAAGGGGAGGAACAGTTTTATTGCAAATAAAGTGTAGCATGGCAATGAAACGATGATGGAAATATCTTGAGACATTAACTGGATTTAGAGAGCAAAGTTCTCCAGGTGTTAATATATCTATGTTGTTTTTGTTGCTGTTTGCTATGCATAGGAACTCATGTAAATCTTCTCATGCATATTCGGCACAATTTAGCGTAAAAAACCAAGTCGTTGGTCCAAGGTTTCTAATCATACAATGCAAGTCTCTGTTAGGCAGAAACCTGTGCAGTTCCCTTAGGGACCACTGGTAGCAGTCTGTACCACCCAGATTTACCTGGTAGCTGTGGCTGAGCAGTCAGACTTCTCTCAAGAAGAGTTAGACAGTATATAGAATATACACATTAGGTACCAAAATACAGTAGCACAAGCAAACACGGACCAGAGCTTTGGTATAAAAGTATATAATTATTTATTTAAAAACACACTTGTAAAAATACACTAACACTAATATGGCAAGCAAGTTCAAAACACAGTCACTATCAATATGTATACATCCCTGATTACTTATTGAACAAGTCTTAGTTGAAACACCACTTATTTGCAGACAGAGGTGAGCGCTTAACCGAAGATGGCACTCCAATAAGTTAGTTAAAAAGGGAGGGAAAAGGCAGAATTAGAAAGCACACAATACCAACACTTTTAAAAGAACCACAGCAAGGCAAGAAAGGCAGAATCGACTGTAGAGCAAGAAACTTCATAGGCCAGGCCCACTCTTGGAGAGAACAAGGCGAAATGTGTCCAAGATCACATAGTTGACTTGTACTTTAAATGTCTTTGCAGATAGTTTAAAAGGAGTTGGATCAGTTCAGAAAAAGTTAGTTAGCAGGTCCCAGGTCACCCCAGGATAGAGAGTCAAGGATTTACGGGACACCTTGAACAGTCTGTTGCAAGGGAGACCAGGCGGAACACAGTACCTGAAATGGTGAGAAAGCTCCAGCGAGGGCAGATGTTCCTGGTAGCGGGTGCAAGTTGGTGCTTCATCCAGGGGAACAGAGGATCTCAACGTGGAGGAAAGCTGGAGGTCGTTGCACTGCCAGGGAAGAAACCAGGCGCGGAGTATCCCGGTTAAATGGTACTACACTTTTATTCGCGGTAGTGGTGAAGCGTGGCTATCCGGCCGCCAGGGTGCTTGGCATGGGTGATTCGACCACGAGACGATCCAGGAAGGTGAAAAAGAGGACGAACTGGTTATCCCCACCAGTTCAAAGCAAGAAGACTCTCCGGGATGAAGATCTTCTCTGTCGTCGGGAAGTGGTGAGGCGGTTCAGCAGGGCTCCACCGGTGGTATCATTGTTGCAGGTCAGCTCAGCTTCTCCCTCTTCAGATTCTTTGTTCCTGTGGCGACTTCTGAAGTTCCAGTCCCCAAAGCCCTGCTTTTATGCAGAAAACCCCCATTCATCAGTCCTAGCTGTCACTCAAACATGCTAAGTGGTGAGCCGGGCGGCTCACCACTGGGCCAATCATACAAGAGTGCGACTTGAGTTGCCGAGGCAACTCAGTCCAGGGTGCCTAAACCCCCATTCCACACATCCTGTAGACCCAGATAGAGTGGCACCACTTTTGGAGGCTTCTGTGCAGAAGCCCGCCAAAAGTGAAACAAAGGGCTCAACTTGGGTTGGAGTGACAGAGGCGAACACAAACGCCATTTTAAAACCGAGTCCTGGCAAAAAGACCCAACCGGGGAATAAATATTAAATAAATAACCTGGCGGTATCTTTGACATTGCACCAAAAAAAGTGGTGCGTTTAAAATGAATGGGAAAATCCCATAGGAAATATTCTGGTGGAATATTTTGTGTGGTAACCACTGCCACCAGCCAGAAACTCGACGAGGGGGGACTGCACAGTGCCCCCTCGAAAAACAGACCCAGGGGCAATCGAATTGCCCCGACCAGTACGTCCACAATATGATGGTTTGTACTGGTTTCTGTTCATAATTTGGGACTAGTAAAACCAATGGTGACTTTACATGCCCTGGGAGACAGTAGTCAGTCCCAGGGTATGGAGTCTATGTTTGGGGGTCACTATGACACCCCTGGGTTACTGCACTGAGGGTGCTGTGTAACCCACTTAGCCAAAAACACATGAAGCCCTATGGAGTAAAAGACCCCATAGCCCATAAAACACATTACAAAGTCAAAGGATATCTCAAATCATGTCTAAGAGTGGGAGAAAAAGAGTCTCACTCTTAGCAGAAGAAAAAAAAGAAACCCCAAAAATCCAGCAAAGCTGCTGGGGGACTCACTAGGTTTGGGAAATTAGCCTATACAGAGAATTCTCCCTAACACTCGCCCCCCCTAAGGGAGGGAGGATTTAATCCACTCCTGGATGAATCTCATACCTCTAGTCGATGACATACATCCTAGGGAGACCATCAGCATTTTGGTGGTGACACCCTGACCTATGTTCTGTGGTCAAATCAAAGGTTTTCCTTTGTAAGCTATATGACCTACAAACCCTTTGAGGAACATCAGTCTTTTTGAAACTATAGGGGATCTGGTTGACCAGTCCCTCAGAAGTTGGTACAACTTCTGAACCTGTGTTAGGCTTTTTCAAGGGGCCCTTATAAAGGATTCCCTTAGATCTAGAGGTTCCTCCAGAGGTCCTCACCACTTCTCTGTTGGGAGAAGGTGGGGTTTTAGGCCTCTTGGTTGGAGGGGATGGAGATAAGCAAGGTACATGTTTCTCCTTCCTCTTAGATCTCACCTTACCTACTTTAGGAGTTTCAATCCCAAGGCTAGGATTTGAGTTGGAGTCTTCAGTAGAAGGTCCAACAGTCTGAAGGTTTTTGGCCTTCGACTTTCCTTTTCTGGTTTTCCACCAGCACTGAGAATTACCAGTGCTCTTAGGCCTAGTTAGGGGTCCAGTTGGTCTATCCACCTCTTCCTCAGAAGCAGGGGGAGTCAACGACTCTAAGACTGGGGGAACAATGATGGAGCTTGGTTCGGGCTCCCATTTCCCTAACATTTCAGCCTGAAATCTGCCTGGGTCAGAGGTCAATTTACCAACACCAGGGCTTGTAGTGGGGTTCTCAGTAGAGATTCCCACAGGCTTAGAGTGGTTCCTTAAGGTGGCCTCTCTAGCCAGTTTTGTTTGGTTCTGCGTCTCCATACTGGGAGGCCTGGGGGTACTGGATACTACTCCAAGAGTTCTTAGATCATTCCCCAACAGGACTCTCCCAGGCACCTCAGTTTGAACACTGACAGCAATCATCACTGTCATGTTGTTACACTGTATGAGGGCTGGTAGAATTGGAACCATTTGGACAGGGCCTTCAGGCATCTTAGTGGGACCTTTGGGTGCCTTGGCAACATCCTCAGGCCTGAAAAAGCTTTCATCCACTACTGTTCTGCTGGCCCCAGAGTCTCGCCTGGCAGGAGCATCCTGGTCATTGACAAGAACATTGTCCATATAATAAACTTTAGAGTTTTCTGGTATGGAGTTGTACGCACTCCTATTCTGATCACTAACCATACCCATGGACTCTACTGTTACACTTGCTTGAAGACCCAAAGGTTCTTCAGCAAAGACTTCAAAGTGAGCACTAGCCATTTGGACTTCCTCCTCAGGAGTGAAGGCTAAGGAGACTGTGCTGATCCCTGTAGGTTTACCCTTACATTTTGGATCTCCTTTGATATGGTCAGTTGCCTTACAGACATAGCATACTCCAAATGCTCTCTGAAAGGGTGGCTTGTTCTGACCTCCTTCTGGTTGTTGACCAGAAGGTACACTAGCCTGTTGTGGTTTACCCTGGTTATTTTGTTGTTTGTGGCCCTCTTTAGGTTGGGAGGTATTAGAAGTCTCTTGGTTCCCTTTTGGTGGCTGCTTTCCCTCATCCTTTTTCTGAGTGACCCCTGAATCCTTGTGAGTAGCCCTATTGGCAACCCACAAGTCAGCAGCCTTAGCTAGCTTTCTGGAATCTAATTCCTTTGAATCAGCCAAGCGCTGTCTGAGCTCAGGAGAGCAGGCATCATAAATTGACTCCAACATAACAAGATTTCACATTCCCTCATAAGTGTTCACCTTGTAACCCTTAATCCATCCCTCTAAGTTCTTCAAGCTTTCACTCACCCAGGTAGCCCAAGGGGTACCATCATGCTTTTTGTGGGTCCTAAACCTCTTAAGGTACTGGGAAGGGGTCTTCCCAAATCTAGCTATTAAAGCTAGCTTCACACATTCATAATCCTTTCTATCCTCCTCCCCCAACTCCATTACCACATCAGTTGCAACCAGGGGGAGCCTAGAGAACAACCAGGAAAGCAACTAATTTCCTGTGATGTTCTAGAGCCCATGATTATACTCCAACAGACTCAACCAATCCAACACATCCAACTTAGGCTCATACATACCCACAAGCTCTTTAGGCATCTGGGGTCTTTTGGGACTGGAACTCCTAGAGGATTCGGAGAGAGAAGCATTTTCAACAGACAATTTCTTCATCTCTAGCTCATGCTTGAGCTCCATTTCTTTGAGCCTTAGTTCAGATTGGGCAGTTAGTTTACTGAATTCTAATTCAAGCTTCATTTTTCTAGTTCCAGATATTGAGGACTAAATGTGGGACCTGGCAAAGGTCCAGTAGGTACAGCTGGCAGAGCAGGCAGAGGCCTAGGGGGGACAACTTCATCATCCTCACCCTCCTCTTCTGGTTCTGACTCAAGATTATCAATACTTTGATCAATATCAATATCATTACTGTTATCTACATTTGCTGGAGTGGTAGGTTCCTCTGAACCACCATCCAGACTTTGGTTTGCTAACAACCTTTCTATTAGCTCCATTTTCTTGCCTTTAGTCAGGAGGTTCTTATGCTTACAGAGAACTCTTAAACAATCAGCAGTTTTTGTAGCAAGGGACTCCTGACTATAAGTTTCCATAGTAGACAGGTTTAGAAAATAAACTTTTTAGTGCTAAGCTTTGTGGTTAGTTGCACTAAGGTATCTATAAGCACACTAAAATGTATACACAATACAAATCCCACCGCTGTACACCAGTGTTAGGCAGAAACCTGTGCAGTTCCCTTAGGGTCCACTGCAAAAGGCTTAGGACTACAGGTGTTGGCAGTAAATCCAAATGGTAGCAGTCTGTACCACCCAGATTTACCTGGTAGCTGTGGCTGAGCAGTCAGACTTATCTCAAGAAGAGTTAGACAGTATATAGAGTATACACATTAGGTACCAAAATACAGTAGCACAAGCAAACACGGACCAGAGCCTTGGTATAAAAGTATATAATTATTTATTTAAAAATACACTTGTAAAAATACACTAACACTAATATGGCAAGCAAGTTCAAAACACAGTCACTATCAATATATACACATCCCTGATTACTTATTGAACAAGTCTTAGTTAAAACACCACTCATTTGCAGACATAGGTGAGCGCTTAACCTAAGATGGCACTCCAATAAATTAGTTAAAAAGGGAGGGAAAAGGCAGAATTAGAAAGCACACAATACCAACACTTTTAAAAGAACCACAGCAAGGCAGGAAAGGCAGAGTCTACTGTAGAGCAAGAAAGTTCATAGGCCAGGCCCACTCTTGGAGAGAACAAGGCGGAATGTGTCCAAGATCACACAGTTGAATTGTACTTTAAAAGTCTTTGCAGATAGTTTAAAAGGAGTTGGATCAGTTCCGAAAAAGTTAGTTAGCAGGTCCCAGGTCACCCCAGGATAGAGAGTCAAGGATTTACGGGACACCTTGAACAGTCTGTTGCAAGGGAGACTAGGCGGAACACAGTACCTGAAATGGTGAGAAAGCTCCAGCAGGGGCAGTTGTTACTTGCAGCGGGTGCAAGTCAGTGCTTCGTCCAGGGGAAGAGAGGATCTCGACGTGGAGGAAAGCTGGAGGTCGTTGCACTGCCAGGGAAGAAACCAGCCGCGGAGTTTCCCGGTTAAAAGGTACTACCCTTTTATTCGCGGTAGTGGTGAAGCGTGGCTATCCGGCCGCCGAGGTGCTTGGCACGGGCGATTCGAACATGAGATGATCCAGGAAGGCAAAAAAGAGGACGAACTGGATATCTCCACCAGTTCAAAGGAAAAAGACTCTCCGGGATGAAGATCTTCTCTGTCATCAGGACGTGGTGAGGCGTTTCAGCAGGGCTCCACCGGTGGTGTTGTCGTTGCAGGTCGGCTCAGCTTCTCCCTCTTTGGATTCTTTCGTTCTGTGGCGACCTCTGAAGTTCCAGTCCCCACAGCCCTGCTTTTATGCAGAAAACCCCCATTCATCAGTCCTAGCTGTCACTCAAATATGCTAAGTGGTGAGCCGGGCGGCTCACCACTGGGCCAATCACACAAGAGTGCGACTTCAGTTGCCGAGGCAACTCAGTTCAGGGTGCCTAAACTCCCCTCCCACACATCCTGTAGACCCAGACAGAGTGGCACCACTTTTGGAGGCTTCTGTGCAGAAGCCCGCCAAAAGTGGAACAAAGGGCTCGACTTGGGTTGGAGTTACAGAGGCGAACACAAACGCCATTTTAAAACCGAGTCCTGGCAAAAAGACCCAACCGGAGAATAAATATTAAATAAATAACCCGGCGGTATCTTTGACATTGCACCAAAAAAAGTGGTGCGTTTAAAATGAATGGGAAAATCCCATAGGAAATATTCCAGTGGAATATTTTGCGTGGTAACCACTGCCACCAGCCAGAAACTTGACGAGGGGGGACTGCACAGTGCACCCTCGAAAAACAGACCCAGGGGCAATCTAATTGCCCTTACCAGTACTTCCACAATATGATGGTTTGTACTGGTTCTGTTCACAATTTAAGACTAGTAAAGTCAATGGTTACTTTACATGCCCTGGGAGACAGTAGTCAGTCCAAGGGTATGGAGTCTATGTTTGGGGGTCACTATGACACTCCTGGGTTACTGCACTGAGGGTGCTGTGTAACCCACTTACCCCAACACACATGAAACCCTATGGAGTAAAAGACCCCATAGCCCATACAACACATTACAAAGTCAAAGGATATCTCAAATCATGTCTAAGAGTGGGAGAAAAAGAGTCTCACTCTTAGCAGGAGAAAAAAAATAAACCCCAAAAATCCAGCAAAGCTTCTGGGGGACTCACTGTTAGGCAGAAACCTGTGCAGTTCCCTCTGGGACCACTGCAAAAGATTTAAGACTACAGGTGTTTGGCAGTAAACCCACTTGGTAGCAGTATGTACCACACAGATTCACTTGGTAGCTGTGGCTGAGCAGTCACACTTCCCTCAAGAAGAGTTAGGCAGTATACAGAGTATTCACAATAGGTCAAAAGAGCACAGTAGAACAAGTAAACACTGACCAGAGCTTGGTGTAAAAGAGATATAATTATTTATTTAAAACCACATCTAGTAAAACACACAGGCACTAATGCTAAGCAGTTAAAAAACACAGTCACTAAAAGATATACACTCCCTTAAAAGAATATTAGACAAGTCTTAAGTAAAGCCCCACTTATTTTCAGACAGCGGTGAGCGCTTAACGCAGATGGCACTCTAATAATTTGTTTTAAAAGGGTGAGAAAAGCAGAGTATAAATTGAAACAGATACCAACACTTTCACAAGAACACAACAAGAGAGGAAGGCAAGGTAAAACCGTGAAGTTAGAGTTCAGAAGGCCGGATCCACTTTAAGAGGATCTGAACGAAATGTGTCCAAGGTCACACGGTTGCAGTGCACAAAAGTCTTGAAAGGGTTAAAAAAAGAGTTGGACCAAAGAAAGGGACCAGTTAGATGGTCAAGGCGGCCAGCCCAGTCCAGAAGGTTAAGGGGTTATTATTACCTTGTAGCAATCTTTAGAAAGGGAGGCCTGGCGGACACGGTACCTTAAAGTGGTGAGAATACTCCAGCGGGGGCAGTTGTTCCTGGCAGCGGATGCAGGTCAGTGCTTCGTCCGGGGGAAGAGAGGATCTCATCGGGGAGGAAGACAGGAGTTCATTGCACTGCCACGGAAGAAACCAGCCGCGGAGTTCACAGGTAAAAGGAGCGGTCCTTTTATTCGCGGTCCAGTGGTAAGTGGCTATCCGGTTGCCGGGGTGCTTGGCACGGGCGATTCGACCACAAGATGTCCTGGGATGCGTGGAAAAGAAGGTAAACTGGTTGTGCCCACCAGTCAGGGGAAGAAGCCTCTCCAGCCGGGAGATCTTCTCTGTCGTCGGGAAGTGGTGAGTCGGTTCCGCAGGGCTCCACTGGTGGTGTCGTCGTGGTAGGTCGGCTCAGCTTCTCCCTCGTCGGATTCTCAGGTCCTGTGGCGACTTCTGAAGTTCCAGTCCCCAAAGCCCTGCTTTTATGCAGCACACCCCCATTCACTCAGCCTAGCTGTCAATCAAACATGCTAAGTGGTGAGCCGGCCGGCTCACCACTTGGGCCAATCACACAAGAGTGCGACTTGAGTTACCAAGGTAACTCAGTCCAGGGTGCCTAAAGCCCCTCCCACACCCCCTGTGGTACCCAGACAGAGTGGCACCACTTTTGGAGGCTTCTGTGGAGAAGCCTGGCAAAAAGTGGAACAAAGGGCTCAACTTGGGTTGGAGTCACAGAAGAGAACACAAATGCCATTTTAGAATCGAGTCCTGCCAAAAAATACCAACCGGCAAATTAATATTAATTAAATAAACCGGCGGTATGTTCGAGGCTATGAGAATTAAATAATTAAAGTTGGTAGCCTCGAACAATGGGAAAATCCCATAGGGATGTATTTGCGGTCGAATATAAAAAGTAGTATCCCCTGCCACCAGCCAAAACTCGATCAGGGGAGACAGAGACGTGCCCCCTCGACTAACAGACCCCGGGGCAATCGAATTGCCCCAAGCAGAACATCCACAATATGATGGTTTGTACCGGTTTCTGTTAATAATTTGGGACTAGTAAAGCCAATGGTGACTTTACATGCCCTGGGAGACAGTAGTCAGTCCCAGGGTATGAAGTCTATGGTGGGGTGTCACTATGACACCCCTGTGCCATTGCACGGAGGGTGCTGTGTAACACACATAGTAAAAACACATGAGACCCTATGGAGTAAAGGACCCCATAGCCCATAAAACACATTAACAGTCAAAGGAACACCATAAATCATGTCCAAGAGTGGGAGTCTCACTCTTGGCAGGAGAAAAAAACAAACTCCAGAAAACCAGCAAAGCTGCTGGGGGACTCACTAGGTTAGGAAATTCAGCCTAAAGAGAGAATTCTCCCTAACACTCGCCCCCCCCAGACTAAGGGATAGGAGGATTTAATCCACTCCTGGATGAATCTCATACCTCTAGTCGATGACATACATCCTAGAGAGACCATCAGCATTTTGGTGGTGACACTCTGACCTGCGCTCAATGGTGAAATCAAACCCTTGCAGGCAGATTGACCATCTCAATAGTTTTGGGTTTTCCCCTTTCATTTGCATTAACCATCTCAAGGGTTTGTGGTCAGTCTGAATGACAAAAGTAGAACCATACAAGTATGGCCTAAACTTCGTCAGAGCCCACACAATAGCAAAACACTCTTGTTCAATAGTTGCCCACCTTGTTTCAGGATCCTTCAGTTTTCTACTGATGAAGCAAATGGGGTGCTCCCTACCTTTCCCATCCAGTTGACTGAGGACTGAACCTATGCCTACATTTGAAGCATCGGTTTGCACAATGAAAGTTTGGTGGTAGTCAGGAGCTCTGAGTACTGGGGCTTGGCAAAGAGCCTTTTTCAGGGTTTCAAAGGCCTGATTGCATTCCTCATTCCACCTAGCCTTTTTTTTTTTTTTACTTGAATTTAATCGAAAAGATTTTTCCGATTTTTACAAGAGCTATTTCTCCTTCTACAGATGCGCTTCAGCGCGTTCAAGTTCTGATCGTTGGAAGAATGTTTCTCAGCTAAAAAGAGACTCCTATCTATGTGTCTCCAAGTTGTGTCACTTCTTTTATGTGACTTGAGTAGCGGAAACATGTTTTGCGATGATCACATGATGTATGGCGTTGTCACGACTCCTTCTCAACCAGGTACGGTTGTGGTTTTATTTACAATCATTTCGAAGGCCAGTTCTATCAGTTTCACCATTACGATGGTCCATCTCGTCCTCTCTCCCGATATTAACCGGTTCCATACTGCCTCTTCATCTAGGGTGCTCGCCCCTTGTATACAAGGTAAAAGGAATATGTCTCTGTTTGGCCGTGTTTTAGGGCATATCAGGACAAGGTGTTTCAACGTTTCCACTTCCTCTTTAACTTTGCATAGCCGGCAGCTGTTGTCCGTCTTTGGGGTGCGAATTGCCAGGATTTGCTGGGTCATCAGGAGATTTAGTCTGGCTTTCAAAAATGTTCCTCGCATCTTTTTGTTCGGGAATTGTCTGCAGTAGTTTAATGGCGTTTTTACCTTGTTATACGTCGGGGGGAGATGGGTGAGTAACTTGTTGGTCCTTGCAGTATCTGCTGACCGGATCCAGTCCATAAGTTCAATTTTGGTTTTCACTCGTTCAGGGTTTGTTTTCAAGTCTTCTTCTGTGCATGCTATTTCGATCAACGTTTCTTGAATTGAGGCCGCTCATTTGTTGAGTGCTTTACAGGTGCCCTCTTTTAGTTCTTCTGCAATCACGTTGTATATGGGTAATGAATCTGCCATTATGATTTTTCTGTAAAGCCTCATCTTGCTTTGCTCCACCGAGGCAGCGAGTGAAACAAGATTTCCACACGTGTCCTTCAAGTTTTTGCCATATAGCTTTAGGGACGTTAAAAAAAGCTTCCATGGGGATTCCAAGATGGCCGCCGGGAGGATGAGTCGCGTCTAACCCGCGCTCTCCCCGGGCCGCCTAAATAAGCACATTAAAAAGCACGAAACGAGCAGGATCAGCGAGCGGATCACCCCCCCCATCGCCTCCTGAAGCCGATGGCCCGACTGCAAGCCTGAAGGGACGCAGGGAAGCAGTGGAACCGAGAACGACAGCGATCGCCCATCCCCCATCGGGTGCTCCCGCCTGCAGAGCCGGCAACGACTCCGGAGCAGACAGGAAGATCGCGCCGGCGACGGAAGCGAGGAGCGGGAGCAGCAGGACAGGGCCGGGCTTCCTCCCCCCCGGTGCGCATCTGATGCGCTCACAACGAGGGCAGAAAAGAAAGCGGCGCACCAAGAGGACCGAGGAGCGGCTGCGCCGACCCCTCCCCCACCCCCCCATTGAAGAGATACGGCGCCGGGCGCCCCCCGCGCCATGCACGGAGGCCACAGGTGGAGAGGCCGCATCCCCCGGAGGAAGTGCACCCCGCGCTGAGGAGAGCCGGGAGCCCCCCGCTCGGCGAGGGAGCCGCGGAGCCTGAAGTGCGGAACCCGGCCGGGAAGAACCCCCAGAGGTGAGCATGGTGGCGGGGGGTGCCGGGTCCTGGGATCCCCCGGCGTAATAGCAGCCTCACAGGGGAGGGGGAGCGGAACCGGTAACCAGCAGAGGAGCACGGGGGTGGTGTCGACCCCATAGACCCTGTGAAGACACCAGAAGGCAGCAGGCACCGGTCTCGCGGAGCGCAGCACCTACAGCACAACACGTAGACCCATAAGGGATAAGGACACCAAGGAGTGCGGGCAGCAGCGGCATACGCATCCGCCGGGGGCGGCGCGCTATCGGCGCGGAGGAAGGCAAGGCCTCCCGCGTTGACTGGCCACCACGGAGGCAGCGAGAGGCCGGAAAAGGGAATGCAGGCAGGCAACGATCCCTGGCGGGGAGAGGGCCGCGGCGCCAGGGGAAGAGGCGGATCCAGGGGCACAGGTTCCCCCCCCCGGAGCCCACAACCGGAGCGCTAAACGCCCCATAAAGTTGGGCCCTGCCCTTTGGTACAGAGAAGGTAAACCCGCAGAAGTGGGCAGAGGAACGTCTCCCCCGGCAATGAAGAAGGGCATCAAAACGAACGCGGCCTGGAAAGCAGCGAGACCTGTGTGGGGCCCTCACGGTGGCCCGACGGAGCCGGGGGGATTCACACACAAGGGAGTGAGGGAACACTCAAGCAGGCCCCACCAGATACCTGCATAGTCGGGAGAGACCCGTGAAGCTCCACCGGCACTACACCGGGAGCGCCTCAGAGGGGACTTCCTACAGCTCAAAGGGGCAACTACGAAACATGTCCAGGGCAAAAAACAAGAACATTGCTTCCCAACAAGCCCCTCAAAACACAAGGCAAGAAGCAAATATTTTACAATTGTGGTCAACGGAATCTACGCTACCAGCTAAAGGGAAACCGCAGGACAACCAAATAAGCGAAGTCATGCCGCAGACGAACCCACACCACCCACCCTCAAAGGATGACATGCAAGCATGGTTCCAGGATCTGCAAGAAAAATTCATGGCGACAGTTCAGGAACAATTCACGACGATGAAAAACGACATGAAACAGGCGGTTCAGGACCTCAGGGTGGATGTGGCAAAATTGGAGGAAAGAACAGACACTTTGGAGAGAACGGTCCAGGGAATCGAAGAGGAAACGCAGCAGGCAAGTGAAACTCAGGAACACCTGGTGAGACTTACCCATAACCTGGAGATACAATGCGAGGACCTGGAGAATCGCTCCAGGCGATCCAACATCCGCATAAAAAATATGGCAGAATCAGTCCTGGACAAAGATTTAAAGACTGCGGTGACGGAGGTGTTCAGAGACATTCTGGATGCCCCGGATACAGATATAATCGGAGTGGACAGGGTTCACAGGGTAGGACCTAGAAGATCTGGAGCACCAGGAGAAAGACCACGAGACGTCTTGGTGGCACTATCCTCATACCCACAAAAGGAGCAGATACTGAGAAAGGCCAGAAATATGGACCACATCAGGATGAATGGGCAAGAAATTCTACTATACCAAGACCTGGCTCTGATTACACTGCAAAAAAGAAGGGCGATGGCCCCACTCATCAAGGCCCTGGTAGCAAAGGAAATCCGGTACAAGTGGACCTTCCCATTTGGACTACTCTTCACATGGGAAGGGAGGCAGCGAAGAGTAACCTCCTGGGAGGAGGGCTTAAACATAATGGGACTCCAAGACGAGGGGGAGGAAGTGGAACAAGCAAGACCCAGCGGGGAGCAAAGGAGAAGACCCAAAGGATGGGAATGCTTGGAATCCGGTAAGAACAATCGGAGATGAGGGGTTTAGGATCCCCCACAAAAGTTTCCCCCGAGAGGTTGAAGGGCAGGGAGCACTGGGGGCGCAACGCCCTTGCTACACTAGGGACCCTCGCCCTGCTCGGGGGCATGTTTTGTTTATGGTTAATTGTTGGGGAGGGGAGTTCAGGGGAAAGGGACAAGCAGACCGGGGACACAAAAACAGCACTCAAGGAAAGACAGGGACGTCAAGCACAATGAACAAATGCCTTATTGAATGGGGAAAATCTGCATAGTAACGTATAACATAAGGGGAATGAACCACCCCACAAAAAGGGTAAAGCTGGAGAAAATACTTAAAAATGAAGGGGCGGACCTCCTGCTCTTACAGGAAACCCACATAAGAACAAAGGACAAACAGAAAATTCGTATAAGGGGATATAAAATTTGGGCCCAAGCCAACACGAAAGAAAAAAGAGCGGGGGTCCTGATAGCAGGAAGGGATGGAAGGGACGCAAAAATAGAGGACACCATGGCAGACAAGGAGGGAAGGTTTGTGTTTGCTAACGTGGTATTGGGGGGGCAGCGCCTAACCCTAGCGTCAATATATGCGCCCAATACGGGACAAGATGGTTTTTTGAGAGACACCCTGGGAAAACTTGAATCCTTCGCAAAGGGGGAGGTAATCCTGGGGGGCGACCTGAATATGGCTTGGGATCCACAACTGGACAGGAGCACGAGTTGGGCACACGGCCACGGGGCACCGTCGAAACGCCTCAAACAGCAGATGGACCAACTTGCCCTGAATGATGTGTGGAGGGAATTGAAGGGGAATCAAAGAGGGTATACATACTTTTCACATGTACATAACACAATGTCAAGAATTGACTATTTTTGGGTCTCAGTTGGGTTTATGGGCAAGATCCAAGGGCTGGAAAAGGGGGCAATCGCACTTTCAGACCATGCACCCCTGTGGTTGGAGGTGAAACTCCCGGGGAAATCTCAAGGGCTGTGGAAATGGAGGCTACCGGAGGACATTATACGGGATCCGGTTACGGGGGAGTCCATAAGGGAAATGATTGAAGAATATTTCACTCAGAATGACACGGGGGAGGTCTCTATGAGTACAGTCTGGGAGGCGTTCAAAGCAGTGATCCGCGGGAAGATAATGGCACTGAAAATCACAAAGGAGAAGCAGAGGGCTATATGGGAAAAAGAAACTGGAAAGATCAATAACAGAGCTACAAGGGAAAATAGCGGCACAGCCCACTAGAGCCCTGAAGAAGGCACTTAGACATACCCAAGGTCAACTTGAGATGCTACGCACGAAAGGTGCGGAAAAAAGCCTACTTTACCTAAGACAAAGGTACTACATAAAAGCAAATAAAGCAGATAGGTTGCTAGCGAGACAACTCCGCGCAAAACAGAAAGACACCATGATCAAATGCATCACAGCCAAGACAGGGGAACTCCACACGCACACACAAGACATAGGGGAAGTGTTCAGAGAATACTATCAGGATCTCTACTCCACTGACCACCCACAGGCAGACGCACAAGACACATATTTGGAATCCCTCACCATCCCACAAATCTCAGAAGCAGACAGGCAGGCCCTAGAAGACCCAATCAAAGAAGAGGAAGTCAAGAAAGCAATAGATAGCCTCCCAGTGAATAAAGCCCCATGCCCGGATGGCTTCACGGCCCCCTTTTATAAAAAATATGCGAATATCCTGATCCCAGTCCTGACCAAGCTCCTAAACTCATTTAAAGGTAGTGGCACAGTGACCCCCACAATGAACGAGGCGAAGGTCCTAGTATTCCACAAACCAGGGAAGGACCCTATATACCCAGCCTCATATAGGCCCATCTCCCTAATAAACATCGACGCAAAAATCTACACGAAAATTTTAGCCACCAGGCTATCCCCTCTACTCCCGAAGTTAATACATATGGACCAGTCGGGCTTTATCCCAGGAAGACAAACTCACGATAACCTGAGAAAGATAATCCATCTGGTTGAAAAAATTGGGATAAAGCAGACCCCGGCTATTCTTCTTGCAGTAGATGCGGAGAAAACCTTTGATCGGGTGGAGTGGTCCATGCTCTTTAAGACACTTCAATCCATGGGGTTTGGGGAGAACTTCATAGCTAGAATAAGAGCGAACTATATAGCCCCAACCTGCAGAGTGGCCGTTAATGGGGAGGTAACGGAAACGGTACACATAGCCCGCGGAACAAAACAGGGATGCCCGCTCTCCCCGTTGTTATATGCTATTTTTCTAGAACCCCTACTTTTGAAATTAAGAGAAGCTACACATATCAAAGGGATAGACATGGCAGGCATACAACACAAGGTAACCGCATACGCAGACGATATGCTGCTAGCACTAGAAGAACCGGCCCGAACATTGGTGACAGCGGTGGGGGAGCTAGAAGTATTCGGGACCATCTCAGGCCTAAAAATTAATAGAAATAAATCGGAAATTCTAATCCTGGCGGGAGACAGGGGGGAGATTGCCAGAGAAGCTAAAGCACTAAATCTCAAGATAGCAGAGGTTGGCATCAAATATCTGGGTACTACGCTCACACACAGGGTAGAACAGCTCTATGGTAAAAATTACCCGCAGCTCCTAACGAGTATCCGTAGGGATATGGAGAGATGGAACCCATTGCTAATATCGTGGTGGGGCAGGATCCAAGCTGTAAAGATGACCATCCTACCAAAGCTTCTCTATTACTTCCAGGCCCTCCTGGTAAGGGTACCCAGATCATTCTTTAAAACATTATCCCGGGTAATATCAGCCTTCGTGTGAAAGGGGAAAACGCCAAGACTGGCTAGGACGGTCATGTCCACACCAACCAGGGAGGGGGGCCTGGCGCTTCCTCACTTCCAAAAATACTTTCAAGCGGCACAGTTAAAGGTACTACGGGAGTGGCTAGGCGACGATCCACAACCGATTTGGGCAGCACAAGATAGAGCAGTGGCAAGAACCCCATTAGTGGAACTACTCTGGAAACAAAAACAGCACAGACACCCCAACATAGAGATAAGCGAAATAATGAAAACAACGATGGAGGCGTGGGACACGCAAACTCGAAGAGGCATAATGACCACCACGCTAGGCCCATTCACCCCCATCTGTAGAAACCCGCAGTTCCCCCCGGGGATGGAGCAAGGGGCATACGCTAGTTGGGAGGAGGAAGGAATAACAAAAATTGGGGAAATGTTCATCAAAAATGAAATTAGATCATATGAATCCTGCCTCCCACTCGCAGCACGCTCCACTCGGGAGAAATATAGGCACGACCAACTTAAACACTGGCTGAGATCCCCGGATATAACGAAGGCAGCAACGAGAACTCTCACCCAATTTGAGAAATATATTACGACGAACTCAGGGGCAAAGAAATGGGTTTCCACCATATATTCCTTCATTAATACACAGGATGAAGAAATTAAGTGGTCATATATGATTAAATGGAGCAGCACACTGGGGTGGGAACCAACAAGGAAACAATGGGAAGACCTCTGGACCCTAATCCCAAAAATGACCAGATCTGCTCAAACAAGAGAAATGTGGATACAAATAGTTACACAGTGGCACTACACCCCAGAGAGACTCCACACTATGTTCCCGAAAACATCAAGCCTATGCTGGAGGGAATGCGGAGGGGTGGGAACATGGAAACACATCTGGTGGACATGCAAAGGAATAAGGCCCTTCTGGGAAGAAGTTAAGGGAGAAATGGGCAAAATATTTCCAGATGCGGGACAACTCGGAGAGGGGGTCTGGTTATGTGGAATAAGAGACGACATGGCAAGAAGATATAATAAAGCACAATGGAGAACTCTTATGGCTCTCCTTATAGCGGCATGGACAACAATAGCCCACAGTTGGAAAAATAAAGACACCCCGCTGATCTTCGCATGGCTCCAAAGAGTCTGGGCCCAGATGGCGATGGAAAAAATCACACACTCAATCCAGGGAACGAAAGACAGGTTCGCAAAAGAATGGGGTGGAGTTTTGGAATATCTCCAATCAGACTACATGGAACAGTGGTGCCCACACAATATCAAAATCTCCGATATCTTTAATGCTTAATGTAATCCCTGTTCTAAAGCACACGTGTCCCCGGGGAGGGAGGGGGGGGTGTTGAGGGGGGGGGGATGTTGAAGTTATGTTGCTTAATTGTTGTTTATTGAAAATAATAAAGACAATTTAAAAAATAAAAAAAAGCTTCCATTTCGTATGTGATAGATGGCACCACCTTGGTCTTGTAGAATTTTATCGCAGGAATGATGGAAAATTTTCCAAATTCTTTATCGATCAGTCTTGTTTGGGTAGTGAGTATTTTGACTTTATCCCACAATTGTTCTTGCATCGCTTTTTCTGCTGATGATCCGTCCATGGTCACCCCAAGGTATTTAAACTTATCGACTATTTCTTGTTTCGAGTCTTCCAGTCGCCATGTCCGCAGGTTCGGCCTCTTCGTTGTTGTTTTTTCCATGATCAACACTTTAGTTTTAACTGCGTTTATTTCCAAGTTGTTTTTTCTCATGTAGTTTGCCAAGTGTGTCAGTTTTCGCTGCAGACCAATTGGAGTCTGGTCGATGATAATGGCGTCATCGGCATAGAGGAGTCGTGAGATGAAGCTTTTGCCAATTTTGGGCGGGAAGGCTCTTATTTTTTTTCCTCGTGCTGATAGTCGCCCAAGAAAGCTATAAACAAGGTTGGGACTGGTGGACAGCCTTGTTTGACGCCTCTCTGGACTGTAATCTCTTCTGACAGGGCGCCTTGTTTGCTCAGTTTTACTCTGATCTTCGTGTTTTCGTGTAAAGCTGTTATTGGCTCTATGATTGACGTTGGGCAATTCCAATTCTTTAATTTGATCCATAATTTCTCTCTGTCGATTTTGTTGAAATCTTTCGATAAGTCTACAAAGGCCAGGTAGACTCGAGGTGCTCCGTCTCTTGTTTTTGCTTTCAGGATTTGTAGCATCATTATGTTGATGGTTGTGCTTCCGTTTTTCTGGAACCCCGTCTGGAAGGTGTCAAAACAGTGTGCCTGGTTTGCCCAGGTTCTGAAGTGGACCAATAGCTGTGCTGCGTATATTTTTCCCACGATGTCCAACAGGGCTATGGGCCTGTAACTTTCCGGATCTTCTCTTCCACCTTTTTTATAGACAGGTACTATTATCGCCTTTTGCCAAGTCTCAGGGACCATTTTTGATTGTGCGCAGTGGGTGAAGATTTTGCTTATTATTGCTGCCCAGGCTTTCGGGGACTGCTTCAGTTCAACATTAGTCAAGCCGTCTGGGTCTGGGGCCCTCGATGATTTTAAGTTATTGATGGTCCGTTCTGTTTCCACGCTGTTTGCTACGTTCACCCAAGGGGTTGATGATTCACATTTTGCTGGTACTTCTCGTGAGGCTGGAAGCTGAAATTGGGTCGTTAAGTAAGTCTTCCATCTTGTTTCATCAACTGCGTTTAACAGTTCTGTTGGTTTGCCCGGGTTTGAAGCTTTGATTAATGACCAGAAGTCACTTGATTTCTTTGTGCTGAGACATTTTAACATGCTTTCCGCGTCCTGCTGGTAAAGTTGTAGTCTATGTTGCTTTAGCCACTGTTTGTATTTTTTAGACTCTGTACTCCATTTTTCCCAGGTTTCTTGGAGATCACATTTTTTTGCGATTTTTCTCAGTCTCCTGACCTCTTTTCTTTTTTCCACCACCAGTCTGTCGTAGACATGAGTGTGGGTTGGTTTGCTTCTCCGCTGACTTCCCGCTGGTTTTCTGTACGGGATCAATAGCGGTAAGTAGTTCGGACGGTTCCCAGGAGCTTGAGGCCTTGTTGGATCAGGCAGTTTGTATTTTTCTGTTATCCTTTTGATGTCTTCTTCCTTCAAACAGGTTCTTGATTTTTCTTGGTTATTTATGTCGAGGTTGTACTTGTATACTGGGTTTAGTGTTTGAGTTCCTAACCATTTGCATGTCAAAAGATTATGATCGCTGTGCGTTGTTTTCTGAACTTTGAACTCTTGGATCCTTGTTGTCAGTTCGGTGGATACGTATATGTAGTCCAAGGTTGTTTTGCAATGCAGATTCTTCTAGGTTGGGATATTCTTTTGCTTCGGAAAAAGTTCTGCGATATTCTGGAGGCTTCTAGGTTTAGTCAATAAGCCCCATGCGATCCCTCTGTCTCTGGTTGCTTCGCGGGGTTTTCCTGCTTGTGTTTCTTTGTTCCCCTCGCTACAGTCCGCATTTAGATCTCCGCACACTATGATGTGTGCGTTGATATGTTCTGTGTAGAGCGAGTCTAGTAGATCCTCCATCCTGGTACAGTAGGTTTTGGTTGTCATTTTTAACGGGTTCCAATAGGTGTTTATTATGATGATTTGGTTGCTGCGCCTATTTTTCTGCCCTTCCGGTTGGTCGTACCAGGAGGTCAGCGTGACTAATGTTTCGTATGATTCGTGGAGCTTTATGGGTGTTGCCAGACCTACTCCCATTTTTGTTGCTGATAACAAACCTGATGACGGGCGTCCAAAAACACCTCTACTTGCCGCCGATAGTTCTACTACGAAACCGTCGAGGCACGGTTTCTCTTGCAGCCATGTCTCTTGAAGACATATAATATCCAGTGAACCTAGGTCAACGTCGCCAACGTAGTTAAGTGAACGTGTCCCCTTGTGTTCCTGGAACCCAAAGTGAAGCACTTCTTGCTGATCTCTAGGTCCTCGTTAGGTCGTTCACTTCTTGTAGGTGGCGCTGATCCCTTTAATTGCTAGTTCTCTGTGTTAAAATTTAGTGCTGCTTTTATCCAGGCCAATGGCCCTGTGCCCGATAGGTTGCTCCTTGTTTGTGCCAGAGCTGTCTTCGCTGGTTTCTCGTTTCGGTTATAGGAAGAGGTGCGCGCCGGGCTTGCTTGTCGTATAGTGTATCGAGTTACACCTCTTGTTCGTGACCTATATTTGTCTGGGTCTGTTTCCTGGTGTTCATTCCTTCGTTGTCTGTTTTCTTTGATCTTCTCTTCATTGGTCCATTTTTGGTTGTCTTTTTGATTCTCGGTTTGTACGTCTGCTCTCTCTCTGCTGTATACCTTTTCTTCTAGGTTTTTGCCTATTCTATTTCCTCGGTAGCGCTCTTCTGTGCGTGACGTGTAGCGACTTTTTCTTTCCCCTTGGTGGTGGTAGGGGAAGTGATTCGCTTTGCGTTTCTGTTTTTATTTCTGTCAGCTCAAACCCATTTTGCTCCATTTCTCTGGCTACGTTTTTGTCCATGTCTTGGAGGCATGTTTCTTTCACGTGGATGTAAGCCTTCGCGATCTTTCCTCTGTGATAAGGTTCCACTAGAGTGATCTCTTCTGTTTTTATTTTTTTCAGTGAATTCATTGTGCTCATTAGTTTCACGATCATTCTCCTGTTTAAAATCATGTAGCCTTTTTTCAAGTCTAGTTGTTCAACTTTAAATATTCGTCTTTGTTTCTCTATTTTTGGGGTTTCTGTTTTTTGATGATCGTCGGAGCCTTTGTAAGCTTTGTTTCGATGTGTCTGACTTTGACGTCTTTCTCTTTGCTCTCTTGGGGACTTTTGCACGCCGTCCTTCTTCCTTGTTTGCTCTTCAAGTGCTAGCCTCCTTTGACAATCGGAGTCTTTTCGGGTTCTCTTGCTTGTTTGAGTTTTTGGGGATTTTGGGTTTTCGTTTCCTTTTACAACTGTTTTCTGTTCTGTTTCTTGCTGGACCGGGATTACCTCGATCACTGAATTGTTGGAGGCATTTTCCCAATGTTGGGATAGATTCATCAGGTTCATGTCGCTCATAAAATCTTCTACTGATCTTGGGGAGCACCTCTTTTTCTCTCTATTTGTCGATCTCATTAAGTCTTCTTGTATGCCCTTGGTTTTCTTTTCTTTGTTTTCTTTATCCTTCGGTGTGTCTTGCTGCTTAACCTTCTATCCCAATGTTTTTTTCTGCCGTTTATCATTATTTGCTAGTTTCAGTACCACTGGGACCTTTTTCTGAGGATGCTTGAGCAATCCCGACTTGATTGGGTATTGCTGTTGGCGTTCAGGGCATGGTTCATTAGCTTCACTTGCTTCTCGCTCTTCCTCGCAGATGTCTACCGTTTCGCCCTTCTGACTTTCGGACTGGTACCTTATGTTATGCGGGTCTTCCTGACCCCTCTCCCTTTGTAGAAGCTTGATTTGCTTTTTTAGTTCCTCCACCTCTTTTTCCCAGTCCTTATGGTAAGCATTGTTTTTTTCCTCAAGTGCTGTCATGTAGTTTTCTATATTCGTGACTTTTGTGGACACAGAAGCTAAAATTGAGGTGTTATCTTGTATTCCCTCTTTTATTGCTTCGTATAGCTTACAGTATGGAGCCAGGGCAATCGTTAAAGCTGACATAATGGTCAATAGGTCTGTTTTTTTGCTTGGCGTATCTTTTTGCGTCGGTGAGGTTATTTCGCTTATCCGTTTGTTTTTAGGGGATTTCGGTGTGCTTGCTGTTTTTCTAGGGGTTGTCCTCGCTTCCATGAACAAGCTGTCACTCAGCCTGGTTCTATTTGGTTCACCCTCTGTTAGCGCATGTTTAGGTAATTCTTTTAGGCCTTCTTTTTGACGGTTCTTTTCGTTTGCGTCCCTTGCTTTCTCAGGGGTACACGATAGCTGAGTTGAGTTTGGTTTGGCTTTCTATCGGGACTGCTGAGGCAGTAATCTATCCCTTGGTGTCTTAGTTTTTGTGTTTCCGTTCTTTCATCTGCGGTCGTCGGTTGCAGACTAGTTGCCGCTTTCGTCTGGTTACACAGGGTCCATTTTTGTAAGTGCTCCCGACTGACGTCGTTGCCTATGCTTTTTAGTGCACTCTCGTCTCTTACTGTGTTCTTTTCCTGTTGTTCTTTCCGCGTACTTTGTCTCCGACTCTCTTCTCTTTCCTCTATTTGTCGCCGAATCGCTATGGCCGCGTTTCTTTTTTCCCTCAGGATCTGAGACAGGCCTGTTTCAGGTGTGCCTACTTGCAACCCTTCTGGGCCTGTTGGCGGTTGACTGTTTCCTGTCGTGGCCTCCTGAGCTACTTCTAAAATTTCGGCGTCCGATACTTCGTTTTCTGAGTCAAGTTTGCGCTTCTGTTGGTTGAAAAAGAATGCTTTCAGTGTGCCCAATAGCGATGGCGGTGGCTGCCGTTTTTGCAGCTCTTCATTTCTTTTTTGTAGTTTTGTGGTTCTGGTTTCTCCTGTCGTTTTCCCTTTGGTTAGATTTTCGTGAGTAGTCTTTGTCATTTTCATTTTGTTGATCTTTTCTTGATTTTTTCTTTGTATTGTTATTTTATTATTATTTTTTCTTTTTTTCTGTTTTAGTGGAGACGATTTTCTCTCTGGCTCCGAATCGGAGCCTGTGTCTGATGTGGCAATTTCACTTTCTTGCGTGCTTTGCTCTGTGCCACTTTTTTGATTTGATCTATGTGTGTTATTGTTTATCTGCTCAATGTTACTTGTTTGCTGGGTCATATTTTTTCTTTTGGCGCCTGTGCTTTCTATCGTGGCACTTTCCTTGCTGCCTGTCTCCTCGACAGTTTCTGCTAGAGTTGGGTCTTTGTGGATTAATGCTCGGGCCGACTTTGTCGGGTTTTTCCATTGTGGGTGTTCGTTTGTCGCCGTTTCCAGCTCCAAAGTCGGGCTGTTTGTGTGCTCTGATGTCGGGTTCCTTTCGTCGCGTTACTCCGGACTGTCAATCCGCCCTCGATGTTTCTCCTGATCACGCCCCTCCTTACACCCCGTCTGTGTTGGGCTCCTTCCAGCTCTCCCTGGATCGGGCACTCCGCCGTGGTGCTCCAGTGGGTCCAGTGCACCCGACCTTTCCCGGTCCTCCACGTTGCAGCGCACCCGTTGAGGGTCTGTCACTGGCAGCCCTTCGACCGCCAGTGCCGGGAACCCACTCGCCATGCCGGCGGTACACGGGGTGCTGATGGTTTTGAGTCCGGGTAGGTCACTGTTTTCAGTGCTCCGTTTTTCTTGTATGTCATGTGAGTTTGAAGTGGCTGGTGTGTCTTGGTTGTTTACCGCTTTAGCTTGCTTGAGGGGGGAGCCGGCTTTCCTGTCTCCTCCCTGTGCTCCTTGTTCAAAGTCTTCCGGCGCACCTTTGGCACTTGTGGTTCTTTATTCATTTCCTGCGTTGCCTCTGCAAAGACGGTTGTCTTTGGTTTTAGCTTTTTCACTGGAGTTTTGACACTTCTTAGCCACCGCCGGCTCTGCTCCGTGTCCGTGTCCGTGTCTGTGTCTGTGTCAGCCGGCTCTACTGCGCTTGTAACTGCTTCTTTCGCTTTTTCACTTCTTGCTCCTCGTTCTTGCTCTTGTTGGGTCGACGGACTCGCGGTGTTCACAGTGTTCAGGGTCGAGTCCATGCTCCCTCAGCTCCCGCGGACTCCTGCAGACTCAACTCGCCTCACCAACTCCGCTCAACCACTCCGCTCTGGGTAAGGGTTTTTAAGCCCTCCCACACGCTGTGTGAAGTAGTAGACAGGGGAGAGAGACTGTAAGCGACTCCTGCAGACTCACCTCGCCTCACCAACTCCGCTCAACCGCTCCGCTCTGGGTAAGGGTTTTTAAGCCCTCCCACACGCTATGTGAAGTAGTAGACAGGGGAGAGAGACTGCAAGTGACTCCTGCAGACTCAACTCGCCTCACCAACTCCACTCAACCGCTCTGCTCTTGGTAAGGGTTTTTAAGCCCTCCCACACGCTGTGTGAAGTAGTAGACAGGGGAGAGAGACTGCAAGCGACTCCTGCAGACTCAACTCGCCTCACCAACTCCGCTCCTAACCTTTTTAGGGAATTTAGGAGAGGAGATGACATTCAGTGGAGAAGCTATGGACCCATAGTTCTCAATGAAATTCCTGTAATACCCAGTGAGACCTAAGAAGGCTCTCACCTGGGTCTGAGTAGTAGGTGTTGTCCAATTTTGCACAGCTTCAATCTTACTGGGCAAAGGCCTTATTTCTCCACCTCCTACGTCATGTCCAAGGTGGACCACTTTACTCTTTCCAATCTGGCATTTACTTGCCTTTATGGTCAGATTGGCCTTTCCAAGAGCCTGCAAAACATATCTCAGGTGGTCCACATGTTCTTCCCAGGATTTGCTGAACACTGCTATGCCATCCAAGTATGTAATCCAGAATAGGCGTCCCCAGCACTATGAACCCAGGGGAGAACCAAAACAGAACAAGCCCACCAAGGGGGAAAGAGGGTTCATGCAAACAAGACCATAGAATAAATCAGTGGAATATACTGCCCACTGTGAGGGAGCTAAATATGGGGATAGATCAGGTCAAGGAACATAGAGAAGTATTCAAACAATCTTTAATAAACACATATACAATTATCGTACAAATAAAAACAGCATAAAAACACATAATAACAACCGGTACCTAGTACAGCTCCCAAACGTATCGTGGGCTGTACTGGTATCTGAACGAAGGTGGTTTCGACGATAAAGTAGCAGTTTCTAAGCTGTCAGTCTCTCATCGTGGCAGGAGAGAGAAAGCTTGACAATCGTCTTCCTCAGGACAGGGCAGATTAGATAATAAATTCTAAAATCTAAACATACAAATTCTCTACATTTAAATATTCAAGAGCCATCTAGGGCCATTTAATACTAAAAGTATCATTGAAATTATTCCATGTGTCCAATCTTCTTCAAATGGTTCTTCCTTAATTTGCCCAGATGTTCAATATAGTCCAGCTGCGAAGGAAAAATTCCTATTGAGTGTATTCGAAAAATAACCATCAAAGTAAAGAGAGAAATTTTGTTTCTCTTGGTGGTGCACCCCTAGACTCGTATCCGGGTGCACAGTGGTTCAGGCTAGATGGGGAGAGAGAATATCCCATCGGCTGGTAATCTTGTGCAGACCAGATCCGCGTCAGCATATAAGACGTGATCCACGGCGGTCATGGAGCTGTCGCTGTAATAGAGCCGGGTTCCTCAGGCTATCGCCGGCTCCGTATGTAGAATGGCAGCCGTGTCGAGGCGCAGCTCAAATCAGCTGCTTCCAAGTATGCCATGCTGAAGTCCTCCATCCCATTCAGAACCTGGTTTACCATCCTTTGAAATGTAGCAGGTGCATTTTTCAATCCAAAAGGCATAACCTTAAACTGGTATAAGCCAACTGGGGTAGAAAATGCAGTTTTGGCATGGTCTGTCAGGGCTATTTGCCAATAGCCTGACGTCAAGTCAAATGTGCTGAGGAACTTGGCTGCACCAAGTCTATCCACCAACTCATCTGTCCTTGGCAAAGGGTGAGCATCAGTCTTAGTGACTGCATTAAGAGCTCTGTAATCCACACAGAATCTAAGTTCTTTAGATCCTGCCTTTGGTACTAACACGACTGGGCTAGACCATTGACTAGTAGAGGGCTCTATTACCCCGAGATCAAGCATCTTGCTGACCTCACCTTTGATATGGGTTCTTACATTTTCTGACATTCGATATCCTCTGCTTTTGACTGGCAGACAGTCACCAGTGAGTATGTCATGCTGTCCCCAAGGGGTCAAGCCTGGTGAAAGTGAGAACAGGGAGGCAACCTGATTCAACATGGATTTGCACTCTTCCTGTTGCTCAGGTGTCAGATTTGAAGAGAGATTTACTCCTTCAATCTTTTCGTCTAAAGGTAAGCCTCTGAGGAGATCAGGAAGAGCTTCACTCTCTTCTTCTTCCTCGGATGATGCTAGAAGCAAAGCTCCTACATCAGGTCTGGAGACATACGCTTTTAGTCTGTTGGTGTGGAAGACTGTTGAGCCTCCTTGGGATTGCCCAAGTCCACCAGATAGTTGACCTCTCCAGGTTTACCCACAACTTTGAAGGGTCCCATCCATTTGTCTTGCAAGGCCCTCTGCCTTGTTGGAATCATAACGAGAACTAGCTGGTCTTGAGTAAACTCAACCATGTTAGCCTTTTGGTCATGCCAGTGCTTGACCAATGCTTTTCCAGCTTTCAAGTTATCACTTGCTTCTTCCATCATTTGTGACATTCTCCTTCGGAGACCTATCACATAGTCAGTCACTCTGACTAGCTTGGGGGAAGGAGCACTCTCCAACCCCTCCTTGATCAGGGCCAATGGACCTCTGACCGGATAACCATAAAGAAGTTCAAAGGGAGAATAACCTACTCCCTCCTGAGGGACTTCTCTATAAGCAAAGAGAAGGCATGGCAGTAGAAGGTCCCACTTTCTTTTAAGGGGGTCCTCTAAAGCACCTATCATGCTCTTCATGGTTCTGTTGAACCTTTCAACCAGCCCATTTGTCTGAGGGTGGTATGCAGTTTAGAACTTGTAAGTAACTCCGCAGGTTTTCCACATGGCTTTCATGTAGTGGGACATAAAATTCGACCCCCTGTCAGAGATTACTTCCTTAGGAAACCCAACCCTGGTAAAAATACCAACGAGGGCTTTAGCCACAGTCGCAGCTGTAACAGTCCTGATAGGAATTGCCTAAGGGTACCTAGTAGTATGGTCTACTACAACAAGTATAAACCTGTTGCCTGAGGAGGTTGGAGGATCAAGGGGATCAACAATGTCAACCCCTACTCTCTCAAATGGGACTCCCACTACAGGGAGAGGCACTAAAGGTGCCACATTCTTGGAGCCAACCTTACCAGAAGTCTGGCAGGTGTGGCAGCTCCTGCAGTACTTATCTACTTCAGCCCCCATCTTTGGCCAATAAAAGTTGAGTGAGAGCTTTTCCTTAGTCTTCTTGAAACTCAAGTGACCAGCCAAAGGAATCTCATGGGCTAACTGCAAGAACTGTGGTCTGTTCTCTTGGGGTACTACAAGTCGTTTGTTGTCCCCAGGTGCAGACTCCGTTGGTTCACTGTAGAAGAGGCCATCTTCCCAGTGTAACCTATATTTCCCAGGCTCTTGCCCTTCAGCCTGAGCATCTGCCTGGTGGCGAAGACCTTCCAGAGTTGGACATTCGTTCTGTCCCTTACTGAAGTCTGCCCTGTTGGGTCCACCTTCTGCCAGTAAAGACTGCAGCTCATGATGGTCAACAGGATCCAGATCTCCAATGAGTTCCTGGCCTTCCACTAGCTCTTCTTCAGAGTTTAGTTCAACCACACAGGGTTGTACCTCCCTCTCAGCCTCAGCTGGAGGGGGAGTTACTGGTGTAACTTTGGCCAACCTAGGGGAAGTCCTTGTTGGCTGCACTGGAGTGCTGGCTGTGAGGTTCTTTTTTAGAAGTTTTAGGTTTCCCTTTTCCTTCTAGTTTCTTATAGACAGCAGCTGACATCTCCAGTGGAGTAGGAGTGATCTCTCTCTTCATCATCTCCTTGGGAGTACCTCTCATGGTTCACTCCCTTGCAGGTCTCGTGAGCTCCTGTAACCTTTTACTAGGAGGTCTGGGGGTATGTGACACTACTCCAAGAGTTTTTGAGTCATTACCCAGCAGAACCCTTCCTGGCACCTCACTTTGTATGCTGACAGGTATCTTCACAGTCATGTCATTACACTGGATGAGAAATGGTAATTGGGGAAGCATCTGCACAGGCCCTCCAGCTAACTTGGTGAGGCGTTTGGGTGCCTTAGCAACATCCTCAGCCTGAAAAAAAGATTTGTCCACCACAGTTATGCTGGCCCCAGTGTCCCTAATGGCAGGAGTCTCCTGACTATTCACCTGGACACTGTCCTTATAATACTCTTTAGTATTATACGGGATAGAATTATAGACATCTAAGTTCTGTTGTTCCCACAAACCCAGAGACACTAAAGAAACACTGGCTGAGACTCCAATGGGTTCATCAGCCAATAATAGAAAGTTTCCACTTGCCATTTGTACTTCCTCCTCTGGAGCGAAGGCTAAGGAGACACCTGGACCCCTGAAGGTTACCCTTACATCTGGGATCTCCTTTCACATGGTCAGTAGAGCCACAAACAAAGCATTTACCAAATGCTTTCTGGAATGGTGGCTTGTTCTGACCTCCTTCTGGTTTGGCACCAGGAGGTACACTAGCCTGATTTGGTTTCCCTTGTGGCTTACCCTTTTGGTTTTGTTTGGGGCCCTCTTTGGAATTGGAATTATTAGAATTCTCTTTGGAGTCCTTTTTTGGCTGTTTTCCCTCTTCCTTTTTCTGAGTAGCCCCAGAATCCTTGTGAGTGGCCTGTTGGCAACCCACAAGTCAGCAGCCTTAGCTAACTTCCTAGAATCTAATTCCCTTGAATCAGCCAAGTGCTGTCTGAGCTCAGGAGAGCAGGCATCATAAATTAACTCCAACATTACAAGATTCTTCATTCTTTCATGAGAGTTTACTCTGTAACCCTTAATCCATCCCTCTAAGTTTTTCAAATTTTCACTCACCCAGGTAGCCCAAGGGGTACCATCATGCTTTTTGAGGGTTTTAAACCTCTTAAGGTACTGGGAAGGGGTCTTCCCAAATCTAGCTATCAGAGCTAGTTTCACACATTCATAGTCCTTCTTATCCACCTCCCCCAACTCCATCACCACATCAGTTGCAACAGGGGGAAGCCTAGAGAACAACCAGGGAAGTAACTCATTCCCTGTGATGTCCTGGAGCCCATGATTATACTCAAACATTTTTAACCAATCCAACACATCCTACTTAGGTTCATACATACCCACTAATTCCTTAGGCATCTGGGGTCTTTTGGGACTGGAACTCCTAGAGGAACCAGAGGAGAGAGAAGCATTTTCCACAGACAACTTCTTCATTTCTAGTTCATGATTAAGCTCTATTTCTCCGAGTCTTAACTCAGCTTGCTTCTGCTCAGCCTGGGCATTCATTCTTCTGAACTCTAGCTCTTGGTTTCTTTCAGATTGAGCAATAAAATGTTTGTACTCTAATTCAAGGAGAAGCCCGCCAAAAAGTGGAACAAAGGGCTCGACTTGGGTTGGAGTCACAGAAGAGAACAGAAACGCCATTTTAGAATCGAGTCCTGGCAAAAAATACCAACCGGCGAATTAATATTAAATAAACCGGCGGTATGTTCGAGCCTATGAGAATTAAATAATTAAATTTGGTAGCCTAGAACAATGGGAAAATCCCATAGGGATATATTTGCGGTTGAATATAAAAAGTAGTATCCACTGCCACCAGCCAAAACTCGATCAGGGGGGACAGAGACGTGCCCCCTCGACTAACAAACCCCGGGGAAATCGAATTGCCCGACCAGTACATCCACAATATGATGGTTTGTACCGGTTTCTGTTAATAATTTGGGACTAGTAAAGCCAATGGTGACTTTACATGCCCTGGGAGACAGTAGTCAGTCCCAGGGTATGGAGTCTATGGTGGGGTGTCACTATGACAACCTGTGTCACTGCACGGAGGGTGCTGTGTAACACACATAGTAAAAACACATGAGACCCTATGGAGTAAAGGACCACATAGCCCATAAAACACATTAACAGTCAAAGGAACACCATAAATCATGTCCAAGAGTGGGAGAAAAAGAGTCTCACTCTTGGCAGGAGAAAAAAACAAACTCCAGAAATCCAGCAAAGCTGCTGGGGGACTCACTAGGTTAGGAAATTCAGCCTAAAGAGAGAATTCTCCCTAACACTCACTAGGTTTGGGAAATTAGCCTATACAGAGAATTCTCCCTAACAATCTCTGTGATGTCGGAAACAGTATTCCTTTGTACCATGCATGTTTGCAAACAATTTTGTTATATTTGATTGTAAAACCTCATCTTTTTCCTGTACTTTTTGTATTAACTGCGTAGCTGACATATTTTGAAAGTGGGTACCAGATTTAAGAATGTGTGCAACTCCGTAACATAGTATTGCTAATTCACTCTCATAGAGTAGGTGGAATATGTATTCCACATTTTGTCTAAATCTGGGATCTTGCGAATACATTCGTAATCAACGGTATTCTGATGCCCCAATCAGAGTGGGTCTATCATCGTATCTTCCACCTTTGCCAGTAGGAAATAGCAGTGGAAAAGCACGTGCTTCTATACTTTTTTTCCCATATACTCATTGGTGACCCTTTGGTTTGTCGCATTTGGTAAGTTTCTAGTGTATCATCTATGCTTTCATTGGAATGCAATGGATGAATTGTCTAATGGTCCAAAAGAGTAGATACTGTAGCAGTATCCAGAAGTTCGAATTGTCCAGTTTCTGATGGCCCTTGAATTATTTCTGTTGTTTCCCCTAAGCTTTCATCAATATTTATTTCCTTGTAGTACTCATTATTGTCTTTTAGATATTGCAATGCTTGTCTAACTTTGTGTAAGTCCACTAATTGTTGCCAATTTTTTTTGTCCTTTGTTTGTACTCCATTTACCAAGACTATTAAAGAATGCTGTATTGACCGTTCCACTCCTAGAGTGTGTACATTTTCCGTTAGATCTAATGGCAAATAAACTACTTTGCCACAAATGCCTTTCACCAATTCAGAGGAAGGTAATTTTGCTGTTTTTGGATGAAGGCTTATAATTGCTTGAAATGGGTGAACTGTTTGAATTATTATGCTCTCATACAAATTGAGCTGTTGCAGGATTTTTGGTAATGGAAACAATTCCAAATTATTTTTAATAGCATGTGAAGGAGTGTGGTTGTTTTCTAATTTTGTAGTACAGTAACTGCAACATATTAGGCGTTCAGTTAGTTCCTATTTGTTTTCTGCTAAAAGGTAGAGAGCTAATTCAAACCAGTTAGAATCTTCATTGTCTTCTATTTTGTATGGTATGTCCACATTCTTTGTGTTCCTTTTCTAAAACGTTCTGCGGCAACACACACACACATGGTTTCGTACTTCACCCGATGACCTTTTAAATTTTACTATTTCTTTTCGGTATGTGTGTAATAGAGGGTTGCTATGTGCAGAATTGTTGCTACTATGTTCTAAAACTGTTGCATTTTATAAGTGTCTCTCACTTCCAAAATACTTTGTCTGAATACGGTCAATTTCTTCTTGTAAGTATTTGGGTGTACCATGCAGAAGAGTGGTATTTAAGTTGCCTAATTCTGAAGCTGGACTTTTTGCATAGTACATTCTATACATCAGATTTCTTACATTGGAATGATGTAATGATATACTTTTGATATCATGGAAGGTGCTTTTGCAAATAGGCCCAGAAATGCAGGCTAATGAATGTCCTTTTAGTCCTGTGTACTCCTGCACTGGACAAATATCCATATTTTGCAGCACTTTCATTTTACTTTTGTCTTTACCTTTTACATATTGATTGAGGAACTGGCGTAAAGATTTGAACGCTTTGTTTGGAATGGTACACATTGATGAGCACGGCCATTTGTATACTGGACGGTGTGGTTCTGCTGAATCGAGAGGTCATTCTGAGTTTTTAGGGAATACATTTGTAAGCAGTGTTTATTGTTCATGATGGTAGCATTGTTTTTCTCATACCCTCGTCCACTGGTATGGATGGCAATTGTGTTTGTTTGATTTTGTATGTATGCTTCTTCATTAAAATGTGGTTCTGTGGTTGTTGTGCGACTCCATTCACCACCACAATCTTGTAAGAAATGATTTTTGTTCACATTCCGTTTATAGCTGAGTTTCTTTTGTAGTTTCGTACTTAGTTTTGATAGTGCTTTCATTCTATTTAACACTAATATAAACAACTTCCTTTTCAGAAGGATTGCACTGTCCACGAGAGCTTGTAAGATTAACTTTCTACGGTAGGTTTTACGGGCTGAGGATGATTTTGGTCCTTTTCTTAGATTCTGAAGGACTCTGTGGCAAGACATTTTTGATAAAATACTTTTTTTACTATGCGTTCTTGTTACACTATCAGGATTATTGGAGCATTGTTGGCTGTACTGGTAGTCATTTTTTTTTTTAAAACATATCTTTATTATTTTCTTAGTGAACAACATGTAGTCAACTTGTATTGACATTTCACCCCAACCCCACCCTCCCCCCCCCCGGGGGACACGTGATATCTATCTCTGAGGGATTAGTCTATGCGTTGAAAATGTCCGTGACCTTAATATTGTGTGGGCACCATTGTTCCATAAAGTCCGACTGTAGGTGTTCCATGACGCTACCCCATTCTTTGGTAAACCAGTCCTTTGTGCCTTGGATTGTGTGGGTGACTTTTTCCATTGCGAGCTGTGCCCAGACTTTTTGAAGCCATGTGAACACTAGTGGTGTTTCCCTCTTTTTCCAGTTCTGTGCTATTGTTGTCCAAGCCGCTATGAGGAGACCCACAAAGCTTCTCAATTGTGCTTTCGTGTATCTTTTTGTAGTGTCGTCTCTTATTCCGCACATCCATACGCCGTCGCTTATTTGCTCCACGTCTGGGAACATTTTGCCCATTTCTCCCTTAACTTCTTCCCAGAACGGCACTATTCCTTTACAGGTCCACCAGATGTGTTTCCACGTCCCCACCTCTCCGCATTCCCTCCAGCAGAGGTTAGATGTGTTTGGGAACATGGTGTGCAGTCTCTCTGGTGTGTAGTGCCATTGGGTCATTATTTTAGTCCACATTTCTCTCAGCTGTACCGATCTTGTCAATTTGGGAATCAGGGCCCATACGTCCTCCCACTGGTTTCTCGTTAATTCCGTTCCCAGCGTTTTATCCCATTTGCCCATGTATGCCCATTTGATCTCTTCATCTTGCTTATTTATAAAGGTGTATAGTGTCGAGATCCATTTCTTTACCCCTGTGTTGGATGTTATGTAAGTCTCAAATGGGGTTAGGGTTCTCGTTGCCGCCTTTACGACTTTTTAGCCAGTGCTTAAGTTGTTCATACCTGTATCTGTTTCCTGTGGTTCTATTTGGGAGTGTGAGGCATGATTCGAATGGTCTGATTTCTTTGTTGTGGAACATTTCCCCAATTCTCGTTATACACACCTCCTCCCAATCGTCTGATGTACCCTGCTCCGTCCCAGGAGGGAATTGCGGATTCCTCCATATGGGGGTGAATGGGCCAAGTGTGGTAGAGATTGTGCCTTTACGTGTTTGGGTGTCCCAAGCCTTCATTGTCGTGCTCAGTATTTCGCTGATCCCTATGTTGGGGTGTCTATGCTGTTTCTGTTTCCAGAGTAGTTCCCCTAGAGGGGTTCTAGCCACTGCCCTATCTTGTGCCGCCCATATCTGTTGTGGGTCTTCTCCCAGCCATTCCCGAAGCACCTTTAGTTGTGCCGCTTGGTAATATTTTTGGAAATGTGGAAGCGCCATCCCTCCCTCCCTTGTTGTCGATGTTAAGACAGCCCTGGACAGTCGTGGAGTTTTCCCCTTCCACACAAAGGTCGAGATTACCCTCTGGAGTGCCCTGAAAAAGGAGCGGGGAATCCCTACCGGTAGGGCCTGGAAGTAGTAAAGGAGCCTTGGGAGGATGGTCATCTTTACCGCTTGTATCCTACCCCACCAAGAGATCATCAGGGGGTTCCATTTACCTATGTCACTTCTGACGCTTGACAGTAGCTGCGGGTAGTTTTTGCCGTATAGCTGTTCCACCTTATGTGTTAGGGTGATCCCTAGGTACTTAATACCCCCTTCTGCTACTTTGAGGTTGAGTGCCCTTGCTTCTTTTTTAATCTCTTCCCCGTCACCTGCTAGTATTAGTATTTCTGATTTGTTTCTGTTGATTTTTCGTCCCGAGATGGCCCTGAATGTTTCTAGCTCTCCCATTGCTACAGCCAACGTGCGGTCCGGCTCTTCTAAGATCAGCAGCATATCGTCCGCATATGCGCTTACCTTATGTTGCGTGCCTGCCATCTCTATCCCCTTTATTTGCGTGGCTTCCCTGATTTTCATCAGTAGGGGTTCTAGGAAAATGGCGTATAAGAGTGGAGATAGAGGGCACCCCTGTTTTGTTCCTCGGGATATGTTTACCCTTTCGGTTACCTCCCCATTGATAGCTACTCTGCAGGATGGGGTGTTGTAGTTCGCTCTGATTCTAGCAATAAAGTGTTCCCCAAATCCCATACATTGTAATGTCTTAAATAACATGGACCATTCGACTCGGTCGAATGCCTTTTCGGCATCTATTGCCAGAAGGATTGCTGGGGTTTGTTTTACTCCTATCTTTTCCACTAGGTGAATGACCCTTCTGAGGTTGTCGTGAGTTTGTCTTCCTGGAATGAAGCCTGATTGATCTAAATGAATTAACTTTGGGAGGAGCGGGGATAGCCTAGCTGCTAATATCTTCGTATATATCTTGGCGTCTAAGTTAATCAGTGAGATTGGTCTATATGAGGCTGGGCATGATGGATCCTTCCCTGGTTTATGAAAAACTAGGACCTTAGCTTCGTTCATTGTGGGGGTCACGTTGCCGCTTTCCTTGAAGGAGTTTAAGAGTCTGGTAAGAACCGGGGTTAGCTGATCCGCGTATTTTTTATAAAATGGGGCTGTGAAGCCGTCCGGGCCTGGGGCCTTGTTCGTTGGGAGTTCAATTATTGCTTTCCTAACCTCTTCTTCCTTTATGGGGTCTTCTAAGGATTGCCTGTCAGCCGTTGTGATTTGTTGGAATGTGAGGGATGCCAGATATGTGTCTTGTGCGTCTGATTCCGGGTGGTCCGAATTATACAGTTTTTGGTAATATTCTCTGAAGACTTCCCCAATGTCTTGTGTACGTGTCAGGTGTTCCCCTTTTGTGTCTGTGATGTTTTTGATTGTTATGTCTTTCTGTTTGGCTCGGAGTTGTCTCGCTAGTAGCCTATCTGCTTTATTTGCTTTTATGTAATATCTTTGTCTTAGGTACAGGAGGCTCCTTTCCGCCCCCTTTGTGCGTAGCATTTCCAGTTGGCCCTGAGTGTGTTTGAGAGTCCTCCTAAGTTCCTTTGTGGGTTGTGATAGAATTTTCCCTTGCAGCTCCGATATCGATCTTTCCAATTCTTTTTCCCACGCATACCTCTGTTTCTCCCTCGTTATTTTCAGTGCCATTAGTTTCCCTCGGATCACTGCTTTAAACACCTCCCAGACTGTGGCAATTGAAGTTTCCCCTGTGTCATTTTCGGTGAAGTATTCTTCTATCGTTTCCCTTATGGTCCCCCCCATTACCTTGTCCTGGATTATGTCTTCCGGCAACCTCCACCTCCATAAGCCTCTAGTTTTCCCCTGTAGCTTCAAGTCTAGCCACACTGGTGCGTGATCCGATAGTGCAATTGTCCCCTTTTCTACCTCCTGGATTTTGCCCATGAGGCTAGCAGAGGCCCACAAGTAGTCAATTCGTGACATAGAGCTGTGCACATGTGAGAAGTGTGTGAACCCGCTCAGGTCCCCCCTGAGTTCCCTCCATACATCGCCCAGGGCCAACTGGTCCATTTGTTGCTTTAGCCGTTTAGAAGGTGCCCCATGGCTGTGTGACCCTCCTGCACTCCTGTCCTTCTGTGGGTCCCAAGCTAAATTCAGATCTCCTCCCAAGATCACCTCCCCCCTTGCGAAGGATTCTAGTTTGTCCAGGGCGTCCCTTAAAAAGCCATCCTGTCCTACATTAGGCGCATATACTGACGCTAGGGTGATTCTCTGTCCCTCCAGCACTGCATTGACAAAAGCATACCTTCCCTCCTTATCTGTGATGGAGTCCTCCAGAATGGCATCCCTTCCGGTCTTCATTGCAATGAGGACCCCAGCCCTTTTTTCCGTGGCGTTCGCTTGGGCCCAAATTGTATATCCCTTTACCCTTGCCTTTAGTTTATCTTTTTTCCTGATGTGCATCTCTTGGAGGAGGAGGAGGTCCACCTCTTCCCTTTTTAGTAATTTCTCCAGTTTCACCCTTTTTGTTGGATGGTTCATCCCCCTTATGTTATAGGTCACTATACGAATCTTACCCATTTAATAAGGCACAAGTTCAAAGTACTGTTGATCCCTTCGTTCGGTAATGTCGTCTGGCTGTGATCCCGGTCCCTCATTGCCCACCCTCTGAACTCCCCTCCCCCCCCCCCCCAACAGGTAACAATAACAGAACCAAACTTGTTGCCCCCGAGTAGGGCGAGGGTTCCTACTGATGCTTGGGCGTTGCGCCCGAAGCTCCCTGCCCTCCTTCCTCTCGGGGGAGATGTGCATGGGGAATCCTAAACCCCACATTACTGTCTTATCTTAACCGATTCCAAGCCGGGTGGTCCATCCCGGGCCGCCTGCTCCGTTTCTAGCGCGACTGTTTATGTTCTCTTTCGCCCCCTTCCGGAGCCTGCACAAGGTCGCATGGTTGGCCTCTTTTCTCTCTGTGTGTTATCCTCCTTTCATATTTGCTTCCTGCGGCCTTCTCTTCCCAGGGCCTGCCTTTTTTGCTTGATCTTTTCCCATCCGTTCAGGTTTCTTCGTTGTTCTCCGCTGGGTGCTGTTTGATCCCCCTCCTCTGTATCACCTTGAAGGCCCAGTATGCTGAGGCCCTCTTCCCACGTGGTTGCTCTCCTCTGCTTACCCTCCCATGCAAACGTGAGCCCGAATGGGAAGGTCCATTTGTATCTGATTTCTTTCGCCAGTAGGGCCTTGATTAGTGGGGCCATCGCTCTTCTCTTTTGTAGTGTTGTTAGTGCCAGATCTTGGTACAATTGAATTTCCTGCCCATTCATTCTTATGTGGGCCATTTCTCTGGCTTTCCTCAGAATTTGTTCTTTTTGCGGGTAGGATGAGAGCGCCACCAGAACGTCCCTTGGCCTCTCCCCAGGTGCCCCCGATCTTTTAGGGCCGACCCGGTGGACTCTGTCGACTCCGATTGTGTCTGGGTCTGCTGCGCCCAGGATGTCTCTAAACACCTCCTTAACTGCCGACATCAAATCTCTGTCCTGTACTGTTTCCACCATATTTTTGATGCGGATGTTGGAGCGTCTGGAACGGTTCTCCAAATCCTCACACTGTATCTCGAGGTTGTGGGTGAGTCTCACCAGATGTTCTTGGGTTTCGCTAATCTGCTGCGTTTCTTCGCCAATCCCTTGGATTGTTCTTTCTAGTGTGTCGGTTCTTTCCTCCAGTTTCGCCACATCGACCCGTAGGTCTTGGACCGCCTGTTTCATGTCGCTTTTCATCGTTGTGAACTCTTCCTGTACTGTGGACATGAATTTCTCCTGGAGGTCGTGGAACCATGTTTGCATGTCCTCCTTAGAGGGTATATTATGGGGGTTCGCTTGTGCCATTCCCTCCGTTTGTTGGTTGTCCTGTGTCTTTCCTTTGGCTTGTTGCGCAGCTTCCGTGGACCACAGTTGGAGGATGTTTGCTTCTTGCCTCATCGGTTGTGGGGTCTGTTGGGCTACGGTGTTTTTGTTTTTAGCTCTTGACATGGTATGGTTGTGTCCTGGAGTTCACAGGGGCCGCCGGGTCTCCCTCTTGAGGTTTGTGCTTTGTCCCCCTGGCGTTCGCGGCGGGTCTCCTGTGTGGTCTACTTGCTGTAATTCGGGATTATCCCCCTTTCCCTGACGGGCTTCTTGTCAATAGCTTGTTAGGGGGGGTACCCTCCGGGCCTGCCCTCCTGCCGGTCCCCCTGTATTTCTGTCTGTAGCCTTGTATTATTGTGCCCGGTTGGGTGTCTTGTTGCCTTCTTCGCATACGTGTCCTTTGCTCTCTGTTCGGCCCTTCTTCCTTCGGGGGCGCTTCCATTCCGGCAGCTTATGGGGGGTTGGGGTCATCGGTTGTGTTCCCCCAAATGTTTAAGCTGCGTCTTTTTCCCAGCAGCCCGCCCGACGCTCCCCCCGCTGGGGGGGGGCCGGCACGGCGGCCCTCTGTGCCAACGGGGCTGGGGGCGTGGGCGGCCCCGGTCTCTGCCGTGCGCGAGTCTCTGCTTGAGGGGGGGGGGTCGCCTCACCTTCCGTCGCCGGGGCTCCACCTCGGCCGCCGCGCCCGCTCCGCGCCGGCGAGCCTCTGGATCCGAGGCGGGAATCTCTCGGTGGGGGAGGGGCGGTCGCCACGGAGCGGCGTGCCCTGCTTTATCCGGCGCTCCTCCGCCGCACCCCCCGGTGCCTCTGATCTGCGGGTGACTCCGGGGGGGGGTGTATCTGGCCTCTGTCGCTCTGGTTCTGCTTCGATTTGTGCTTTTATGCGGCGGCCCGGAACGAGCGCGGCTTAGTCGCGTCCCGACTCCGCGGCGGCCATCTTGGAATCCGGGTAGTCATTTTTTTGACATCATTTTTGTGTTTTGTGACACATTTTGATGGAGGCTGTAAAGTTTTGGTAGCTGAGACTTCCTTTGTTTTCCTAACCAACTGCATTAGCTGGTTTGTTCCAACATTCTGTACAAACTCTACAACAGGTGGATGCTTACATTGGGCACTTTTATTTTTATTTGCTCTACTTTTGCGTTCCTTTCTACGGAGTTGCTTTTTGGTAGGCATTATTTGGTGTTTGTTGAAAAAAAAGGTATACTTTGGTCTGTTGTCTAATGTATGTTTGCTGTGTGCATGTGTGCATGAGTCTGTTGGGGAAGCTCTTTGTCATGGTGTGGCAATGTGCATTGGACTTTTGCAATTATTTGGGAAAGCTCCTTTACTATTTGTATACTACTACAATCTGCTTCAGATGAGAGTACAAAGTGGCTTTGAGAACCATTATTAAAAAACGAAATGCCATAAACTTGCGACAGCAACTTTCTTTCTAAATCTAACCTTCTAAGGATTACGTATGTTGTTTGAGTTCCAAACACACAGGGATTTGTCAGCCATTCTGCCTGTTATTCTTTGTTCAATAAATGGATATTAGTAGGTAGAATGGTTTAGAAATCAATGTTTGCTTTGGCGCCCAAATTAAATAAACAACCCACACAGCCTCTTTGAGGACTACTTACAATATAAAGGTATTCCTGCACTTACTTTTTTTTGCAAAATACCCAGGTTTCTTCGGATATGTCGTCTGCAGTGTAGATGCTGTTGATTCTCAGGAGAGTAGTCTTCACTGTGGTGCAGAAAACAAAATGAATTACTTTGTGTGTTTACAGCACTGATGATACTGCACATATTAATTGTGCTTCTTTCGTCACAGCATTTTACTTTCTTATTTCAACCCACTGCATGTGTGCATTTCACTTTACTATGTGCAGTGTTTGAATGGTATTTGCAATATGGTACTTGAAAGTCCTTCCAAATTGCTAACAATTTTAAGTTTATGAAAATGCCTTGTTTTTTACACGGTGTTCTATGTATAGTAGAGAGGTTTGTAAGCGCTAGGGCACAGTAGTAGATGGGGGAACATTTTGTACTTGCAAATTAAAAGCACGATGCCGAAAAATCGGGAGACCCTCAGAGGGAGATGTCACCACAGCAATCGGGAGCGCTTATTTTTCTCATACCATTACATTGCAATTAGCATTATTGTCAGGAATAAGGGCCTGTGGTGCAGGAGAAAGCAGGTACGGCATATTTTGAAAACTACAACTCCCAGTAGGCATGGGGAATGTGTAGTTCCTTGGGCCCACCGGTACTCAGCTGCCGGCACTTTGTAATTAGGGAGTGGGCTCTTAAAGGCTGCTCGCCCGTGCTCAGTTGCTGTTGATTAATGTTGGAGAGCACGGGCGGCGGCAATGCGAACGCTAGAAGGGTAATCTGGCGGCGTGAAGGAGTCACGTCGGCTATGCCTCCAAGCATCTTCTTTCCCCGGGCTGCGGCGGTGAACACTCTTTAATCTGCCTCAGTTCTACAGGTCTGGGTCAGCTGCAGGAGGCTCCCGGACCCTCAGTTAAGTGCTTCTGTGTTTGTTTGTTTTGCCGGGTTGCGGCGGTGATACGGAGTGTACAGACGCTTCATGCATTTCTGTCCGGACATAACAAGGAAAACGTCCGGACCATGAGTTAAGTGAACTCTCATAAAAAGAACGTATATGGGTGCTTTTACCCTTCTAGGTCTAATGTGACAACTAGGTTTTGGGCATGACAAACGCCAGTATGGTTGCAGGCGCATTGTTTTCTTCACGTTCAAAAAACAAGGGAAAAACAACCCGACTAATCTACATTTCTAATTATTTGGCTTTTCCACATGGAGAAAAGCGTCTGTCTATGTGCAGTGTGTTATGTTAATCCATGTTACATGTATGTCTCTATGTTCTCTGCTCACGATCTAAGTACTGTGGCTTTGAAGTCATGAGCGCTAAAACACCGGAAGTCATGTGTAATAGGTTATGTATGGTATGAAGGTTATGTTATGTTCTACGAATTGCTGAAGGTCGAGTCAGGTCAGGTTGCAGGAGTATTACATTATCAAGTCAGGAATTGTAGAGGTCTTTGCTGTTTATGTCTTGTTCCCCTACTTCCCTTTATTTGTCCATCCCCTTTCCCTAACTCCTTCTTCCCCCCATTGGCTGCCACGTGACTACCTGTAATTCGAACATCCAGGCGCCCGTGCCAACCACGGTGGGAGGGGGTCGATCCATTCGGCTTCTGTGGTTCGGGAGAAGGGATTGAAATCCTCCTCCCTAAGTTCCGTTGTGACAATTATTGTAAGCCACCACAGTACACAACTGCGACATTTACACATACAAAATTGAGTTCCGCCCTAAATAGGCACGCTTGCAACGTGCGTATGGGTTATGCGGAAGACAGTAAGCAGTTGTGCGATTTGTCAATGATAAATCGGACATCTTGCACGTAAAAGGGGGAGCCTTGGTATGTATTGCCTATGCACATTTAGTGGCATTAATTTGTCTAAATTAAATTATAAGGGTTGCACATGTTCTCTGATTACAATATACATACCTGTATTCTATACTCACGCATGTGCCCATGCATGAAGCTGTACGTAGAAATTCGTAATACTTGCACAGTAACTTGTGAAGTAGGTGCTTTGCAATGATATGCGACTTCCATTCAGAATCATCGACAGTAATTTTGAAGTGCGCAATGTTGATGATGGAGTTAGGATTGACGATGTTCAATGTGATTAGTGGATGGTTGTGTGACTGCTTAGTTGTGTCCAACGAGGGACTCGATTTGCTACCGATGTGGAAAGGGTAGAAGGACTGGGTAAGAGTTACGTCCCTTCCGTACACAACGCTTGTCCGCGGGTAGGGCGTGTCACATACGGGTTTCTACAGCACACCCTGTATGGAAAGGGGACTGTAGGCATCATCCAATCAGATGTTCACATTACTCTTTTGTGTCGAAAGACGGTGCGTACACTGAAGATGGCAGGGGTGGAGAGGGCCAGTGTTTTGGTGCTTGGAGACATTGCTGTGCATGCCTTACAACACTATGCCAACAGTAGGCATGTGGCACACCATTTCAATGTGAGAAGAGTGGAGGTGGTGTGGAGCGCTGACACTGATGCTAATGCTGTGGCAATTCTGCAAGTTTGCAGAGACATGCGTTCTATAACCACTCCTCATGTGGTCATTTTGCAATACGGTGCTTACCATTTGGGATACGTGAGTTCACGTACTTTGTTGGGAGATTTGACACAGTTGGTTGAAGCACTCATGACCATTTTCCCAACAACTAAAGTGATTTTTTCTGCTTTACTCCCTAGAGCAAAATGGGACAACAATTCTGTTTTCTGTCCAGATCAAACTATTGGGAGGTCTATCATTAATCACGGCATGCGTGCATTCATACTACGAACTGGTATCTTTTTCTGCAGCCACGATAACATTGCTTCAAGTAATGCGTATTATTTTGAAGAAGATGGTGTTGCGCTATCTTCTTTGGGAAAGGCGATGTTCTTTTGGAACGTAAGGCTTGCTTTAGAGAAGGTTCTGTAATGGTTGTAGGAGGAAAGCAAGAACAAAAAATACAAAAAAATACACAAAATAACAGATGTCTGTACGGTATCTGGCCAAAAATAAAAAAAACGGCTCTTTTCAGAGCCCACCTTCAAGGGGAGAAAGGGGAATAACACTTTAATGGACCGTTGTCACGCTCTGATCCTATACATGTCTGCGAACATGGCGGTACTTTGCAGCGGGGATTCAGGGGTGGAGACCAGGGTTGGACTGGCCCTATCGGCCGATCGGCCGCTGGCCGATGGACCTTGAGGTCTGTGGGGGCCGGTTTTTCTGAAGCCACGGGTGGGCCGGTTTTTAAAATAATTATATTGTTTTTTAATGGTTTTTTTATTAGAGTCTGTCAGTCTGAGTCTCACTCGTGTGCGGGCGGCATGCTGATGCCGAGCCGCGCTGCGAGCGGCCTGACTGAGCAGCAGCAGTCCAGTCACAGTGACAGTGTAGTTATGTCAGTAGGCTGGCCGCGGGCAGGTTTATTTTTTTGTTTTTGTGATGAATCTGAGGTTGTCTGCCTGCTGCCGTGCCGGACCGCTGGCGGCGCTGTGGTCGCTAGCGGGCCGGCCCAAGCAGAAGCAGCAGGGAGCTCCCTGAGGCTGAGCGGCTGAGCTGGCTGCCTCGCTAATGGATTGGCGCCGGTCGTCGCGGAAGGAAACTTGCACGCACTCATTAGTAGGGCGGGCCGGGGCTTGGAGCATATTCATCAAAGCAAGGTAACACATACATGTTGTATTACCTTGCTTTGATGTGATGATTTGATTTGCATGCAGCATGGATTCATGCATAACTATGTGCATTTTGCATCATGCATGCATCTCCTCCTCAGCCTTGGGCGCCTTAGTGGCTGCAGCCGTGCAGCCACTTGGTGATTCGCAGCTTGCCTCCAGCTCTGTGCTCGCCGGGGCCTGCCTCCTGGCCCCGGCTTGCTCTGTGATTAAGTAAAGTCACTCTCTGAAGTGCTAATATTATAGCACCTGCTGCAGGCTGGCCTGGCTGGACTCCTGCAGGGAGGCTGCTGGGGGCGGGCTCAGCCGGGCTGGCCTGGCCCGGGCCCCCCTGTGCGAGTGTGCGGCCGCCGGCACATCAAGTTGCTTTCAACTTTGCAGGAATGTGTTACTTTGCAAAGTTGAAACAAAGCAACTTAGTTGTGCCTGGGGCTGGGCCTGGGCAGCTGACAGACTCTGTGCCTCCATGGACGTGACGTGACTGCTCGGATAGCCTCTGACTTTGAGGATATAAGTTAGCCTCCTCTCCTGACCTGGGCATGAGGATTTTGGCCACTGCCAGCCCGGCCCACGACTGTCACCGGCGTGCAGCAGCACAGCTTAGCAGCAGCAGACCAGCAGTCAGCAGCAGACCAGTCTGCCGCGTGACGACGTTGTCACTAGTGCACTGCCAACTTGCCGCACAGTCACACTGCAGTGCTGTGCTAGCACTAGCAGTGGCAGACAGTGCCACTGCCGTCTGCCAGCCCCACCACCCCCCAGGCACCAGCGGGTGGCGGACCCGGCCCGAAGAAGTCCAAAAGAGGACCGAAGAAGAGAATCATCGTAGACTGTGTCTGTGGAGACTCCTGGGCTGAGGACAGGTACGAATTTGGGAGTGGTGGGTGGTCAGTCTGTGTGTGTGAACCTGGCCTGCCTGCCTGGTCCGGATGATTTGTTTCCAGTCCCACTCCAGAGCAGAATGTCAATAATAGAGAACGGGAGAATGCTGACCGTGTTTATTTATTTTGCTTTTCCTGGACTGGACTGGTTTGGTTACAGCTATTAACTTGGTGCAACTAAGTTGGTGAAACAAGACATACACGTGTCTGTATGCTCTTTGTGCCTGGAATCAATATCGCTAAAATATTTAATTATGGCCACTGTACAATGTGTGCTTTTATTATGTCCACCCTTGTTTCTGTTATGCGGTGTGATTGTAGGAACTGTGAGTCTATTTAGCCCCGCATTTTTGCACCATGGCATGTACAAGAGGACATTTATCTATCTGAAAAAGATGGGCGGGGGGGGGTTCTCGGCCAGCGCCAGCATTCTACACTACATTTATGTCAAATGGCTCATGCTTGTTGTTGTTATAGCAGATGTATTTTGGGGTTCATTCATTGTATGAAAGCTTTGCTCGCTTGTTATGATGACACTCAGACGCCGGGTGCTGTCACTGCTGTGCAAGTGAAGGCTGCATGTGCAGAGCCAGTGTCTGTGTTGTCGGCTGACTCGGCTGGCTTTTCTCTGCGAACAAATTCAAATTCCAGACATATAGCGCCTCCGTTACTAAATGCAAAATCTGGAGTGGATGTTGTTAGACAGCCATCCGAATCCTTCTTTGTTGAAAGCCTGCGTGTGAAACTGGCCTGCCTGGTCCGGATGATTTGTTTCCAGAGCAGCAGAATGTCAATAATAGAGAACGGGTGTAGAATGCTGACCGTGTTTATTTATTTTGCTTTACCTGGACTGGACTGGACTGGTTTGGTTACAGCTATTAACTTGGTGCAAGTTGGTGAAACAAGACATACACGTGTCTGCTCTTTGTGCCTGGAATTAATATCGCTAAAATATTAAATTATGGCCACAATGTGTGTTTTTATTATGTCCACCCTTGTTTCTGTTATGCGGCGTGATTGTGGAAGGAACTGTGACCCAGCAGTCTGTACAGCCCCGCATTTATGCATCATGGCATCATGTACAAGAGGACAACGTTTATCTATCTGAAAAAGATGGGTGGGGTTCTCGGCCAGCGCCAGCTACACTACATTTATGACAAATGGCTTATGCTTGTTGTTGTTATTATAGCAGATGTATTTTGGGGTTCATTGTATGAATGCTTTGCTCGCTTGTTATGACGACACTCAGACGCTGGGTGCTGTCACTGCTGTGCAAGTGCAGGCTGCATGTGCAGAGCCAGTGTCTGTGTTGTCGGCTGGCTTTTCTCTGCGAACAAACTCAAATTCCAGACATACAGCGCCTCCGTTACTAAATGCAAAATCTGGAGCGGGTGTTGTTAGACAGCCATCCGAATCCTTCTTTGTTGAAAGCCTGCGTGTGAAACTGGCCTGCCGCCTGCCTGGTCCGGATGATTTGTTTCCAGAGCAGCAGAATGTCAATAATAGAGAACGGGTGTAGTACCGCATGCTTTATTTATTATTTTTTGTTATATTTATTATTTATTATTTTTTGTATTTATTTTGCATTTTTAAAGCGCTCACAACTGGCAATTAATTCAAATCCCTACCCAGATCCTTAGTGCATGTGTACTCTTGGTGCAAATAATGCTGTGCTTCCAAGCGGAAGCAGATAAGCGTGCGTCATGCGCAGTGCAAGCAGAAGGTAAACGCAGAACTGATGAAATGCTGACCCTTCCAGCTGGGATGGAGTGGAGGAGCTGGGACACGTTGGTATTTGACAAAGGTTTGGCAGAGGGCGTGCCAAACAGAACTTAACTGGTCTGTTGTTTAATCTCAGTTACCAGTTTAATGGTATCCACTACGTAATAATTGCTCATTTTACTATAGCTGATAGGATAGCTCAGTGGGTTGAGTGCTCGCTGCTGTGATGTGTGTGCGTGATCTGCAGGTTGCAGCTTCAAATCCCCAGCAAGGCCATCTCAGCCTTTCATCCTTCTGAGGTCGATAAATGAGTACCAACACAGGTTGGGTGATATTGTATGCATATTTGCTCTATAAAAAAGATCTTAAGTGTAAGTGCTATACAATAACATATTATCATTTGGCCTTGGATGTCTGCTTGCATTCACAGTAATTTGACAAAATGGATATATACACACAGATATTAATGATACATATGGTGATCCATTCTTGCATGCAAAGTTATGTTATTTTATGAGTTGTGTTGTAATGTAACAGACACATGAACCCTCCATAAGTAGCATTTTCTGTAGAGTCGTGAATTGACGCGATTCACAGGTGATGGTTTGAGGGCCACTATTTTTGATGCGAGGGGTGGGCCACTTTTTTGAGGCGAGGGGTGGGCCACTTTTTTGAGGCGAGGGATGGGCCACTTTTTTTGGGGTGTCCGGGCCTGTTTCTTGTCCCAGTCCGACCCTGGTGGAGACACATGCAAATGAGAATGAGCAGAGCTAGGGATTGGTCCATAAAGTTCAGTAGGTGTGTTCTGAACGGCGCACTTTAGTAAGACCGTCTTCTCCCTGACAGGAGACCACACAGCCATGGATTTCCATGTTCGAAAACAGGTTATCTGGATCTTGGGAGACTCATGGATACATTGGTTGAAGGTGCATGCAGAAAGCTGCCGTTTATCTACAGATCTCGGTTTTCCTGATGTGGAAGTGCACTGGCACGGCGTGCGTGGCATGAGGTGGCTAGACTTGGTACCTCTCTGTGTTACTTTACTGACAGCGTGTCCTCCAGATATACTTATCATTCATTGCGGAGGAAACAATTTAGGCCATGTCTCTGGAATTTCTTTGCAATTTGCAATAAAGGAAGGACTTGCGAAGCTCATGGACATGTTTCCAAATTGTCACATACTTTTTCCCCGTATTGCACAAAGACAAATATGGCTGCGTTCTTCTGCTTTTGGTCCAGAAATGGAGAAAGCGAGACGCAATGTAAATAAGGCTGTTTGTGCCTTTTTAAGAGATGTTGGCATGTCCTCCTTCCACAATGAAAACATTTTGTTTCGCAGCCCTTTCATTTTCCACAGAGATGGAGTCCACCTTACATATGCTGGCAATCATATTTTTCTTCGCAATGTACAAAATGCATTGCGCCCTCTTTTGAATTCACACTAACCTATCTGACAATCCGTTTCCTCCAATCCACAGTTTTTGACCCATACAACACATCACCAAAAGGCTCTTTTCAGAGCCACCACTTACTCCCAGCGTTCACTTCATTGTGTTTGCTCATCTTGCACCCTCCCTTTCCTCGGCTACGACTGTCCGCAAACCTTTCCACCACTCCGCGGGGGTGTACGACCGTCACTTCATAGTTCTATCTTTAAACTAGGAAAGGCGGCTCTGAAAAAAGCCTTTTCTGTAGTTTTTGTTGTTTTCACGTTTATTGCTTCATAGTACATGACACACTAGGAGAAGGGGGCAAAGGAGGGTAAGGAAGGGACACCAGCCACGGGGATAAGAAAGGGCAAGTGCACAAAGAAAGATATAGGGTGAGCTTCATTTAGGTAAGGAGTAGATCTTCTGGTGCTCTGTGGCCGTAGCCTCAAAAGCACTTCGAAACTCTACCCCCCTGCAGAGTACTGCATCACAATACGTACACACTATTGTCACCTTTGAAAGGTAAGGGTCAACAGCATTGCGAATGGTTTGTGAGGCAGCTGGACGAAGGCGCTCCCCCACTGGAGTGTCTCTTGTGGTGGGAGGATCGGACACGGAGGATGCTATGGAGGAACTCAATCGACTACGCTCTTCACATGGCACCACCTTGTGAATGTCCGCAGTGTGGAACGAAGTGAGGTGTCCTACGGACGCCACCATTTTGGCTGCACCCGATATGGACAGCTATACTGTTAATGTTAATTTTAATGTTAAAGGACATTTGTACCGCGCACTATCACCACCGAAGTGGTCCCCTGGTGCTCTGGCGGCTCTGAAAAGGGGAGGAGAGGGGGTGGGCTAGTGGGAATAAGCTGGAAAAGTGCAAGAGGGCAGTGATGTGCTGTTGGCAGCCTCAGCCCGGTGGGTCCGTTGGCTGGGCTTAGGGTGTTTTATGGTCCGTAGTCATCATGTGCTGTTGTGCAAGTCTATGTGTGGTTTGTTTTGTTGTTGCATTGTTGTGAAGTTTGTGCGGATTGCTGCGTTTTAGGCTTGTGGTTGTGTTTGGTTATAGTTTGAGAGGTGTATGCAGAGGGATGGAATTGTTAGTTGGTTGGTTAGTTGGCATTGCTGTTCTTGCAATTGTGGGATTCCGTCTAGGTGTGGCACATGCCAACAGTTACACTTCTATCTAGATGCGACGCAAGCTAGGTTCAGAATTCTAAGTGTGGTGCATGCTAAGAATCACATTTCTATCTAGATGTGACGCGAGCTAAAGTTCAGATTTCCAAACTAGTGTGGCACATGCTAACAGTCACATTTCTATTTCGATGCGACGCGGGCAAAGCTTGAGAATTCCATCTAAGTGTGGTATATGCGACCAATCACACCTCCGTCTAGATTTGGCGCAGACTAACTTGAGAATTCGACTAGGTGTGGCATATGCTACAGTCACATTTCTGTCTAGATGCAACGCAAGCTAGGTTCAGAATTCTAAGTGTGGTGCATGCTAAGAATCACATGCTAACAATCACGTTTCTGTCTACATGCGACGCATACTAAACTTGAGAATTCAACTAGGTGTGGCATATGCTAACAGTCACATTTCTATCTAGATGCGACGCAAGCTAAAGTTCAGATTTCCATACTAGTGTCCTTCACACACTCCCATTTTGCTCTTTTACAGCCATCCAGAACATCTGGTGTGTTCTACGAACATGTTTTATCTCGTTTATAAGCGGTATGGCGAGGTGCAATGTCCTTAGGATTCCCCTTTCTGTTTATGTACGCACAACTTCAACAGATGGTGTGGTCATACATCAAGTCCATCTATATAGCATCAATGATGTTTGTGATGTCATCTTTGATGTCCTGGGTGTTAGTCTTAGCAATGCGCGTAGATGGTGCAAGTTATGGTTGCTTAGCTTACCATAATGGGTGAATGAGCAGTGTGTTTTGGTTTCACTGTGAAGTATAACATTCCTTTAACAATAGTTTTGTACTGAATGTATATATATGGCAGGGAACTAAATCAAAGGGACTAAAGATGTGATGTCGTCAGGGATATAATCAGTGACATTTGAGATGACATCCTTCATGGTCTGGGTGTTAGTGTTAGCAGTGCACAGGGGCGGTGGCAGGTTTGAGGGCTTAGATTACCATAACTGTCGAATTTCAGGGGGTTTTCGGTTTTAATTGGTACAATAAAGGGGAGGGTGAAAGTATTTTTTTAGTGAACTGCACAAGTTTTTGGTAGGGCAACTTAACCATAACGTCCCCTCAACAAAGTTTTTTTTGTAGTGAATCTTCTTCTATAGTTCTGCAATCCAAATGTACCTTGTGTTGTAGAGTTCTTCCTCTGGGAATTGGCGGGTCCTTCTTGAGTGCACTCCCTTTCAAGCAGGTGCCATGGGTCGTCGAGCTTCTGAGATGAAGAAAAGGTGAACGTTGTCGTTGAGGCAGCAGCTTTGGTCCTTGTGGTGCTCGTTGACGAGTGATTGAAAATGTCCTGCAACAGGGGAGGCATGTGGTGCACCACGATGACAATGGTTTGTTGCCGCAAAGAGTTAGTGAAGAACTTTGGCACCCAGCAAGGGCGTCGAGTCATCGGCTTCTGGCGTCAGCGAACAGGACATGACCACGGCTGACTTCAGTAGCTTCATCGGCGCTTGAGGGATTCGGGTGGTGGGAAACCCACCGGCGGATTCTCCTCGGTCGTCAGCGCTCTTGACTTTCTCCGGCAGGACGAAAGTGCTCGACGATGATGAACAAGGGAGTCCTTGGATCAAATGTTCTTAGGCAACGGGAGCATGGCGGCTCCGGACGGCGACGGCGGTCGTCCACAGTGGACGGCTGTCCAGTGCTTCTCTTCGTTCTCCTCAGCGATCCCCTTCTCGGTCAGCAGCCTTTCTTAGGTCTATCTACCAGGGAGCTTTGGAAAAGATCAGCTGGTGCACGATGGTCCCTTGTAGCTCGGGGAGAGGTCTCCTTACCAGATCCTCTCTTGTATCAGTTCTTGAAGATACAGCAGCTTTCAGATTACATGGAAGGGAACAGCGGTTTACCTTCTTCTTCCGGAGCGGCTTAGAGAGTAAGAATCAAGTATCAACTTCAGCTTCTGAATGGTTTCTAGCAATTAGAGGCCCCCAGATGTACTGTTGATCTCCCATTAATTCTGCTGGGTCACACTCAGGCAACCAAATACTCAGAAGGACATTCAGGCAGTCAGTCAGCCAATCAGGCACACGGTGCTTCAGAAAAACAAGGTAACAGGCGATGGGATGGCACGAGGCCAAGGGGGCCATCTTGTCTCCATCAGGAATCTACTGATTCCAACTGACAGGGCCTGGGCATCCCAAAATGGAGGACGCTCAGGGCACCTGTCAATTCAGCATGGAGCTGACACCAGCCTGTACCCTGCTCTGTGGGCCACACACACAGGTGCCCAAAAACATACACTAGGAGCACAGGGTCATACTCCCACCCACGGGTGCCATAAGGCTATGCCAAGGGTCTGTTCACCAAACCAAATACAGGAAGAGCCGCACCGCCAGGAGTCCCACATGAACTCCTGCACGGAAAACAAGTCAGAACATACATGATAAAGCAATAAAGGACAAGGATTCAGAGGCCCTGTCCCTCTGATTCATTTCCAGCATCACATAGACCAGCCAGCATTCAGAGGGGATTTTAGTCGGCCTGCGGGTGGGCTCTTGATCGCAGCACAAGCGTCCAGCGTAGCCTCACTCAAATTAATTTCCACCACTACTCAAGGATCGCTGGCTGCCCTTTTAACACTTAAAGGCCCCAATTATCCACAATCAATAATAGTGATTAAAATCTACTGGAACCCGGCCTCTTCCAACCTAATTGATTTTATGGTAAAAATGTCTGACTTAAAAGTAACAGCTACTACGAAGTATACTACAGCCGGAATACTTTTGTCAGGTAATTTTAATTCACAGTGTATTCTGTTGCTGACTGAATGCTCACCCTTTTTGGTAAAACAAACTACTGCAAATGGTGAAAAATGGGCATCCCGGGAGGATCGCTCAGTGGCAACGTGCTCGCCTTGGAAGCAAGACAACACCGAGCGACACAGGTTCAATCCCCGGGTCCGCTCTTAGAAACCTCTGGGTATTAAGCATGTTATAAATAACCTATCATATCATATCATACCACGCCTCTTGCAAAGCTGGAATTTAAAAATACTCAATGGGAATGTAAAAGGAGATATCCCCGTGTCATCTAGCTGGTCTCGAGGCTCCTTCGAGATCTACTTTAGATTACCTTTCTCTCTGATGATTTATGTCCTGTAAATCATTCCAGATAATAGATAACGGTCTAAGCGACCACAATAGACTCTCAGCGACAATTACTCTAATCTATACATTAATAATGGAAAGAATTGCTTGCTTAAATTGGAAAGAAATGGTAATGCTTTAAATAATGAATTAAGAAACATGATGAATAACTTGGCAGATGATGATGATCTAGCTGAACATTGCAATCCATCAAGTTATGTGATTTTTCTGTGGGAACTAAACTATCCTTCCCCAATGAATCCAGCTGTGAGGAAAAAATACCTCCATTCGCTAGATGAGGAAACCTGGTTGTGAAAGAAGCTATTGAGGAAGGATATTAGACACTTAAAATCTAAAATGCAGGACCATGAAGAGTACAAGACAGAATCAAAAACATTGCGTAATAACTATAGTAATTGGTCTCTTGCCTATTATCATCTTCGTTACCAAAGGGATGGTGAAACTATGTTAAAAACATTAATAACAACACATTCCTGTAACTTCTGGAAGTCAATTAGTAAACAAAATATGCCACAGATTCAGTTGCAAAGCAATGTGGTTTCTGATTCCGCCTGGTGCAAATACTTTTACAGCAGCCCCCTCTCCTCATCCCAATTTAGAGGCTGACTGGCAAATGTTTCTTCGATGAGGAAATGATAGTAAATCTTATAAATAAGTACTCTTCATATAGCGCAGCATGTCCAAATGGCCTTTCCAATGCGATATTAAAATCAAATCCTGATCTCTGGGCCTCACTTCTAAAGGTAATTTTTGCCAGAGTATTGAAATCATCCGCTCATCCCCTTGCATGGAAGTCAGGCTATTGCGATTCCCATTTACAAAATTGGTGATCGGGCTGATCCTTCCAACTACCGCCCAATCACCCTATTGAATGCGGATGGAAAGATTTTTGCAGGAGTCATACTAAAACATCTGGAAGATTGGATGATAAAGGAAAATATTATATCCAAATTCAAGATGGTTTTCAGAAGAGGCCTCTTTCAGCGGTCTAGTCATGTCAATCCTGTCACAATCAGCAGTAAAAAAAGAAGGGCACATACTTTATGTAGCTTGGTTGGACCTCTCCAGAGCCTTTGACACTGACAACAGGGAGCATCTCTGGGCAAAATTACATATTTGGTGCATTCCGAGTGGCATCTGACCTATATTAAGAGGCCTGCATACTGGCACAACCCTTCGAGATAGATTAAATACCCTAGGTGAATTGTTTGGAGAGGTGTCCACTGAAAGAGGCATAAGACAAGGATGCATCCTCACTGCATGCCCTTTTCAACCTCTGCCTAGCTGATGTAAACAAAGCATTAGAGCATAAATCATTGGCAAGAGCTAGAATTGGAAACCAACCATTATACTGGATCGCTTATGCTGACGATGTGGTCTTGCTTGATTATTCTCCAAGAGGATTACAATGCCTCCTCTCTGCATCTGGTTCGTATGCTGTGACAAATGACTTAATGGTGAAACCCTCCAAAACAAAAAATATGTCATTCAGGAGACCCCGCAAGACACCCATCCATTTTAAGTGGTCCCTTTAAGATTAGACTGTGCTTGTGGCTACGGAACTTATCTACTTAGGCATGAAACTTTGTTCATTTCTACCAAAAAGTTACTAGAACATGATCTTGAGCACAGATGAAAAAGATCTACAACACTTTCTGTACATTTTCTATATCACTGTTGATAAAATTCTGTAAAGCAAAAGTTATTCCCTCATTATTGTATGGCCTTGACACAGCACTTTCCTCTTATACACTTAACTGGGTGCGTCTTGACGGCAGAATTTGGAAAACAATCCTCCATGTCCCATCAAGCTACCCTATAGCATCCCAGAGGAACAAATTAGGGCTTCATTGCCTAAAATCGCACCTAGCTTGGAAGATATTAACACTTTGTAGGTCAATATGGTCTCCTAGTAAAGATTCTCTTTACAGAGACATAGCAGCAGAGTTCAAAAGTGGAGCCAGTCAGTTTCTTCAGGATTTGTCCAAACAGACAAGACAAATGTTGCAGCAATGCAACCGATCCACAGATGATCTTATCCAAAATGCCATTGGTGTAAAACGATCTCTGTTGTGAAAAGATTGGATAATTACCATTGAACAAATGCAAGAGTGATCAATATTCAGCTCATTGTCCAGCTGTGATAAATCGAGCGGCCACCTACCAAATTATCTTGCCTGTTTCCCCAACTTCCTGTATGAGAACTGAATTTCTTAGACTGAGACTCAATCTTGTAAGAACGGGAGAGATTCAATCGATCTATGACAATAACACCTAAAAAATAGAAATGTGTTCTTTATGTAATGGAAATGTTGTACAGACTCTTCATCGCCTTCTTATTATCTGTCATGGCACTAGGGATGTTTGAGAAAAACACTTTGGCAGTTTTGTCGATAAGACTTGGATTTCCTCAGATGTGTACTGGGAGAGATTCATAGCAGGTCATGAAACAAGTCTATTGCTGTCCTAAAGACTTTAGAAAAATTGGGTTTTATTGCATTAAATAATGTATTTTATTTCCTTCTTCTTCTGAATTAATGTTATCCTCCTGAATATTATTGTTTGATATTGATTGTATTGCTTGTTTTAATACTTGTATAATACGGCTGTAACACAATTAAATAAAATTAAACAAAATAAGCCATTACCTCTTTAGGTACCTTGGGAAGATTCTTCCCTCCAGAGGAAAAATACTGTGTCTCGTCCCACGGAATCTCCTCACCACTCTGGGCCCTGTCTCCTTCCAGGTGGTCCTACCGCAGTACAACACCCTCGGGATCAGGATCAGGAAGCGTCTGCCTTCCCCAGGCCATCTGGTAGGAGACCTTAGGCAGGGTTTCAGTGAGGGATCCATAGGATTCTTCACAGTAATCTGTTCCAAGGTGGCTGTGTTGTAGGAGAGGTAGGAGACAAATATTTGAGTATCACCAGCAAAAAGGTGTTAGTGAAATCCAAAGGATGAGCTAAGTCTTCATAGGGCAGAGGTACTTAAGGTGCAGAGCAGAAATCCAAGGACATATTCTTGGGGGACACTGACAGGGAGAGGTGTGGGGTCAGAGGTTTGCGAGTCACAAGAGATGTTAAAGGATCGACCTTCCAGGTAGGAGGCTATTGTCAAGGAGTTCCACCCTTCTCACCTGGGTCCGTTCTTTGATAGAGTCCTTGGTCGCTGCCTTCTTGCGGACGGTCCTGGTTTTAACTAAGGCTGCTCGAGTCTCTTCCGACTCCAGGGCGCGTTCAGTTCCGGGAACGTGGAATCCAGGAATCCAAGGATCTAGGATGAGTACAACTAGCACACGAGTCCAGGAAACAGGAAAAAAAGAAAGGGGTAAGGAGCGGGTAGGTGCACAAGGACAGAGAAAGAATACCGCGAGCTACGGATCACACGTCTGATGGCTACTTGCAATAGCATTGAGACGCATGGAGCCACGGAAGGCATGGTCTATAGAGTATGTTACGTCCAGCGCATGGAGCGAGAAAGGGTCTTAGCGCTGGGCGACCATGTTGGGAGTATTAGAGAATGCAAGCCCCGTTGAGACAAGGACCAGGAGGTCCAAAAGGGGCGTGTTCTGAAGTTCATGACAGCATGCCTCCTCCGAAGACCTTTTCCTCCAGGTTTGCCCGAGTGTATGAGGTGAAATCTTCTGAGAAAGCGAGGGGCCTTGATGTTGGAGATAGGTTCCCAGGTTCTTTCACTAGGAGGGTATCCTTTCCATTCAACCAGGTATTGAAGCTGGGCCCGTTTATACCTGGAATCGCAAATTCAGGACACCTCATATTCCAGTCGATTGTCGACCAGCAGAGGAGGAGGTCTACTGGATTTCCAGGAGGACGCAATGTAGGGTTTCAGTAAGGATGTATGAAAAAATGGATGAATTCTTTTCCAGGAGTCGGGTAGCTGGATCCGGTATGAGAAAAGGTTAATAATTTCCTTGATGGGAAATGGCCCATAGTACCATGGGGCCAATTTGTTTGGTCATAGGTGTCGGAGTAGTAGTTTTGATGACAACCACACCCGGTCACCGAGTGCATAAGAAGGGCCTGGTCTTCTTTTGGAATCCGCATATCTCTTAGTCTGTGATCTGGCCTTTTCTAAGTATTTCTTGGCCTCCTGGTGTATGTTGATGAGGGTTTCGATCCAGGAGTCAACAGTAGATACTGATGTAGGATGAGGAAGGACAGAGGGTAAAACCGATGGATGGAACCCTTGACTACAATAAAAAGGGCTGGTCTGGAGCGCTGAATGGTTGGAATTGTTGTAAGCGAATTCCGCAACGGGTATCAGGAGCGACCAGTCATCCTGGACCTTGGTGGCGAAGCATCGAAGATACTGTTCCAGCGTCTGATTTGCACATTCTGTGGCTCCGTTGGTTTGAGGGTGATATCCCGAAGAGAGGGCACGTTGAATTCCTAGAATCCGGCAGAGATGTTTCCAAAATAGAGAAATGTATTGAGGTCCTCGATCAGATATGATCTTGACAGGAAGTCCATGCAGGCGGAATATGTGTTCCAGAAATATTCCAGCTAGTTCGGAAGAGGATGGTAGTTTACAGAGCGGCGTAAAATGAGCCATGTGAGTGAACAGATCTATGGTGACCATGATGGTAGTATATCCTCGGGACGGTGGTAATTCTACTATGAAGTCTGTGGCGATGATTTCCCATGGCTTAGTCGGCAGTGTAGGCTGCAGAAGAAGACCCGCCGGTTTCTTGTTATCATGCTTATTTTGAGCACAGGCTACACAAGTTTGGACTTAGTGCTGTATGTCAGATTTCATTCTAGGCCACCAGAACTGTCTCTGTATGAGACGGAGGGTGTTGGTGATGCCACGATGCCCGGAGTTAGGTGTGTCATGACAGAGGTTTATTATTCTCTGTTGTAACTTCTGTGTAGGAATGAGCAGTGCATTGTCCTTGCTTGAATAAATATCCTTGCTTGGACTTTAAAGTCCACTGGTTTTTCCTTGAGATGTCCTTCCACAACCCAGAGGATTGGGTTTGCGCTCGGATTTCTTCCAGGAGGTTGACTGCTTGAGCTACGAAGATCGTGGGGGAAAACATCTTAGGATATGCCTTATCTTCAGTGGTTACATAGTCAGGACGTCGAGACAAAGCATCAGCAATCAGGTTATGTGATCCAGGGACGTGAGTGATGTGGAACTGGTACTGGGCAAAAAAGTAGGCCCAACGCACCTGACGACTATTCCTACACTCCAATGACTGCAGAATCTGAAGGTTCCGATGGTCCGTACGGACTTGGACAGGATGTCTAGCTCCCAGGAGTAGGTGTCGCCATTCAGTGAATGCTTGGCGGATGGCTAACAGTTCTTTTTCCAGGGCAGAATAGTGTGTTTCACTTGGAGTTAGGGTTCGTGAAAGATAAGCAACGGGGTGTTCCAGCTTGTCCTCTAATTTCTGTTTTAATACTGCTCCTATAGCGTAATTAGAGGCATCCGTTTCCACTAGAAATGGCCGGCTTGTGTCGGGTTGGGCCAAAATAGGAGCTTGTGTAAACTCAGCCTTCAAACGCTGGAACGCAGTGTCTTGCGGTGTTGACCAGATAAAAGGGGTTTTCTTCTTTACGAGAGCCACGATCGGTTGAACAATCTCAGAAAAGGTGGGTATGAATTTCCGATAGAAATTGGCTGTCCTAGGAAGGATTGGACTTGTTTCACGGACGTGGGAGCTGGCCATGCCAAAATGGCTTTTGCCTTTGATGGATCCATTCCAATTCCCTCTGGACTAAGGATGAATCCTAGGTAGTGAACAGAAGTAACGTGAAACAAGCATTTTTCAGGTTTGGCTAAGAGTTGGTGTTCACGGAGTCTTTGTAGTACTGCCTTTACATGTTCTTCATGCTTTAAAGGGTCCTTGGAAAATATCAGTATGTCGTCCAGATAAACAATGATGAAGAGAAACAACATGTCAGAGAACACCCTATCCATAAAATGTTGGAACACTGCCGGGGCATTAGCTAGTCCAAATGGCATGACCAGGTATTCGTAATAGCCAAAGGGTGTGCTAAAGGCGGTTTTCCACTTGTCTCCTTCCCGTATACGGATCAAATGGTAGGCACCCCGGAGATCCAACTTGGTGAATATTACTGCGCCTCTCACGGCTTCCAAGATATCCGATATCAAGGGTAGTGGGTACCGGTCTTTGAGGGTGCATTGATTTAGGCTGCGATAATTGAGACAGGGTCTGAGTTCCTGGGTATCCTTCTTGGGGACAAAGAATAACAAAGCACCTGCTGGAGATTTTGAAGGTCTTATGGTGCCGTTTTTCAAGGTTGGTGTCCAGGTATTCTTTGAGGGCCTTTTTCTCAGGTTCTGAAAGGATAAACATCCTGCCAAAGGGAATCACTGCTGAGGGATCTGTTTCAATTGCGCAGTCTTCAGGTCTGTGTGGGGGTAAGGCCTGGACTATGACAGTCGAAAATACATCAGCGTATCCTTGGTAGGCCTCAGGGACTTGTATAATATTGCAAACCATAAGTGGTGTTTTTTGATCTTTAGATGGTTCCTTAGGGGGTGTTAATGAAGGTTCCAGGAATAGACAGTGAGTCATGCAAAACTCTGAGCCTAGGAATAGTTATCCTGCTGTCCAATTGATATACGGATTGTGTTTCTGTAACCAGGGCATACCCAATACCATGGGGTAGTGGGCTGACTTAATGATATCGAATCTAATCAGCTCTTGATGATGATTTATTGATAGCCGGATCTCCTTGGTCTGCAGGCTTATGGGCCCTGAACTGAGGGGTCTTCCATCGATGGCCTCCACCGACTGCATGGTACTTTGTGCCTCGTAAGGTATTTGGTGACTGGCAACCCACTCTGGCCAGCTCATCCTTTATCTCATCGTTCAGTCCTCTCCTGAACAGGGTGAAACTCGCCTCAGAGGACCAATCAGCTTCCTTGGCCAATTGTTTAAATTGGGTCACATAAGTGAGCATATCCTGGGAGCCCTGTTGAAAGTCTAACAAACGTTCCTGGGCATTATAGACCTGCTCAGGACAGTCAAACATGTTTTTAAGGGCCTGTATGAACCCCTCATAATCATCCAGGAGGGCATCGCCAGAGTTAACAAGGGGTGTAGCCCAGGTCAAAGCATTGCCGGAAAGGTGGGATATAATGAAACCCACCTTAGCCCTGGGAGTCGAAAAGTAATAGGGCTTAAACGTAAAGTGGACCAGGCAAGAATCCAGGAATCCACGAAGGATTTTTGCCAAACCATCATATTTGTCAACAATGCCACCCAACAGGACCCCTTCTTTAGTGGCAGTATCCCGGGATAGGACCAATTGTTTGAGTGCAGCGTTTTCCCCCTTTAGGTTTTGAACCTCGGTTGAAAGTTCCTGCATGCCTCGCATCAGGTTCTGAACGGCGGCCTTTATGCAGTTATCAAGTTCGGTCGGGTGGCGTCTCAAACTGTCAAGGAGTTCCCCCTTTCTCACCTGGGTCCGTTCTTTGATGGAGTCCTTGGTCGCTGCCTTCTTGCCGACGATCCTGGTTTTAACTAAGGCTGCTCGAGTCTCTTCCGACTCCAGGGCGCGTTCACTTCCGGGAACGCGGAATCCAGGAATCCAAGGATCTAGGATGAGTGCAACTAGCACACGAGTCCAGGAAACAGGAAGAAAGGAAGGGGTAAGGAGCGGGTAGGTGCACAAGGACAGAGAACTAATACCACAAGCTACGGATCACACGTCTGATGGCTACTTGCAATAGCATTGAGATGCGCGGAGCCGCGGAAAGCGTGGTCTATAAATAGAGTACATTAAGTCCAGCGCATGGAGCGAGAAAGGGTCTTAGCGCTGGGCGACCATGTTGGGAGTATTAGAGAATGCAAGCCCCGTTGAGACAAGGACCAGGAGGTCCAAAAGGGGCGTGTTCTGAAGTTCATGACAGCTATCAGGCAAGAGCAGATTTGCCAAGTCCAAGGTCCTGGAGAGTGAGGAGGAGAGAGAAGTGGTTGACAGTGTCAAAGGTCCAAAAGGATGAATATAGAAGAGAGTTTGGAGTGGTATTAGAGAGAAAGTTGAAGACATGCATGAATGCAGTGTCAGTGAAGTGTTTACTATGAAGCCAGATTGAAGTGGATCGCCAAAGCCATTATCTCAAGGTACTTAGTAATCTGGTTGAAGACCACCCACTCAAGGACTTTTGATTATTGGGGAAGGAGACAAACTGGGTTATATTTTGCTTGGAGGTTTGGGTCAGTAGTGGGTTTCTTCAATAGGGGTAAGGCAGTTGCAGATTTAAAGGAGGAAGGGAAGAGTCCAGAAGAGAGAGACAGGTTAAAGAGATCAGAAAGCGAAGGGCAAGTGATCGAGACTACGTCTTTACCATTTGGGGAGCAAAAGGGTCCATAGGAGTGCAAGATGGGTTAGCAATGCAAAGGATGGGTGTTATTTCAATACAAGAGGCAGGAACGAAGTAGTTGAGCATAGAACAGGTAGGAGAAGAGGTGGTGGATAGAAGGGGGGCTAGAGAGGGAGAGAGGGGATGACTTTCAAGCATGAATTTTAGAGATTTTGGAGAAAAAGAGGTGAGCAAATTTATTAGTAGAAAGGGGGAGGCGATGATATTCGCTTAGGAAGTGTGAGGTTAGATGAACATTTGTGGGGGGGTGGAACACGGAGGAGATTATGTATGTGAAGTATGAGTTTTTGGCAGAGTCCAGTGCAGAGGTTAGGACAGCAAGGTAATTTCTGTAGGTAATGTGTCTGTAATTTATGCCCGTGTCCTAGCTCATGGCACATGATTGTTTTGAGGGTCTGAATTTCAGAGGTGACCCAAGGGTGAGGACATGGATTGGAAGGTGGGAATGTGCGAGCAGGGCAGTGTTGGTGAAATGGAATCATAAGTGCATAGTAAAAGTCAGTGAAAGCACAGTCAATGGAAGAGGCATGATTAGATGAAAGGGACAAGAGAGAGGTCCTCACATCATCAAGGCAAGGGAAAGAGAGCCCTGCCTGAATCTCCTCTTAGTTGTTGAAGAGGGAAGATGAGGATTAGAAGATGGAGGGACTGAGTTTTCAGAGTGAACAATGGAGGGAGAGGGTCAATAGAGAGATCACAGGAGAGCAGTACATTCGAGAGAAAGACCAGGTCCAGAGTGAGTAGGCTGATTCTAGAGGGAGTAGAGAGAATAGGCGGTATTTAAGTTCAAGGCAGGTGGCTGCAGAGGGCTTGGGTAGGTTAAAGTGCCCCAGCATGACAATAGGTGCGTATGTGTAAGCTGAGTGCAGTCACCACAAGTCAGAACTTTGAGGCTTATCGTAGAGTCACTGGGATTCATTACGAGTTTGCCGGTACAGTAACTACAGTACCAGTAAGCTTGCCGGTACCGTTGTTACCATACTGGCAAACTACGAGTTCTGCTCGCGGGTGCCCTTGCAGCCACCAGGTCTGACCTGGTGGCTGTACCGGCAACCGCAAGCAGAACAGGACTGTAGCACCGGTACCGTTATTAACGGTACCATTTTACCACCTTCCCCATTCCCATTGAGCCCTATGGAGCTCACATGGGAATGGGGGAGAATTTTTTCCGGCGCCCAGAAAAGGGCAATTACCGGGTCCGGCAAGGTCGTAATTGCCCAGTAATTGCCCTTTTGTGGGCACCGGAAAAAAATGAATACCGGCGGCAGCTTTGCCTGCACTACAGGCACAGCTAACGCCAGCCTCGTAATGAGGCCCACTGTCTCAGAGTGCTTTGGAGACTTAACAGTGTCTTTGACTCTGCCCCAGGCTCCGTTTAAAAACTGAAGCGATGTGCATAGCGAGCATGTGTGAGAAGCAAGCTGAGTGCAGTCTGCACTAGTCTGAGATTGGAGGCTTATTGGAGAGTCACAGTCTCGGAGTGCTTTGGATACTGTGAAGGCATCATGAAACAAGACACAGACAACAGATTCTAAATTAAAAATACACAATTTTATTTAACCTAAATGTCAGGATGGTTGAAGGTCTAACTTGTCCTATGCTAAGGTGGGATTTATGTTAGGCAGAAACCTGTGCAGTTCCCTTAGGGACCACTGCAAAAGATTTAGGACTACAGGTGGTTGGCAGTAAACCCAATTGGTAGCAGTCTGTACCACCCAGATTTACCTGGTAGCTGTGGCTGAGCAGTCAGACTTCTCTCAAGATGAGTTAGGCAGTATGCAGAGTATACACAATAGGTACAGAGACACAGTAGTACAAGCAAACACTGACCAGAGCTTTGGTCTAAAAGTATATCATTATTTATTTAAAGACACACTTGTAAATTATACTAGCACAAAAAGAGGTAAGTAAATTCAAGACCCAGTCACTATTACTAGATGTACATCCCTTATTCCTTATTAGACAAGTCTTAGTTAACACCACTTATTTCCAGACAGAGGTGAGTGCTTAACTAAAGATGGCACTCCAATAAGTTAAGAAAAAGGGAGGGAAAAGGCAGAAATTAGGAAAAGCACACAACACAATACTTCAGAAGCACCCAGCAAGGCAGGAAAGTCAAGTCTACTTGTGAGCAAAAAGTTCAGAGGCCAGGCTCCCTCTTAGAGAGAACAGAGATCACACAGCTAAAACGTCTTGAAAAGTCTTGCAGGGAGTTCAGCACAGAATTAAGTCAGCTCAGAAAAGTTCAGTTAGCCAGCCTAGGGCCAACCCAAGTGGTAAGTGGAGACTTTAAGAGTCACCCCACACAGACCGTTGCGAGGGAGGCCAGGCGGACAGAGTACCTTCAAAGTGGAGAGGATCCTCCAGCGGGTGCAATTGTTCCTGGCATCAGGTGCAATTCACGGCGTCGTCCAGAGGAAGAGATGGTCTCGACGTGGAGGAAAGCTGAAGGTCGTTGCACTGCCAGGGAAGAAACCAGCCGCGGAGTTCTCCAGTTAAAGGTAAGACCCTTTTATTCGCGGTAGTGGAAAAACTGTGGTATCCCGGTTGCCGGGGTGCTTGGCACAGGCAAGGCGGCCACGAGATGATCCGGAAAGGTGAAAAGACGGGCAAACTGGTTATCCCCACCAGTCAAAGGAAGAAGACTCTCCGGGCTGGAGATCTCCTCTGTCGTTGGGAAAAGTGGTGTGACGGTTCAGCAGGGCTCCACCGGTGGTGTCGTCGTTGCAGGTCGGCTCAGCTTCTCCCTCTTCGGATTCTTTAGGTCCTGTGGCAACTTCTGAAGTTCCAGTCCCCAAAGCCCTGATTTTATGCAGCAAACCCCCATTCATTCAGCCTAGCTGTCAATCAAACATGCTAAGTGGTGAGCCGGGCGGCTCACCACTTGGGCCAATCACACAAGAGTGCGACTTGAGTTGCCAAGGCAACTCCGTCCAGGGTGCCTAAACCCCCTCCCACACCCCCTGTGGTACCCAGACAGAGTGGCACCACTTTTGGAGGCTTCTGTGGAGAAGCCCACCAAAAAGTGGAACAAAGGGCCCGACTTGGGTTGGAGTCACAGAAGCGAACACAAACGCCATTTTGGAACTGAGTTTCGGCAAAAATTACCAACCAGTGATTTTATATTAATTTAATAAACCGGCGGTATGTTCGAGGCTGTATTAAAAAGTGGTATCCTCGAACAATGGGAAAATCCCATAGGAAAATATTCGCGGTCAAATATAAAAAGTAGTATCCACTGCCACCAGCCAAAACTTGATCAGGGGGGACGGAGATGTGCCCCCTCGAACAACAGATCCCGGGGCAATCGAATTGTCCCGATCAGTACGTCCACAATATGATGGTTTGTACTGGTTTCTGTTAATAATTTTGGACTAGTAAAGCCAATGGTGACTTTACATGCCCTGGGAGACAGTAGTCAGTCCCAGGGTATGGAGTCTATGTTTGGGGGTCACTATGACACCTCTGGGTTACTGCACAGAGGGTGCTGTGTAACCCATATACCAAAAACACATGAAGCCCTATGGGGTAGAGGACCCCATAGCCCATAAAACACATTCAAAGTCAAAGGAACACCTCAAATCATGTCTAAGAGTGGGAGAAAAAGAGTCTCACTCTTAGCAGGAGAGAAAAAAATAAACCACAAAAATCCAGCAAAGCTGCTGGGGGACTCACTAGGTTTGGGAAATTAACCTTAACAGAGAATTCTCCCTAACACTCGCCCCCCCAGACTAAGGGACAGTAGGATTTAATCCACTCCTGGATGAATCTCATACCTCTAGTCGATGACATACATCCTAGAGAGACCATCAGCATTTTGGTGGTGACATCCTGACCTGTGCTCAATGGTGAAATCAAACTCTTGCAGGCAGATTGACCATCTCAATAGTTTTGGATTTTCCCCTTTCATTTGCATTAACCATCTCAAGGGTTGGTGGTCAGTCTGAATGACAAAAGTAGAACCATACAAGTATGGCCTAAACTTCTTCAGTGCCCACACAATAGCAAAACATTCTCTTTCTATTGTTGCCCACCTTGTCTCAGGATCCTTCAGCTTTCTGCTGATGAAGCAAATGGGGTGCTCCCTACCTTTCTCATCCAGTTGGCTAAGGACTGCACCTATACCTACATTAGAAGCATCTGTCTGCACAATGAAAGTTTGGTGGTAGTCAGGAGCTCTCAATACTGGTGCTTGGCAAAGAGCTTTCTTCAGGTTTTCAAATGCCTGATTGCATTCCTCATTCCATTTGACCTTCTTAGGGAATTTTGGAGAGGAGATTACATTCAGTGGAGAAGCTATGGTCCCACAGTTCTCTGTGAAATTCCTGTAATACCCAGTGAGGCCTAGGAAGGCTCTCACCTGGGTTTGAGTAGTAGGTGTTGTCCAATTTTGCACAGCTTCAATCTTACTGAGCAAAGGCCTTATTTCTCCACCTCCTACCTCATGCCCAAGGTAGACTACCTTACTCTGTCCAATCTGGCATTTACTTGCCTTTATGGTCAGATTGGCTTGTCCAAGAGCCTGCGAAACATGTCCTAAGTGGTTCACATGTTCTTCCCAGCTTTGGCTGAATACTGCAATGTCATCCAAGTATGCCATGCAGAAGTCCTCCATCCCATTCAGAACTTGGTTCACCATCCTTTGGAATGTAGCAGGTGCATTTTTCAGTCCAAAAGGCATAACCTTAAATTGGTATAGGCCAACTGGGGTAGAAAAATGCAGTTTTCTCCTTGCCATGGTCTGTCAGGGCTATTTGCCAATAGCCTGACATAAGGTCAAATGTGCTGGGGAACTTGGCTGACCCAAGTCTATCCACCAACTCATCTGTCCTTGGCAAAGGGTGGGCATCAGTCTTGGTGACTGCATTCAGAGCTCTATATTCCACACAGAATCTCAATTCCTTGGATCCTGCCTTTGGTACTAACACAACTGGGCTAGACCATGGGCTAGTAGAGGGCTCTATTACCCCGAGATCAAGCATCTTCTTGACCTCCCCTTTGATGGGGGTCCTTACATTTTCTGACATTCTATATCCTCTGCGTTTGACTGGCAGACAGTCACCAGTGAGTATATCATGCTGTCCCCAAGGGGTCAAGCCTGATGAAAGTGAGAACAGAGAGGCAAACTGATTTAACATAGCTTTGCACTCTTCCTGTTGCTCAGGTGTCAGATTTGAAGAGAGATGTACTCCTTCAATCTTTTCGTCCAAGGGTAAGCCTCTGAGGAGATCAGGGAGAGCTTCACTCTCTTCTTCCTCTTCTGTTGAAGCTAGAAGCAAGGCTCCTACTTCAGGCCTGGAGACATACGCCTTTAGTCTGTTGGTGTGGAAGACTCTGGGAGCCTCCTTGGGATTGCCCAAGTCCACCAGATAGTTCACCTCTCCAAGTTTACCCACAACCTTGAAGGGTCCCATCCATTTATCTTGCAAGGCCCTCTGCCTTGTTGGGATCATAACTAGAACTAGCTGGTCTTGAGTGAACTCAACCATGTTAGCCTTTTGGTCGTGCCAATGCTTGACCAAAGCTTGTCCAGCTTTCAGGTTATCACTAGCTTCTGCCATCATTTGTGGTATTCTCCTCCGGAGACCTATCACATAGTCAGTCACTCTGACTGGCTTGGGGGAAGGTGCACTCTCCAACCCCTCCTTAATCAGGGCCAATGGACCTCTGACTGGATGGCCATAAATAAGTTCAAAGGGAGAATAACCTACTCCCTCCTGAGGGACTTCTCTATAAGCAAAGAGAAGGCATGGCAATAGGAGGTCCCCCTTTCTTTTAAGGGGATCCTCTAAAGCACCTATCATGCTCTTCATGGTTCTGTTGAACCTTTCTACCAACCCATTTGTCTGAGGGTGGTAAGCGGTAGAGAACTTGTAAGTAACTCCACAGGTTTTCCACATGGCTTTCATGTAGTGGGACATAAAATTTGACCCCCTGTCAGAGATCACTTCCTTAGGAAATCAAACCCTGGTAAAAATACCAAGGAGGGCCTTAGCCACAGCCTGAGCTCTAACAGCCCTCATAGGAATTGCCTCAGGGTACCTAGTAGCATGGTCTACTACAACAAGGATAAACCTGTTGCCTAGGGAGGTTGGGGGATCAAGGGGACCAACAATGTCAATCCCTACCCTCTCAAATGGGACTCCCACAACTGGGAGAGGCACTAAAGGTGCCACATTCTTGGATCCAACCTTACCAGAAGTATGGCAGGTATGGCAGCTCTTGCAAAACATATCTACCTCAGCCCCCATCTTTGGCCAATAAAAGTAGAGTGAGAGCCTTTCCTTAGTCTTCTTGAAACTCAAGTGAATCTCATGGGCCAGTTGCAAGAAATGTTGTCTGTTTTCTTGGGGTACTACAAGCCGCTTGTAGTCTCCAGGTGCAGACTCAGTTGGTTCACTGCAGAAGAGGCCATCTTCCCAGTGCAACCTATACTTCCCAGGCACTTGCCCATCAGCCTGAGAAGCTGCCTGTTGGGTCCACCTCCTGCCAGTAATGACTGCAGCTCAGGATGGTCAACAGGATCCAGATCTCCAATGAGTTCTTGGCCTTCCACTAGCTCCTCTTCAGAGTCTAGTTCAACCACAGAGGGTTGTACCTCCCTCTCAGCCTCAGCTGGAGGGGGAGTTACAGGTGTAATTTTGGACAACCTAGGGGAAGTCCTGGTTGGAAGCACTGGAGTGCTTGTTGTTGGCTGTTTCCTTGAAGCCTTGGGTTTCCCCTTTGCTTCCCTTTGTTCAGTGATAGCAAGTTGTAACTCCAGTGGAGTAGGAGTGATATCTTTCTTCATCATCTCCTGGGGAGTACCTCTCATGGTCCTCTCCCTTGCAGGTCTGGTGAGCTCCTGTAACCTTTTACTCGGAGGTCTGCGGGTCTGTGACACTACTCCAAGAGTTTTCAGGTCATTACCCAACAGAACCCTTCCTGGTACCTCACTTTGTATGCTGACAGGTATCTTCACAGTCATGTCATTACACTGGATGAGAACTGGTATTTGGGGAAGCATCTGCACAGGCCTTCCAGCTAACTTGGTGAGGCGTTTGGGTGCCTTAGCAACATCCTCAGCCTGAAAAAAAGATTTATCCACCACAGATATGCTGGCCCCAGTGTCCCTAATGGCAGGAGTCTCCTGACCATTCACCTGGACACTGTCCTTATAATACTCTTTAGTATTATCTGGGATAGAGTTATAGACAAATAGACATCTAAATTCTGTTGTTCCCACAGACCCAGAGACACTAAAGAAACACTGGCTGAGACTCCAAGGGGTTCATCAACCAGCAGTAGAAAGTTTCCACTTGCCATTTGTACTTCCTCCTCTGGAGCAAAGGCTAACGAGACAAGCTGGACCCCTGAAGGTTTACCCTTACATCTGGGATCTCCTTTCACATGGTCAGGCGAGCCACAAACATAGCATTTACCAAATGCTTTCTGGAATGGTGGTTTGCTCTGACCTCCTTCTGGTTTACCACCAGAAGGTGCACTACTCTGATTTGGTTTCCCTTGTGGTTTACCCTTATTGTTTTGTTTGGGGCCCTCTTAGGGATTGGAATTATTAGAATTCTCTTTGGAGTCCTTTTTTGGCTGTTTCCCCTCATCCTTTTTCTGAGTTACCCCAGAGTCCTTGTGAGTAGCCCTGTTGGCAACCCACAAGTCAGCAGCCTTAACTAGTTTCCTGGAATCTAATTCCTTTGAATCAGCTAAGTGCTGTCTGAGCTCAGGAGAGCAGGCATCATAAATTGACTCCAACATCACAAGATTCTTCATTCCCTCATAAGTGTTCACTTTGTAACTCTTAATCCATCCCTCTAATTTCTTCAAACTTTCACTCACCCAGGTAGCCCAAGGGGTACCATCATGCTTTCTGAGGGTCCTAAACCTCTTAAGGTACTGGGAAGGGGTCTTCCCAAATCTAGCTATCAAAGCTAGTTTCACACATTCATAATCCTTCTTATCCTCCTCCCCCAACTCCATTACCACATCAGTTGCAACAGGGGGAAGCCTAGAGAGCAACCAGGAAAGTAACTCATTTCCCGTAATGTTCTGGAGCCCATGATTATATTCAAACAAACTCAACCAGTCCAACACATCCAACTTAGGCTCATACATACCCACCAATTCCTTAGGCATCCGGGGTCTTTTGGGACTGGAACTCCTAGAGGATTCGGAGAGAGAAGCACTTTCCACAGACAATTTTTTCATTTCTAGCTCATGGTTGAGCTCCATTTATCTGAGCCTTAGTTCTTGGTGCCGTTGTTCTGTTTGAGCATTAATTCTTTTGAATTCTAATTCAAGCTTCATTTTTTCTGGTTCCATATATTGAGGATTAAGTGTGGGACCTGTTAAAGGTCCAGTAGGTACAGCTGGCAGGGCAGGTAGAGGCCCAGGGGAGACAACTCTAGCATCTTCACCCCCCTCTTCTGCTTCTGACTCAAAGTTATCAATCCTAACATTCATATCAATATCATTGCTGTTATCTACAGTTGCTGGAGTGGTAGGTTCCTCTGAACCACCATCCAGACTTTGGTTTGCTAACAACCTTTCTATTAGCTCCATTTTCTTGCCTTTAGTTAGGAGATTCTTATTCTTACAGAGAACTCTTAAACAATCAGCAGTTTTTGTAGCAAGGGACTCTTGACTATAACTTTCCATAGTTGACATTTTTTAGAAAATAACTTCTTTAGTGCTAAGCTTTGTGGTTAGTTGCACTAAGGTATCTATAAGCACACTAAAATGTATACTCAATACAAATCCCACCGCTGTACACCAGTGTTAGGCAGAAACCTGTTTAGTTCCCTTAGGGACCACTGCAAAAGATTTAAGACTACAGGTGGTTGGCAGTAAACCCAATTGGTAGAAGTCTGTACCACCCAGATTTACCTGGTAGCTGTGGCTGAGCAGTCAGACTTCTCTCAAGATGAGTTAGGCAGTATGCAGCGTATACACAATAGGTACAGAGACACAGTAGTACAAGCAAACACTGACCAGAGCTTTGGTGTAAAACTATATAATTATTTATTTAAAGATACACTTTAAATTACACTAGCACAAAAAGAGGTAAGTAAATTCAACATACAGTCACTATTACTAGATGCCCATCCCTTATTCCTTATTAGACAAGTCTTAGTTAACACCACTTATACAGACAGAGGTGAGCGCTTAACTAAAGATGACACACCAATAAGTTAAGAAAAAGGGAGGGAAAAGGCAGAAATTAGGAAAAGCACACAACACAATACTTTAGAAGCACCCAGCAAGGCAGGAAAGTCAAGTCTACTTGTGAGCAAAAAGTTCAGAGGCCAGGCTCCCTCTTAGGGAGAACAGAGCACCAATGCGCCCAAGATCACACAGCTAAAAAGTCTTGAAAAGTCTTGCAGGGAGTTCAGCAAAGAATTAAGTCAGCTCAGAAAAGTTCAGTTAGCCAGCCTAGGGCCAACCCAAGTGGTAAGTGGAGACTTTAAGAGTCACCCCACACAGACCGTTGCGAGGGAGGCCAGGCGGACACAGTACCTTCAAAGTGGAGAGGATCCTCCAGCGGGGGCAGTTGTTCCTTGCAGCAGGTGCAAGTCACAGCGTCGTCCAGAGGAAGAGATGGTCTCGACGTGGAGGAAAGCTGAAGGTCGTTGCACTGCCAGGGATGAAACCAGCCGCGGAGTTCTCCGGTTAAAAGGTAAGACCCTTTTATTCGCGGTAGGGGAAAAACCGTGGTATCCCGGTTGCCGGGGTGCTTGGCACAGGCAAGGCAGCCACGAGATGATCCGGGAAGGCGAAAAGACGGGCAAACTGGTTATCCCCACCAGTCAAAGGAAGAAGACTCTCCGGGCTGGAGATCTCCTCTGTCGTCGGGAAAAGTGGTGAGACGGTTCAGCAGGGCTCCACCGGTGGTGTCGTCATTGCAGGTCGGCTCACCTTCTCCCTCTTTGGATTCTTTAGGTCCTGTGGCGACTTCTGAAGTTCCAGTCCCCAAAGCTCTGCTTTAATGCAGCAAACCCCCATTCATTCAGCCTAGCTGTCAATCAAACATGCTAAGTGGTGAGCCGGGAGGCTCACCACTTGGGCCAATCACACAAGAGTGCGACTTGAGTTGCCAAGGCCACTCAGTCCAGGGTGCCTAAACCCCCTCCCACACGCCCTCTGGTACCCAGACAGAGTGGCACAACTTTTCGAGGCTTCTGTGGAGAAGCCTGCCAAAAAGTGGAACAAAGGGCCCGACTTGGGTTGGAGTCACAGAAGCAAACACAAACGCCATTTTGGAACCGAGTTTCGGCAAAAATTACCAACCGGTGATTTTATATTAATTTAATAAACCAGCGGTATGTTCGAGGCTATAATAAAAAGTGGTAGCCTCGAACAATGGGAAAATCCCATAGGAAAATATTTGCGGTCGAATATAAAAAGTAGTATCCACTGCCACCACCAAAACTCGATCAGGGGGGATGAAGACGTGCCCCCTCGAACAACAGACCCCAGGGCAATCGAATTGCCCCGACCAGTACGTCCACAATATGATGGTTTGTACTGGTTTCTGTTCATAATTTGGGACTAGTAAAACCAATGGTGACTTTACATGCCCTGGGAGACAGTAGTCAGTCCCAGGGTATGGAGTCTATGTTTGGGGGTCACTATGACACCCCTGGGTTACTGCACAGAGGGTGCTGTGTAACCCACATACCAAAAACACATGAAGCCCTATGGGGTAGAGGACCCCATAGCCCATAAAACACATTCAAAGTCAAAGGAACACCTCAAATAATGTCTAAGAGTGGGAGAAAAAGAGTCTCACTCTTAGCAGGAGAGAAAAAAATAAACCCCAAAAATCCAGCAAAGCTGCTGGGGGACTCACTAGGTTTGGGAAATTAGCCTTAACAGAGAATTCTCCCTAACAATTTCCCTACCTGAATAAAACCAAGGAAAGTCTGTGTCAAAAGAGCTCCACTGAGGAATCGGTCTGTGTCCAAAACCTAGGCTTGCCCTTACAGCTAATCTGTGCAAGGTCTAGTAATGTCGGCAAGCAGAAGAAACAGTGTCGAGCATAAAGTTCTGAGCCTCTTCCAGCTCGCTGCTTCCGTTCAGCTCTCTTCCCCATGCATAAAACAGTTCCAGCAAAAAGTCGTACATTTTCCTCTCTTGAGTTCAGGATGATACAGAGTTCCCTTCCCCAATACTTAATTTCAGCAGTGCAAAAATATCCTTTGTCTTTTCCAAGTTCTTTGCCACTTTTGTGGCCTCTTTTTATTGTGGACTTGAAATGCGTAAATTGTGACTGTATTGGAATATTCTTCAAAGCTTTAGTTAGTTCTGCTGTCGCTGTAATTTTCTGTTATGTGCACTTTTCATGTAGTCTGGCCTTCAATATGCCTTTCTTTATTTCAATATTTAAAGTTCCATTCACTTTAAAATACAGCACATATTGGTTTCACTTAGATGTAAAATATTCATTTTTGTATGCAGCATCTAATGGTTTCACTCGAATTTGAAGTTGCCTTTTACTTCTGAACTTAATATGTAACAGTTCTGCTCTTTTGTGAGATGTTTACTCAGTTCGGTAATCAAGAAACATGGATTGTACTCAATTCGATATTCAATAGGCACGGGTTGCACTTGTTATGGTTTTCATTCAGTTTGATATTCAAGAAACAAAGTTTGCACTTAATTCGGTGTTCACTAGGCACGGGTTGCACTTGTTTAGATTTCCATTCAGTTCCATATTCAAAAAGCATGGTTTGTCCTTATTTCGGTGTTCAATAGGCATGGATGGACTTATGATTTTCATTCAACCCGCGGTGTGATATTTCCTTAATTCACTTCAAATAGAATTTTCATCTTTCGGAGGCTTTCAAAAAACGTGTTTTCTCCAATATACGACCACCCTGATACAAAGTATTCCCAGTCATTCAGCATTGGACAATGGATTGAATTGGAGACCTTCGAAAACGTGTTTCCCCAAACACGCGTCCACTCTGATACAAAGTATTGCTTGAACAAACAAGTTTAAATGCTTGCACACAGGGTTTCTCAGGTTTGAAACTCACTGGTCGCATTCAAAGGCTTCATGGCAGCATGGATCGTACAACCTTCTGCTTCTCACATCAGGGGACCCCTCCTGCCCCAAAGGTACCCCTGTGTGGACATCCCAACATAGGGGAACAATCATCTTGAACAGACATAAAAGGGACAGCCTCTCCACACGGAGCCCCAGCTCGCATGCCATGCTTGCACCGGCCTTCCTGTTGCTGCTCCTGTCGTTCCTCCATGCAGCTGTCTCCCTGCTGCTCGCTTTGCTGCTGGGCTGGTCTCCTTTTATACACCTAGAGCCCCTTCACAGGCTGCAGGTGTAGATGTCCATTCAGCCCTGCCTGACCACAATCAACAGGACACGCCTGACCTTTATAGCACTCAGTAGGCATCTTCCTCATCCCAGTACCAGAGTGGTGAAAGAGGGTGGTCCTCATTGTTCTTTGTTTCCTCTTCTTTGTCCCCAGTCCTGTCAAGTGTCAAATGGGGAGAAATGAGGGGAACTGGTTTATAACAGCCCAGGAAGATTTGGGATATGTTGGGTTGGTTGTCAATAGGGAAAAGAGGATACCACTGTAAAGACTGGGGGGGGGGGGTTATCTGTACTCCTGCCCTCTATATGGCAGAGTAGAAGCACAGAGCACCCCAGCCAAGGTTCTCTATTGTTGGGGCAATTTACGAGCAACCAAGGCGTAAGCTCTCAGGAGGTGATGCAGGCTGGTTCTTAAGTACAGTGTAGTCCCCAAGCCCTCAGAAAGGAATGTCGAAACACTATGTTATGTGATAACACAGTTCTTTATATAAATAAGGTTCATTATATTTACGCAATCAACAGTACACTTTGTGCTTTGGCATATTTTATATGGTAAATATGTACAATGTCTATGTGGTACCTCAGTTCACTCTTGACTTTAAAATGCACCAACTGCGGACAGTTTCAATGGCATACAAATCAAATAGTAATGTGAATCAACATCAGACATGGGAAGGAATACAGGTTAAACAAATGGCATAATAGTTCTTTAGCTACTAAGACACAGTTCTGTGTGAGGATCCCCCCATCTGGGCAACCTGTAAATAAAGTGTATCAACAAGCCCAGACCATATATGTTTAAAATAGTCTTGTTTCCTGCTAAAATGTTCTACTACCCCAATGTACCTGAGTTTAGCAGCGTTTCTTCGATGGTTCGTCAGCAGATCCCTTGAGGATGAACTCTCTTTAAAGCAAAAGCCATAGGCCGTTGAGAGTCCTCAAAGAAGGTGAACCCTGGCGTCGAGAGTCCTCAATGAAAAGAGTTCCATGCTGCAAAGATGACTTGATGAAGAACGTAGGCCCGGTATAGGGCGTCCGTGTCGGATGTCGGCATCAGCGATTGTGACTCGAACACGGATGGCTTTTGGATCTTCCTTGTCAGCGTCTTTGTGGACTTCAGGTGGCATGAAACCCACTGGCGGATTCTCCTCGGTTCATCGACGCCCTCAACTTTCTCTGGGGGGATAAATCGGTTGACAGTGATGGCAAGGGAGTCCTTGGTTTAAATGTTCTTAGGCAAAAGGTGGAGCATTGCGGCTACGGTCGTTGAGCAGCACGGCGTCATGCTGTCCCCACGTCTGGGCAACAGGACTCGACTGTGTGTTTTTCTCGATGGTGCCGGGGGTGCAGCCAAAATTTCCTCGTCGCCAACATTGAGCTGCAAATGACAGTACACGTTGTAGGAAAGTGACGTGGCTTTATTGTTAACCTCATAAGCAACGGACCCCCAACACAGCTCAGCACAGCTAAATCCAAAGCTGCTGCTCTGTTAGGCAGAATGACATGCAGTACCCTTTGGGAGCACTACACACAATTAAGACTACAGGTGTAAGAACAATGTCACCTTTGGTATAAGTCTATACTACACAGCTTTGTGGTAGCAGGGCTGAGCAGCAGGGCTTATCTCAAGAGGGATGTGAGCAGTACAAGGGGTTACACAAAGGACTTGCAATCACAGTGGTTCAAACAAACACTTACTCAAGGTTTCTTGGTAAAACAATATTAATTTATTTACACATTTAGTTAGAAAACATTCAACTAGTAATAAGCAGCACACTATCAAACTATAATACACTACAGTACCAAACCAATAAGTTCCTGAACAGGTTAGGATCCCCTGAAGTGGGAGCAAAATGGCACAGTAACTTTAAAAAGGGGTTGAAAGACAAAGGTTATAAGAATCAAGCACAGTTACTTTCATAGGCAGGGCAAATAGTTTCAGTTCACTACAAGAGGCGGTTCAATTGAATAGGCCTGGACCAAAGTCAATGGATCAGTGTCTTGGATAGGATAGCACAGTTCTGGTAGTAAACGGTTAAGTATTTGTCAATGTTCTTAGAAGTAGTTTGCACGAAAAAGAGTTATAGGTTGGGTTAGGAGGAAACAAGACTCCAAAGTTGGGAAAGTTTCACAAACTTTCACTGCGGCAAAGAGGATTTCTCTACTGCATTTGCACAGTACCTTTTGACTGAAGAAAAGCTGTAGTTGAGGAATTTGTTCCTGGCAGTCCCTGCAGATCTCGCTGTTCCTGAGCCTCAGTCGTGGGGACAAGAGGGATGACATTGGGAGGTTCCTGCACTGCATGGGGAAGGAGCCACAAGCTTGGCAAAACCTTGGTTTAAGGTGGGAGTGCCTTAAAGTCCACAAACTGGTATCCTCCTTCCTGGCTATCCGGTTTTCAACAGCACTCTGAAGAAAATTCGACCAGTATGGAAATGGTTTCCAGGTGGCTTGCGAGTTGGTTGTTCCCACCAGCTCAAGGGAAGAAGTCATCCTTGAAGAGGCTTCTCTGTTGAGGGAGTTTCAGGCAATTCAGACCTGCAGCAGGGCGTCACCGGGCAAACGAACGGTCCAGGAGTTTCAGCAGTCGTCTTTCTTCAGCTCGTCTTCCGTTCTTTTGTTCCAGTCGTTGACTCTGCCTTCCAAGTCCCAGAGACTTGCTTTTAAACAGTTTTCTCCCATTCATTCCAGCCTAGCTGTCACTCACCCAGCAGGGTGGCTGTCCTTGCCGGACAGTCCGCCATCCAATCACGCCAGAGTGCATTCAGGTCTCCAAGGAGACTAAGCACAGGGAGTTTCGGGCACCTCCCTCATATCCTGTCCACCCCAGACACTAAGGCACCAGAGGGGGGCTTCAGCACTGAAACCCGCCAAAGGCAAACAAACAAAGGGACCAAACCTGGTTTGGTGTGCAGAGACAAACACTAGAAGGAACTTTACAAAAACAAATGACAAAAAAAGTCAATCGGAACCAGTTTTTACAGAGGGGGCTCAGACGCTATCTAACACATGGCTCCGGTGGATTTCAGCTACCGGAGCATTTAAATGGGTCACGGTCGGGGAAATCATAGTAATACCACTGCCATTAGCCATTCTGAGAGGAAAGGGTCACTTTTGAGGGCTACATGAGTTTTCTAGGCATAGGGAACATTAGGTATTCCCTCCAGCACTCTGCTGTAAGGCAGTGTGTGCTGGGTCTAGCAATTTTAAAAAAGACTAGCAAAGTCAATTTAACTTTACATTCACTGGGAGACAGTAGTCAGTCCCAGGGAAGTTATTTAAACCTTGGGAAGTCTAAAAGACATCCCTTTGCCACTGCACTGAGGGTGCTGTGTGACACACAAGAAAATGTTGATGCATATGGAGGTGTCTAAAACTCAATTTCCAAAGAACACAAAAGTAAAACACACATCAAAATACATGACAGGGTGGGAGAAAAGGCTCACACTCTTTCCAGCTAAAAATTAAAGTCCTAGAAATCCAGAAAAGTTGCTGGGGGTCTCAAAAGGTAAGGGAAATTAGCACATTTATAAGAATTCTCCCTAACATGCTCTACAACTGCTGACTGGAGAATCCTAAACATATGTAAACATTATGAACGAAGCATTCTTGAGGGAGTGCCACTCATCCAACACTACAACATTCCAGCAATGACACTCCATCCAGCAAGTAACATCACAACAAAAATTACAACATTCCGTATTTTATCGGCTTCTTTGATTATTACTATGCTGTTGCGCTGATAATGCTGAAATTGCCAGTGATTCTTGTGGACTCAAGTTATTATACTTGCATTTACTCTTAGTTGCTTTCATGTGCAGGTGGAGATGGATGTCCCTGATCACTGCCTTATGAAAGGTGTCAATGATGTTCTCAGATGCCAATTGTGGTATGAATTTAGATTTCTTTTTCAATCCAGTCGCTTTAAGATTGCTGGGTTGTATGCCCAGTTCCTTGCATAGTGCATTTAATCCCATGTGCGCTTCTTCTTCAAGTGGCATGAAGAGATGGTGCTCTCAATGACCATAATAGTTAAATCACTTATTGGTATTGGTGCTTCTCTCTGTGGATAAGTATTTACTTTAGTTGCATACATTTTTTTATTTCAATATCCTGATAACTCTAAATGTGAACATTGATGAAGTTTGTGGCCATAGCAGGTGAGAATGATAAACCCTTATTCAGAACTGCTATTCCTGCACTTGTGATCTCCAGTTCTGATAAATTAATGACCCGGTTATCTTTGATTACTTCCCCACTTGTTTCTTTGCACATGATCTCGTTAATCTTCCTGTTGGGCCTGCGTCCTCGTCTGAGCTTCCTTGTTCCTCCCCTTCTTCCCCTTGCACAGTGTTCTGTGTAGGTGTGTTTGATACTAACGGAATTTGAAATCTTACGTGTTTTGTTAAATTCCTTTGTGTACCTTTCCTGTATCTTTTGATTTGGTCTAAAAACTTCCTCTCAGTTATATTCTGGTTAGATGTTGGATTTTCTATGTTCTGCACATTGTTTGGATTGGTATCTCCATCTGATTCTGCTTCTGAGCTGCCCGGGGTTGCATTTGGTGTACTTTCACTGGATTTGGGTTGGTTGACCCCATGGAATTTTGGTTGGAAACTATACATTCTATTTTCGCAAAAGTTTAATTTCCTGATCTTAATTTCGTCTTGATATGTTTTAAGGATTGTCTACATCTTTTTGTAGTTAATTTCTTTAGTGCTTTCTGCAGTTGGCATCTCTTGAATTTATTTTTTATAATCTCAATCTGTTCCTGAATTCTTGTATGTTGCCTAGTTTCATGTTCGATCAAGAGCTGTATTATAACTTTTGAGCCCTGATTTAGATTGGCCTCAAATTGGTCGGTTAGGTCTTCATCCTCTTTGTTCTCAAAATTTGGTTCAAACTTCATCGGATCTTCTCATTTTCTAAATAGTTATTTGTGATGCTGGAAATGCATCGGAGGTACAGGGCCTCCGTATCCTTGTCCTTTACTGCTTTTTATCGTGTGGTCTGTCGTGTTTTCCGTGCTTTCCGTGTTTTCCATTCATGTGGGACTCCCGGTGGTGCAGCTCTCTCTTTTGGTTTGGTGTACAGACCCATGGGATACCCTTATGGCACCCATGGTGGGGGTTCAACCCTGTCCCCTTAGTGTATGTTTCTGGGCACCTGTGGGTGGCCCACAGAGCAGGGTATGGGCTGGTGGCAGCTCTGTGCTGAAATGACTGGTGCCCTGAGCGTCCTCCACTTTGGGATGCCCAGGCTCTGTCATTGGAATCAGTAGATTCCTTGTGGAAACAAGATGGCTCCCGTGGCCTCTTGCCTTCCATCGCCTGTTACCTTGATCTTCCCGAAGTTCCGGCAAGCCCTGACTCTGTCCCTTACCCCTGACTGGCTGTTGGGTGGAAGTTCCATATATGGTAGTGAGGGGAAGTGCTGACCAGACTGGATGGAGCCTTCCCAACGACCGTATGTTGTGGGTACACCTGTGGGTGGGACCTGGGTGAATGGAGTGTGTGATGAATATACACTTCTTGTTGTGGATGTCTAGTATCTGGTGTTTGACACAATGACTGAGACAGCCCTGCCCGAAACTGGCATGAATGCGGTGTGTAGTGTTGAATGGCGTGGTACTTGTCCGAATCCACATTCTGTGTTGTGAGTCTCTGGATGAAGAATGGCCTGAATGCACCGTGCGCATGATTGGCTGACTGACTGCTGAACGCCCTTCTGAGTGATTGGTTGACTGAGTGTGACCCAGCAGAATGAATGGGAGATCAACTAGTATATCTGGGGACCTCTCACTGCTAAAAATCATTCAGAAGCTGAAGAGAAACTGGAATTGAAACTGAAGCTTTGCCCTTGAAGCCCTGCTGGAAGAGGAGAATTGCTGTTGCTCTACTTCGCCGATCTGAAAGCGGTTGTGTCTCCAAGAACTGATCCAAGAGAGGACCTGGTAAGGAGACCTCTCCCCGAGCTACGAGGGACCATCGTGCACCAGCTGATCTATGCCAAAGCTCCCTGGTAGACAGACCTACGAAAGGCTGCCGACCGGAGACGGAGACAGCCGCAGAAACCCAAGGAGAAGCGCCCGGACTGTTGTCCATCACCGTCGACAACCGCCGTCGCCGACCGGAGCCGCAATGCTCCCATTGCATAAGAACATTTGATCCAAGTACGCTCTCGTCTGCATCGTCGACCACTTTCGTCCCGCTGGAGAGAGTCGAGGCCGTCGACGCGCCAAGGAGCATCTGCTAGTGGGTTTCCTGCCACCTAAAGACCACAGAGATACTGGACCACTCGACGCCCTTGCTGGGCCACAGTTCTTCAAACTCTTTGCGGTCCTCAACTATCGACATCAAGGTGCCCCGCACGCCTCTTCCTTGCAGGACGTCTACGCTCCGTCGTCAATGAGAACCACTAGGAACAAAGCTGCCACTTCACCGCCGTAGTACACCCTGTTCATCACCGGACGTTCGACGACCCGTGGCTCCTGCCTTATAGGGAATGCACTCAAGAAGGGCTGTTGATTTCCCAACGAGGAAGTCTACAACACCAGGTACTTTGGGGTTGCGGAACTATTGGAAAGACTTTTGTGAATAATATATGGACTGGGCTTGTGATATAACTTTATTCTACAGGTTGCCCAGGTGGGGGGGGGATCTCCACACAGAACTGTGTCTAGGTAACAGGGCCACTATTCTGCCAATTGTTCTAACCAACTGCTTTCCTCATATCTCTATTGTTGGTTTCCTTTACAAACTGATTTGTATGACATTTAACCGTACAGTTGATGCACTTTAAAGAGATCGAATAGTGATTGTGGTACCACGCAGAACTGTATAGATTTGCCATTGTAGATAACTGAGTACAAAGTGAGTTATCGTGATATTGTACATAACCGTGAACATTAATTATATAAAGACTGTGTTTTAACTAATACAGTGTGTGGACATTCCTTTGTGGGTGCTTGGGGACTACACTGTACTTAAGAACCAGCCTGCATCACCTCCTGAGAAGCTGGGCCCTGATTGCTCCTCCATTGCTACCAGCAATAGAGAATCTTGGCTGGGGTCCTCTGTGCCTCTCCTCTACATATAGAGAGCAGAAGTACAGAACCCCCCTATAGTCTTTACACTGGTGGCAGCGGTGGCATGCCTTTGGTTTTAAGAATCAGTGTATAACCGTGCCACTTACAAAATATCTGCACTTTGTTAAATTGAGGTGTAGTTGTGTACAAGATAACTGCATTACAAGCAATGGAATCTATTACGAATGGTAAATTGACTCGGATGAGCTTAGAGACTCTCCAGAGTGCTTGTGAAGCCAGGGAGTTAGACTTTGTGGATAAGTCTAGGGCTGAGTTGATAGCTGGCCTGGTGGACTACTACAAAATATGCCTGGGGGGGTACTCATCTGGATAAGTCCAGCGGTTCCCTTCAAACTACTGAGTTGGGAGGCAGTCCCAGAGGGTTGGTACCTGATAGTAAAGGGATGTGTTGAGCAGGCGGAAGCTTGTGTATTAAATTCGTATTTCCCCAACCATGGGATCCAAACTAGCCCAATGTCAAGAAAGTTTTTTCATATGGGGAGGAGATCTCAATTGTGTTAGAGATTGGGAGCTGGACAGGTCTAAACTGACAGAAACCAGAAATTAGGCAGCAACGGGAGCACTGAACACGCTGGTATATGCTCTGGACCTGGTGGATGTGTGGAGGGAGCTCCATCCTTCAGATAAGGTTACTTATACTTCTCCTCGCCAAACACCCTGCACACAAGAATTGACTATTTGTTTGTGGCTAAAAGCCATCAAACACAAATAGAATCGGCACAGTACTTGGTTAGGTCAATATCAGATCACTCACCACTGCTGATGTCTTAGAAAACACGGGGCCCTAGACCACCCATACCGTTGTTGCACATGGCACCAGATGCCCTAACGGACCAGGCTTTCACGGAAGAGCTGCGAGGGAAACTGGTGGAATATCTACAGAGAAACGTAGGTAGCGTTGAAAGATGGGGCACAGTTTGGGAGGCAATTAAAGTGGTGGTGAGGGGAGAGGCTATTGCAGGAGCGGGGGGCATACGGAAAACACTAAGAGCAGAACTGGAGAAATTGGAGGATGAGATAAAACACAAAGAGTCCAACGCACAGGGAACACGGGAGGAGGAGTTAGAGCTGGCACAGATGCGAGAGAACTGCCAGGAAGCATGGGGGAGGCTCTCCAAATTTGACTACTCAGTGAAAACCGCCAAAGCACACGCAGAGGACGACAGGCTATGAAGAAGGGAACACCCACACCATCAAACCACAGAGGTCAAACACACAACAGGCACAGTGCACAAGACACAACAAGAGATTAATGATACATTTCGGGACTTTTACTCCCGTCTTTACAGCCACGATCAGAAGGTGTCACAAACGGACATACTACACACACTAGACGAAATAGGCCTCCCCAAAGTAAACTCATCACAACAGGAAACCTTGGAGGCGGAGATAACAGGGGAAGATATTGAGGAGGCGATAAGGTCACTTGCCTCTAGTAAAGCACCAGGAAGCGACTGACTCCCCCCGGAGTTCTACAAACCATATGAGGCAGTCCTGACTCCGGTGTTGCTTGAGGTCTTCCGGGAGGCATACACTAAAGGGGAGTTACCAGGGTCAATGAGGGAAACCCTAGTTATACCAATACCTAAGCCGGGGAAACCAATGGATGAATGCAATTCTTACCGCCTGCTGGCGATGCTGAATTACACTGTCAAGATTCTGACCACAATACTAGCTAAGTACCTAAGCAGGATAATGAGGGGCCTAATACATAGCGACCAAAATGGTTTCATACTGGGGCGCATCACTACGTTCAACTTACGCAGATTGCAACACATCCTTGCGCAAACAGCGGGATCCCAAAAAGAATATGCTATACTATCCCTAGACGCCACAAAGGCATTTGACTCAATATATTGGGAGTGGCTGATGGCGACATTAAAAGAATTTAGGTCTGGGGAGGGATTTATTTGATGGGTACAAATTCTGTATATGAACCCGAAAGCTAGGGTGAAAACTGGGAGCTTGGTGTCATCAATCTGGGGCATAAGGAGAGGGACCAGACAGGGCTGCACGCTATCCCAAATTCTATATGTGCTGGGCCTTGAGCCAATAGCAATATACCTCAGGAAACAATACCTAGATGCTGGCATCTGGGTTGGAGGAGTGGGACACTTGCTATCGCTCTAAGCAGATGACATGCTGCTATACGTGAGAGACCGGCATCTCAATGTCCCAGTGATCTTAGATATCCTCGATAATGATGCTAAAGTGTCGGGAATCAGGTTTAGCAGAACTAAATCTTGTATATTCACGGTAGCTGGGCTGGGGGGGGGGAGTGTCAGTGAACTACCAGCGATGGGACATTGGGTGGTGGACTTGTTCAAATACCTAGGGGTAAGTATAAAACATACACCAGAACAGATGCATGAATGCAACACTGAGAAGGTGGTGCAGGGTTTGAGGAAGTCCATCAAATTCTGGTCTAAGCTGCCACTATCGCTGTTAGATAGGGTAGCCATCACCTAAATGATTATCCTGCCAAGATTCTTGTACTTCAACAACGTGCTCTGCTATGTCAAGACGTTTTTTTTCTGATCATTAGAAGTGCTGGTCCGAGAGTTTTTGTGGGGCGGTACCCGCCACAGACTCTCGCTAGCAACACTATATGTACCGTACGACAAAGGAGGCGTGAAATTGCCAAACCTGGAGAGGTACTACCTGGCAGCCGAACTCAGTCATGTAATTAAATGGCTGGCAGATGAGTCCACCTAACAAACTGGCTTACTGCAACATTTGGTGGCTCCCATTAAACTAAATGAAATACTGTGGGTAACACAGGGAGACCTGGAACACACCCCAATGGTGGTGGCACTTGGAAGGAAGGTATGGAGGAGAGCACAAGCCTTGCTGAAACTTGTAAACCCCTACTCACCGGAGGTGTCAATAGCGGCAGACACATGTAGAGACAGCACAGACATGGCAGTGGTGAGAAGATGGGAGGGAAGGGGAATACATACATGGCGAGATGTATATGAAGACAGGGTCTTCAGGGAGTTTGATTCAATGCAAGAAAAAGAGGAGGTGCCGGGCGGGCAGTTTCTCTGGTACCAAAGAGTCCGGAAGGTGGCCAAGGAAAAGTGGGAGGGTTGGCCAGAGGAACCACAGGCGGAACCACTACTGACTCTGATGTATAATCTGAACGATGGCTGGCAGCCGATTTCCCGGCTGTATAGCATGCTAATAGACACCCCCAACGCCAAGGGTATAGTACTGAAGGAGCAATGGGAGAAAGATCTGGGCACAGATATAACAGAGAAGGAATGGGAGAGAATACTGGGCTTCCCCAAAGTAGTATCGAGGAACCATCGCTTCAAATTAATGCAACTGAACGTGCTGTATCGCAAATACATGACCCCGCATAGGATAGTAACATTCAACAAGGATGCGAGTTCACAATGACCATGGTGTGGAGACGAGGGAGCTGATCTAATGCACATGTTTTGGGGTTGTGTGCGTGTGAGAGGTTTTTGGGCACGTACAGAGCAAGCCTGCAGGGAGGGTGGAGTAGCAAGGTATGAGTGGTCACCGAAAGAATGACTGCTTAGTGCCTACCCCAGAATCAGCATATACAAGCATGTGGATAGGTTTATGGATATGGCTTGCATATTGGCCAAGAGAACCATCGCCATTTCCTGGGAAACTGCTGGGGGGCCACAATATGGCAAATGGCACAGGGAATTTGAAAGGTGGGCAGAGACAGAGACCAAAGTATGGATGGAAGGGGCTAACAGGTCGGAGCCTGATGGCAATGATAAGTGGGTTGCATGGAAGGCGCTGGTATGGGACATGTTCCACCCATCTGACGACAAGCCCCCCTGAGCATGCCAAACAGGGCAAGAGACATTCACTTCTTGTCCGGACAGTCACCCTATCACACCCAACTGACAATGGCCAGCCGTGAGATCTGAAGAGTGAAAGGAAGAGGTGAGCCCCAGGCACCGAGGCGCTTGCCCCAATGGACATTACAAAATAACATATGGCATGTGTAGGAAGTTGTTTGTTTGTTATTATTGGTTGTTATTGAAACACTGGTGTAAATGCATGGCATGAATAGAAAGTGTAATATTTAAATGCAGGGTTGCATCTATACAAATGCTAATAAAAATATGTAAAAAAAAAAAATGTCCTTAAAGCCTCACCAGTGGATTGGACTCCAGGACAGGAGATCCTTGTCATGGAGCCTACCAAGCCTCGAGCTTTGGCAGACAAATGGACTGGACCCTTCAGGATAATCTCCAAGATGGCCGAAGTGAATTATCTGGTGGACATGGGAGTCTCTCGGGTAGCCCAACAAGTATTCCATGTCAACTGGCTCAAGCCTTTCCATAGGCGAGCAGAGGTCTCATGTCTCTTGCTAGCATCAGAGCGAGAAGAGGATGAGAGTGAGCCCCTTCCTGATTTGCTGCATCGCAACCACCAGGATGGCTCAGAGGAGGGAGTACATCTCTCTCCCGATCTGATGACAGGGCAGCAGAGGGCCTGCAGGGCTTTGCTGCGGCAGTTTACCTCTCTGTTTTCACGGACACCAGGCCTTACACCATGGTGTAGGCACAAAATTGACACTGGTGAGAGTGTGCCTGTCAAAAGCAGGTGCTACCGTATGTCAGATACCATTAAGAACCACATCCAGGCTGAGGTCACCAAGATGTTGGATCTGGGTGTTACTGAACCCTCAACCAGTCCCTTGTCCAGTCCTTTGGTCCTTGTCCCTGTTAGGGAGAATTCTCTGTTAAGGCTAATTTCCCAAACCTTGTGAGTCCCCCAGCAGCTTTGCTGGATTTTTGGGGTTTATTTGTTTCTCCTGCTAAGAGTGAGACTCTTTTTTTCCCACTCTTAGACATGATTTGAGGTGTTCCTTTGACTTTGTATGTGTTCTATGGGCTATGGGGTCCTTTACCCCATAGGGTTTCATGTGTTTTTGATATGTGGGTTACACAGCACCCTCCGTGCAGTAACCCAGGGATGTCGTAGCGACCCCCAAACATAGAATCCATAGGGTATCATCCTGTTTTTGTGTATGTGTTACACAGCACCCTCAGTGCAGTAACACAGGGGTGTCATAGGGACAAACATAGGGAGTGACTACTGTCTCCCAGGGCATGTAAAGTCACCATTGGCTTTACTAGTCTTCAAATTGTGAACAGAACCAGTACAAACCATCATATTGTGGCCGTACTGGTCGGGCAATACGATTGCCCCGGGGTCTGTTGTTCGAGGGGGCACTGTCCAGTCCCCCCCGACCGAGTTTTGGCTGGTGGCAGTGGATACTACTTTTTATATTCGACTGTGAATATATTCCTATGGGATTTTCCCATTGTTCGAGGCTACCACTTTTTAAAATAGCCTCGAACATACCGCCGGTTTATTAAATTAATATAAATTCACTGGTTGGTATTTTTTGCCGAAACTCAGATCCAAAATGGTGTTTGTGTTCGCTTCTGTGACTCCAACCCAAGTCGAGCCCTGTGTTCCACTTTTTGGTGGGCTTCTCCACAGAAGCCTTCAAAAGTGGTGCCACTTTATCTGGGTAACACAGGGGGTGTGGGAGGGGGTTTAGGCACCCTCGACTGAGTTGCCTTGGCAACTCAAGTCGCACTCTGGTGTGATTGGCCCAGTGGTGAGCCGCCCGGCTCAACACTTAGCATGTTTGAGTGACAGCTAGGACTGATGAATGGGGATTTTCTGCATAAAAGCAGGGCTTTGGGGACTGGAACTTCAGACATCGCCACAGGTGGGGACTGGAACTTCAGACATCGCCACAGGACCTAAAGAATCCGAGGAGGGAGAAGCCGAGCTGACCTGCAACGACGACACCACCAGTGGAGCCCTGCTGAACTGTCTCACCACTTTTCCCGACGACAGAGGAGATCTCCAGTCTGGAGAGTCTTCTTCCTTTGACTGGTGGGGATAACCAGTTTGCCCGTCTTTTCGCCTTCCTGGACCATCTTGTGGCCGCCTTGCCCGTGCCAAGCCCCCCGGCAACCGAATACCACAGTTTACCACTAACGCGAAGAAAAGGGTAGTACCCTGTAACCGGGAAACTCTGCGGCTGGTTTCTTCCCTGGCAGTGCAACGACCTTCATCTTTCCTCCACGTCGAGAACTTCTGTGGACGAAACACTGACTTGCACCCGTTGCCAGGAACAACTGCCCCCGCTGGAGCGTTCTTCCCATTTCAGGTACTGTGTCCCGCCTGGCTTCCCTTGCGACAGATCGTTCGGGGAGACAGTAAATCCTCGACTTTCTAACCTGGGTTAGTCTGGGGCCTGTTAACTAACTTTTCCTAACTTGATCTCAATCTTTTGTGAGCTATTTACAAAGACACTTTGGGCATAACCCCACTGTGTGATCCTGGACACATTGCGCTTGCTCTCTCTAAGAGTGGGCCTGGCATTTGAACTTCCTTGCTCTCCAGTAGACTTTGCCTAACCTGCCTCACTGTGGTTCTTTGAAAAGTATTGAAATGTGTGTGCTTTCATAACTTCGCCTTTTCCCTCCCTTTTTATATAACTTATTAGAGTGCCATCTTATGTTAAGCGCTCACCTCTGTCTGAAAATAAGTGGTGTTTCTCATTAAGACTTGTCTAATAAGTAATCAGGGTTGTATATATATAATAGTGACTATGTGTGGAATTTACTTACCTCTTTGTGTGCTAGTGTAATTTACAAGTGTGTCTTTAAATAAATAATTATATACTTTTACACCAAAGATCTGGTCAGTGTTTGTTTGTGCTACTGTATCTCTGTACCTATTGTGTATACTCTATATACTGCCTAACTCATCTTGAGAGAAGTCTGACTGCTCAGCCACAGCTACCAGGTAAATCTGGGTGGTACAGACTGCTACCAATTGGGTTTACTGCCAACCACTTGTAGTCCTTAATCTTTTGCAGTGGTCCCTAAGGGAACTGCACAGGTTTCTGCCTAACAGTCCCCAAGGCAAGTTCCCAGGCAGGCACCAAGTATTGGAAGTTCTGTGTGGACTACCGAGGAGTCAATGCCGTCACCAAAACTGACGTGCACCCATTACCCAGGGCTGATGAGCTTGTGGACACCATAGGTGCTGCCAAATTTGTGACCACCTTTGACCTTACCTCAGGCTGTTGGCAAATAGCTCTGACAGACCATGCCAAGGAAATGACGGCGTTCTCAACACCTGAGGGACTCTACCAGTTTAGGGTCATTCCTTTTGAATTGAAGAATGTCCCTGCCACCTTCCAGAGATTGGTCAATCATGCGCTCAGTGGGCTGGAGGCCTTTTGTGTGGCCTACTTAGATGACATGGCCGTCTAGAGTTCCACCTGGGAAGAGCATTTGACGCATCTGGATAAGGTGTTGCAGGCCTTGAAAAGGGCTAACCTCACTATCAAGGCCACCAAGTGCCAGATAGCTCAGGGGAAAGTCACATATCTTGGTCATGAGGTAGGAGGGGGTCAAATCCAACCTCTCCCCAGTAAAGTACAGGATGTACATGACTGGGAGACTCCCACTACTCAAACCCAGGTGAGAGCCTTTCTGGGCTTTACTGGGTAGTATCACAATTTCATGGTGGACTATGGAACCATAGCTGCCCCCCCGACAACTCTGACTTCACCCAAACAACCTAGGAAGGTTAATTGGACTGAAGACTGTCAGTGGGCCTTTAATGGCTTGAAAGAAAGTCTGTGTAGGGCATCTGTGTTGTGTGCACCTGATTACAGCAAGCCCTTTATCGTTCAAACTGATGCCTGCGTTACAGGAATTGGAGCTTTCTTTTCCCAGTTAGATGACAAAGGAAGAGAACATCCAATCTTATTCATCAGTAGACAACTCAAGGGTAGAGAGTTTAGGTGGGCTAATGTTGAAAAAGAATATTTTAGTATAGTTTGGAGCCTTAGGCGTTTTAGACCCTACCTTACCGGGTCTACCTTCAAGGTTCAAACAGATCATAAGCCCCTGAAGTGGCTTATGCAGATGAAGGGTGAAAACCAGAAACTGCCCAGGTGGTCCATTAGCCTGCAAGGGCTAGACTTCACCTTAGAGCATAGACCAGGGAAGGGTCACGATAATGCAGATGGCCTTTGCAGAAGGTATGTTGACCGTCTGGATGAGGGTGTCTATCCCATAGGAGATTAGGCTCCCTAATCTCAGTCTGGGGGGGCGACTGTGATGCTGGAAATGCACTGGAGGGACAGGGCCTCCGTATCCTTGTCCTTTACTGCTTTTTATCGTGTGTTCTGTCGTGTTTTCCACGCAGGTGTTCATGTGGGACTCCCGGCGGTGCAGTTCTCTCTTTTGGTTTGGTGTACAGACCCATGGGATACCCTTATGGCACCCATGGGTGGGGGTACAACCCTGTGCCCCTAGTGTATGTTTTTGGGCACCTGTGGGTGGCCCACAGAGCAGTGTATGGGCTGGTGGCAGCTCCATGCTAAAATGACTGGTGCTCTGAGCGTCCTCCATTTTGGGAAGTCTAGGCTCTGTCTTTGGAATTGGTAGATTCCTGGTGGAAACAAGATGGGTCCCGTGGCCTCTTGCCTTCCATCGCCAGTGACCTTGATCTTCCTGAAGTCCCGGGAAGCCATGACTCTGTTCCTTCCCCCTTACTGGCTGTTGGGTGGAAGTTCCATATGTGGTAGTGTGGGGAAGTGCCCACCAGACTGGCTGGAGCCTTCCCAATGACAGTATGTTGTGGGTACACCTGTGGGTAGGACCTGGGTGAATGGAGTATGTGAGAAATATATACTTCTTGTTGTGGATGTCTGGTATCTGGTGTTTGCCACAATGACTGAGACAACCCTGCCCGAAACTGGTATGAATGCGGTGTGTAGTGTTGAATGGCGTGGTACTTGTCCGAATCCACATTCTGTGTTGTGAGTGTCTGGATGGAGAAGAATGGCCTGAATGCACTGTGCGCCTGATAGGCTGACTGACTGCTGAATGCCCTTCTGAGTGATTGGTTGCCTGAGTGTGACCCAGCAGAATAAATGGGAGATCAACTAGTATATCTGGGGACCTCTCACTGCTAAAAATCGTTCAGAAGCTGAAGAGAAACTGGAGTTGAAACTGAAGCTTGACCTTGAAGCCCTGCTGGAAGAGAAGAATTGCTGTTGCTCTACTTTGCCAATCTGAAAGCGGTTGTGTCTCCAAGAACTGATCCAAGAGAGGCCCTGATAAGGAGACCTCTCCCTGAGCTACGAGGGACCATCATGCACCAGCTGATCTTTGACAAAGCTCCCAGATAGACAGACCTACGAAAGGCTGTCGATCGAAGACAGGGACTGCCGTGGAATCCCAAGGAGAAGCGAACGGACTGTTGTCCGTCACCATCGATGACCGCTGTTGCCGACCGGAGCCGCAGTGCTCCCATTGCCTAAGAACATTTGATCCAAGGACGCTCTCGTCTGCATCGTCGACCACTTTCGTCCCTCTGGAGAGATTCGAGGCAGTCGACGTGCCTAGGAGCATCCGCCGGTGGGTTTACCGCCACCTAACGACCACAGAGACGCCAGACGACTCCACGCCCTTGCTGGGCCTAATACAGTGTGTGGACATTCCTTTGTGGGTGCTTGGGGACTACACTGTACTTAAGAACCAGCCCGCATCACTTCCTGAGAAGCTAGGCCCTGATTGCTCTTCCATTGCTACCAACAATAGAGAATCTTGGCTGGGGTCCTCTGTGCCTCTTCTCTACTATGTAGAGAGCAGAAGTACAGACCCCCCCTCCAGTATTTACATTATTCATGGAGGCTTGCTCCCAATATTTAGCAATAGGGAGCGAATCAATATTGTCACACAATATTCAAAGGACTCACATACAATGTACAAAATCATGCAGAAACATTGGTACTTATTGCACATGGACAAGTATCTAACATCTTACATTGGGAGCAAACCACAATTTGCATTCACTGCCACTGGCAGTACACAGGCAGGAATGCCATCTAATGCAGAGCAAAAAGAACCTTAAATTCATTGGTCTGATGAAAGCCAAATGCAACAAACGTGAGGGCGACCTCACACTCAAATTATGCCAAATGGAATCGAGATGTATTTGTTTGCTGAGATGCGCAACAGATGGTCTTATTAAGGACCATGAAATGAATGGTTTTTATGAATTTGACTATAAGTAACTTGACTCAATAATTGAAAGGAACACATGCACCAGACAAGCTTTAGTCTTGTTTTGTATAATGATGCTTGTATATTCACCAATTTAACACGTTACACCATATTGGCTTTATGTGATGCGCAGACCACATGCCACAGTAATAGCTAACGGGAGCCATCAAAACGGAATATGGGGTTATTGCATACATCCGACAGACCCACTATTTCACACACATGCACTGTGCGACAGTTTTGGAAACTAACAAGTTAATGCTCATTAGAAAAATCATTGGCTAATGCAAACTGAATAACTGCAAGATTTGTAATTATTAGAAGCCGAGAGGATTCTAAACAGAATACAGCTTCTGAAGCTGGAGGCAATTGTTTATGTAATGGGCAGAACTCTGCTTCAACAAACAATATTGCCAAATACTCACCAACAGATCAAGATCCCTAGCACAATATGAAGACCTGCTGTATAATGGACCTTTGTGCATCCACAATGTTTATTCGAGAATAAAGATTACCCCTGCTAGCTGCGCAGGGAGTATTAATTCTATTAAAGACTAGGAGGCGAACATTATGCTTCAACATCATTTATTACTACTCTTCAGCAGTTTCAACAAACTATAACAAAAACAACAACATTGAAATGTCCCAAGTGACTTTTCCATTTTTAAACTACAAATCCCATAGTCTCTGTAGTCCTTCCTCTTCAGCTCAGCTATGACCACTTCCTGTCCCTGAGCTCCTCCTCTCTTTTACGTGCTCTGAATGTCACTTAACCATTAAACTTCTCGTCCCGCCAACAGAGCGAAGACTTTTTCCACTCCAACTGGTTGCTAATTTCTCTCTCGCCTTCTCCTTATTAGCCACTGCACTCAACTATTCTTCTGATCTTCTCCTAAGAAAAATACAAAATAGAGTATCATGGTGGTGTCCAACTTTGTTATCATATTATCACCAAATATGCATACAGAACATATGATTAACAATAGCAGTGGGTGGGAACTAATGCTCGCCTCCTAGTATTTAATAGAATTAATACTCCCTGCGCAGCTAGCAGGGGTAATCTTTATTCAATGGCAAGACTGGAGGAGAGCATTATGCTTGTTCAAAGCTGTCTCAATACTGTAGCAGCTATATTCTCAGAAGGCTTAAAGTAAAATTCTCTAAAGGTCTGATCATTAGCCCAGTCTGCTGCTGATATGATTTCTTGTAGAGGTACCCCTGTTGTATAAACATTGGACGCCATGGCGCCTCTTACGGAGTGAGCCCCAAACTTCTGTAGGTCAATCCCTGCTGCTTGCATTACCTCTCTGACCCATCTCGCGATGGTAGCTGTCTTTATAGCATGAAAAGGCTTCCTACGCGCTATTTGCAATTGAGTAGTACTTGCTTCTCTATTCTCTGCTGTCCTAACCTAGTACTCATTGATGCAGCTTGCTACACACCATTTGGTATTATTTGGAAAATACCTATAATGCACTGATGAAGTGCCTGACTTAGTCCTCTGCACTACCGCAAAGGTCACTCCTTCCGGCCCGAATGTCTTTCTATTAATCTCTAACGCTTCGATATCTGATACGCATTTACAAAATATGAGACACAGCAACATCGCTAGTTTGCCTGATAGTTGCTTCAGAGATAAGTATCTGTTAGCTGGCCAACTCTCCAATAGACGTAGCACTACTGTTACGTCCCATGAGACCTTGTATTTAGGTTCAGAAGGTACTTTAAATTTAGCTCCTCTGATGAGCCTGCTTACTGCAGGATGTTCTCCTGCTGGCACTCCCTCGATCTGCAGGTGCCCTGCTGAGATCGCTGATCTGTACACTCCTATGGTGCGGAATGCTTTTCCGTCCTGCAGTAGCTGTGCTAGAAAATTCAGTATAGCCCTACAGGTACTAAAATGGGATGAAAATCTCTCCTACACCAGCTAGTCCACTTGGCCCAAGTCGCATCGTAGCTCCTCCTAGTCGTTGGAGCCCAGGATTCTGTGATGAGCTCTGCAGCCTGCATCGAAATGCCTTGCAGCTCCCATCGTTTCCTGATATCCTGCACACGATGAGCGGGAGTGTCCCTCTCACTCTCAGAGGATGACACTGTCCAGCTGGGTCCATGAGTAGTCGCTCTCCTTCGGGGAGGACTCTCGGCAGGTCTACCGAATGTTCCATCAGCGTCGGGAACCACACTTGTGATTTCCACAACAGAGCTACTATCACCAGCTACGCTTTCTCCCTCCGAAATTTCGCTAGCACTCTGCTCAGCATCATGAAAGGAGGGAATGCGTAATGGGGTCCGCCTGTCCAATCTTGCAGGAATGCGTCTGTTCCACTTGCGTCTGGGTCTAAACTCCACCTGAAGTAGCGGGTTGTCTGCGCTTTGAGGCGAGACGCGAACAGATCTGTGTGTATCAGACGCCACCTCCGATCCAGTATCTGAAATACTGTGGGATCCAGCCTCCAATCGCTGGACTCTGTGAGGTATCAGGAATTCCAGTCCACCACCACGTTCAGTGCTCAGGGCAGGTATTCTGCTGTCACTGATGTTCCTGTCTGCAGGCAATAGTGCCAGAAATCCTTTGCTAGCTCCGCTAACATTCTGGATCTCGTTACGCCTAGATGGTTTATGTAACGAACTGCTGAGATGTTGTCCATCTTCAGCAGTATGCATGACTTCACTTTGTCTCTCGTGAAGGTCTTTATCACGAAAGAGCCTGCTAGAAGCTCTAGATAGTTTATATGTAGGTTTAACTCCTCTTCGCTCCTCTTGCCCCCTGTCTGCAGCTCTCCGCAATGTGCTCCCCAGCCTAACCGACTGGCGTCCGATTCTATGAACAGGTCTGACCGGTCTCCGAAAATGGCACACCTATTCCAGGTGTCCATATTCTGCAACCACCAGTCCAGTTCTGTGATGTTTTCCTGATCCAATGGTATCAATTGATGATACTTCAATCCTTGTTAGAGGTGCCTTATCTTCAACCTTTTTAAGGCTCGATAGTGTAAGGGACCTGGAAATATGGCTTGTATGGAGGCTGCTAAAAGGCCCAATATTCTCGCGAGGACCCTCGGTGAAATCACTTTCTTCCTCAGACACATCCTGATCTCTCTTTTGATATCTCAAATCTTCCTCGCTGGAAGTTCTAGCATGGCTTTCTTTGTGTCTAATACGAAACCGAGGAAATCTAGCCTCTGTGCTGGCTTGGTATCTGACTTCTCTATGTTCACTAGAAAGCCTAGTGGCTGTAATAGTTCCTTGACCCACTTCATCTGATATTATAGTGCTCTCTGATCCTCCGCTAGGAGCAAGAGGTCGTCTAGATATATTATCAATCTTATGCCTTTCTCTCGGATTGCTGCCGCTACGGGCTTCATCAGCTTGGTGAAAGCCCAAGGTGCTGATGCAAGCCCGAAGGGCATCGTCTTGAATTGCCAGAGCTGCTTCTTCCAGTGAAAAGCCAAGAATCTCCTGAACTGCTTCTGCACTGGTATCGACAGGTAGGTGTCCTTTAAGTCTAGTCTCATCAGCCAGTCTCCCTCTCTCAGGGAGTCTCTGAGTTGGTGGATCCCTTCCATCTTGAAATGATGGTAGATGATCCATCCGTTCAATTCTTTCAAATTTATTACTGGTCGTACTTTCTCCTTCCTGTGAACGATAAACATGTTGCTTATGAAACTCGGGGCTACTGGGCATCTTTCTATGGCTCTTTTCTTTGCTAGGAGCGATAGCTCTATGTGTAGAGATTCCTGCTCTGCTACTGCTAGGCGCGGGCGCTGAGGTATTCGGATTTGCACTGGTGTCTGCATAAATTCTATCTGCAGACCTCTGACGGTTTGCAAAATCCAGGCATCGCTGGAAAGCGTGCGCCAGTTTTCCTAGAACATACTGGTCCTCCCTCCAACTGGGGGGTAGGCAATCGCCCTTACCTGGTGTGAATCCTTGTCCTCGTCCGAAACCTCTGCCTCTGCTCCCTCTGGTGTTACGGCCTCTGGCTGGGAAGAACGCATCCTGCTGCCTGTTCTCCCAGTATTGTGCTCTATGATTGGGGGGTCTTCTCCCTCCTTGCTGGCGACCAGTCGTGCGACCCTTGGAACAGCCGGTCCCGACAAAAACTCTATTCAGGAAGATCTTTCGAATGGATGCCTGGGCTTTCTCAAGCGATGTGTAAATGCCCACAAAGCGGCCCATTTCCTTTCTGAAAGTTTCTCCGAATAGGAGGCCTTGAGCTGCTTCTCCAGCTTCATAGGATGCTAGGTCGCTGAGCTTCGAGTCCATTTTTAGCAATAGACCTCTCCTTCTCTCCGATGCCATAGCGCAGTTCACGTTTCCCAGAAGGCAAACGTCTCTTTGCGCCCAACCTGCTAGGGCTTCTGGGTCTACTTCCTCACCCGTGTCTCTCGCTCTTTCTGCCAAGTCCATGATCTTAGCGAGAGGCCCAGCCAGGTCTAGCACTTTCTCCTGGCAACTCTTCCATGACCTGTCTATACCTTTCCGAGGGGCCTGGTCTTGGAAACAAAGGTAAGCATTTTGGGGTCTAGTTCGGGGGTCTCTGCCACTTTCCCTGGCAGGTCTGGACAAGGGCATTCTGCCCAGAGGCGCTGTCTAACCTCCTTGTCTAAGGCCTTTCTCAGCCTCGCTGTCATGTATTGTGCCACCCTTGGAGATGGCTGCCAGTCGGATGATCTCGGATTATGGATGCTCTCCAGATCAAACATGTCATCTTGCTCCTCCTCGAGGTGCTTCTCCTTGCAGGTTCTCTTTCCCACGCTGGGCTTCGCCCATTCCTCTTCGACTGGCTCTTCCAACTCTTGAGGGGAGAGGTCCCCTTCTGCTGGCTCTTCTTCTGAGCCTAGGTCTTCTTCTCCTTTATTGTCTTCCCCAGGAGTGGGGGTCCTGAGGTCTGGCACTGCCTGATGCTGCAAATAGGCCTCTTTCAGCTTTGCGAAGGCGCCAGAGACCTCCGGGGCCTTATCTTTCACCCCTTCCATAAGGCCCTGGGAGTCTACAGAGGCTTTCCTCTTGCTGGCCTGAGTACTCCCCTTAGACCATGCTCCAGAGGGTTCGGTGGGCATGCGGTTTGTCCTCGTGGTACTATCTTTAGGCTGGTGAAGCATTGCTTCTAAAGTTTCCAGTCTTTCTTGAAAGGGCCTCACCCCTTGTGCCACAGCATCTACTAGGGAATTTCCCAGCACCTCCTTGAAGCTGGCGGCTAAGTCTATTAACTGTTCCTCCTCGCTCCATTCGAACTCCGACATGGTAAGGAGAGTGCTGTGTGCCTGTATACCTGGTGTAGGTGTCTTTGCCGCCCACTTCGCTAGTAGATGACCTTACTCTGGATGAATCCCTAGTGTCTTCTTCTTTGTTTTTATTTTACTTCTTGTGTGGCTGCACCAGACTTTTTGTAGATCTTTATGCCTGTGATGGCTTAATTGCTCTTTGCCCTTTTCTCTTTTAGCTCGAGGCTTACAGTCTCATGTGTACTGTCTAAAGCTGGCAGTATTAGGCACTGCTCCTTCCTGTTTTCTTCAATCTGGGGTTGGTCTCTGAGCCTCTTTATAAGCATGATCTCTGCTAAAACGTGTATGAGCTGCACACGCTCCTTTTTATATTGCTGTAGTTTGCCGTTAATATCTAACGCTTGCTTGCGAGCATTCTCCAGTGTGCTCAGGCTCCACGTCGCAATTGGAATGCGGCGCGGAGTCGAGTACGTCAGACTCCGGCTCCACCCTTGCGAGGGTGGGGGCCGGAGCGTTCTGTGCTCTACTCCCTCAAGCGATGGCCTGCGGCGCGCGTGCCTTGGGGCTCGGCTCCGCCTCCCCAAAGGAGGGGGCATGAGCGGCACCACTGCGCTCTCTGCCTCGAGTGAGGCCCGACAGCTCTGCAGCTATCTGCTGATTCCCTGAGGTGCCGGTCATATGGCCGTAGCACCCCTGGAGCTGCTATCCTGCAATAATCTCAGAACACTGCTATTACGGTAATTAAGCACCGAAATGAACAGTGTATGGTCGTGCAAAATACTGTCTGTCTACGCCAATCTCGTCTATTGTGTATTATAACAATCTCCTTATATTCTAACTTGTCTACCATGCCGCATTACGCTAAGCTCTGCAAATTCTGTGGTACATACATAAACGCCCCTATAATAGGCTGTTATATGACATAAAGCCTGCCTTCTATAGGTATACTGGGAGGTAAAGGAAATGCTACTTATCTGCTTGAAGAGCAGTAAAAGAAGAGGAGGAGCTCAGGGACAGGAAGTGGTCATAGCTGAGCTGGAGATGAAGGACTACAGAGACTATGGGATTTATAGTTTAAAAATAGAAAAGTCACTTGGGACATTTCAATATTGTTGTTTTTGTTATAGTTTGTTGAAACTGCTGAAGAGTAGCAATGAATGAAGTTGAAGCATAATGCTCGCCTCCAGTCTTGCCATAGAATCTGACAAACATGCATGCTATCTTTATTTTACTCGCCCCAATTTTCAATGTGAAATTAAAATTTTAGCGAGGGATGCTATTACACATCATGTGTGCGCCATTACATTTATACCTTATCAAATTGGAAAGTCGCATTCAGGCTTACATGTACTTTTACTCCCACTGAACTACATCTCCCATTGAGCAACACGAGGGAAAACGAGTGACGTCAACACTTATTACATGCGCGCCATGCCGCTATATTAATACCAACAAAGATAGGGCTGCAATGCGAAAGCATGCAGTCCGCTTAGTTGATTCCTGACAGGACACCACAAAAGGCTACAGTAAGTACATATATTGGAGGGGCTATACTTTAGGCAATTGGTCCTTATGCATAGCTCACTTAACAGTTGCTCCAACTTATAACTATATCTAATGAGAGACTTCTTTCACGCAGGAGAGAGAGACAATTTCAACTCAGGAAATCCACCATTTCATGGCCACTGACCAGAAGATACACAAACACCATATATGCCAACACTCCCGATTTAGGCGGGGAGTCCCAATTTTTCAGCGAAAAATATTGCTATTTTTCACAGTCTCACGGCTAAAATAACCATAGCCCCAATGCATTCCTATGGGGGAAATGCATGTCTCCCGATTTTCTTGGGGAAATCTCCCTCCCAGGTGCATTGCAATGTTGGCATGTATGAAACACACTTCAGGTGGATTGAAATTATCCCTCAATATACGGTATGATTTTTAAATTTAGATTATTCACTGGTTGAACTAAGGATTATATTTTCGTTAAGCACATTATTAATGGATCATGCATGGTCTGACAGATCGTGCAGAACATAGAGCCTAGGTGAGTGACTACACCAGGTCATTTATTCTTATTCGTTTACACAGGGCAGGGGGGCGAGCTAACACTCAGTAATGCATGTTCCCCTCGCACTTGAACACAGTGATCACTGAACTATCACAATTTAAAATGAACAATTCTGTGTGCACAATCACCCTGTCCAGAGCAGTCTAAATCAATTAAGATACTAAACATGTATACTCTAGCCATACTTCTTTGTGTTAATTTAATGTTTGGCAAATCATGGAGTTTTCTGTGGAATGAAGTTTCACTCATTTATAGGATGTTACATGAGATGCTACATGCCGTTTTTGACAGTCTTTGCTGCAAATGTACATGATAATGAGGGTATTAACTAATATGTGCATATAGCTAGTTTGTTTCCTTTATATTACCGCCCGCCCCCAACTCCCATCAATGTTATGTACTTTTGTCTTGTTTGTATTGGCATGACAATCAATACCATACAATTGAAACTAACTAATAATTTTCGGGCATAGCGCGAAGAGCTGGTTGTACACAGATACTATATATGCTTTATGGTTCAGGGTTTACCAGAAACCTCCAGCCACGCAGCTGCCCCAACATTTCCATAAACGTATGTCTCAGTGCAATTGAACACTATTTAAACCTACCCATACTTTACAAATGTTATTAGGCCTTCATAAAAAGGGTACCTTGTATTTGTGCTATATGTTCAAATACAGTCAACAAATGTTCCCCATTGCTGGTACTTACAAGTAAGGTAATTGAGGTGGTTGCAAGTGATGTCCTGTCCGATTCCCCATATGATATCATCACTGTTGGCACCTGACAAGTCCTAAGAGAGAACATTTAAGTGTAAGGGCTGTACATGCTGCAGGTAATAACGAGTGGGCACACACCTTGGCCTACATTCAGTGCTTGGTTGGATCAAAGTATGTGTAGAAGTCAGGCTGTGTGCCAATGAAAATGTGGCCTATCAGTGAAAGTCACAGGGTGACAGGTACAGTGCAATGTCGATTGGGAACTGGGAAATGTAACTGTGCTGGCAGTTTACTCACATACTTCACCATATCATAGGAACAGTATTTTTAAATGCAAACTTCAGCCATGCTGAATCCGTCCTTATATGCAGAAACCTGCTTTTTAAATATTGCATCTCTCTGTCTTGCACATGTGATCTGCTGTATCAGTGATGCCCATTATAGTTCCATAAGTGATTTCATATGTGATATCATCAATTATGTCATTTGTGATGTCATCAGTGTGCTTAGGGGGCACCAATATGGGCATTATAGTTGAGGTGGCATTGTTTCAAGCAGCTGCAGAATTTCAGGGTTTTGTTGCAATAAACAGCACTTGAACTTCAACTAAATATTTTTCACCAAATTTCAACGTTTTTTGCATCAGATTGTTTCACCTTAACGTTGCTGCAACTAAAGTTTTTTCACAAAATTTCGAGGGTTTTGTTGCACTGAACATATTCACATTAATGGTCCCTTAACTAAAACATTTTCACTGAATTTCAAGGGTTTTGTTATGCTATGGCTCCAACCACTTGTAATTCTGCCTTTTTTCAGATAACATACCTGATGCCATTTCGTTTGTTATCAATAACTTTTTTTTGGAGCTATGCAACATTGGATTTATCAAGTATTTAATCTTTTTTTGTGTACACTGTTAGGGAGAATTCGCCGGATTGGCTAATTTCCCTTACCTACTGAGTCCCTCAGCAGCCTTGCTGGATATCTTTCACCTGGTAAGAGTGTGAGCTTTTTGCCCCACTCTTACATGTGTTTTGCTGTGTGTGTTTAACATTTTCTTGTGTTCATAGACTGCGGAGCCTCACCTACTCGACAGGCACCATCTTTTTACTGTGTGTTACACAGCACCTTGAGCACAGTGACACAGGGTTGTCTTTTAGACTTCCCAACTCAGACTCCATTTTCTGGGACTGACTACTGTCTCCCAGAACATGTAAAGTTGACATTGACTTTATTTAGTCTCTTTAAATCCACAGACCGAGTACAAACTATCTTACATAGAGTACTGGAAAGGGTTAATACTTATCCCTTTTTGGCTGTTTCTCTTGGAGCATTGTTTCGTTTATCCTAAATAACCCTGGTATTGTTTTAGGCTATCGTGGTAGCCTCTAACTTAAACCCGCTAGACCATATACGTTTTGTATACGGTTCCGGCTGGGTTTATTCGCCATTTCTTTTGGAAAATGTCTTTCTCGTGTTTTACTCTGCGCGCCAAACCAGGTTTGGTTCCTTTGTTCACCGTCTTTTCGCGGGCTTCTACACAGAAGCCCTCCTTAGGTGCCTGTATGTCTGGGGGGGACAGGATGTGAAGGAGGGGTTTAGGACTCCCTGCACAGGGTCTCCTTGGAGATCCATGTCGCACTCTGATCTGATTGGCTGTGGTGACTGTCCCGGCGGGACAGCCACCTTGCTGTGTGATTGACAGCCAGGCTGTGTGAATGGGGGGAAAACTGCATAAAAAGCAGGTCTCTTGGTCTGGAAAGGCTGAGTCACCACTGGAACAAGAGAACAGAAGAGGAGCTGACAGAAGAGGACCCCTACAATGACTGAACCGCCCGGTGAAGCCCTGCTGCAGGTCCTAATCTTCATACTCCAACGACAGGGAAGATCTGCAAGGAATCTTCTCCCCTTGAGCTGGTGGGACCAACCAGTTCAACCAAACTCCAAGCCAGGCCTCCCTCCTCTGGTCGAATTTGCTGTGCAGAGCTACAGTGAACCGGATAGCCAGGAAGGTTGGACCCTGCTTGGGTTTTAAGGAGCGCACCTTTTATTTGTTGCTTTGCTCTGCTGCTGGTTTCTTCCCTGGGCAGTGCAGGACCCTCCAGTCTTCCAAGTTTATGTCAGTCCGACAGTCGCTTCAGGAACCGTGAGCCTGCAGGACCTGCCAGGAACTGCCGCCTCAGCTACAGCTGCTTCTCCATTTTAAGGTACTGTTCGAATCCGGTTGTTGTTTCGTCCAGTTGTGGTGAAGGTGTGTGAAACCTTTCGCCAATCCAAGGGCTTGTCCTTCTCTACTATTTAAACTAACTTTTCTGCCGACCAACCCCGTCCGGAACTCCTGGCAAAGACTTAACCGCAAACTACCCTGAACTGTGTGATCTTGAGCAAAAGACTTTTGTCCTATTGACTTTGGCCCTAAGCCTTTTGATTTGATTCCCTCACTGTAGTTCCTCTTTCTAGATTGCCCTGCTTACTTACCTGTTGGTGCTGCTCAATTTGTGTCTAACTTTGTCTTTGCCTCCCTTTTAAATGATTGGAGTGCCATTTTGCTCACACTTAATTTTTGAGCTTGACTTGTCCAGTATCGATTGGCAGTGGTGTGGTGTATTAAGAGTGTGATTTTTCAACTGCTTTACTTTAGTGAAATGTTATACAAATGATGTGTAAATAAATGTATATTCTTTTACTCAGAAACCTTGAGTCAGTGTTTGTTTGAATCATAGTAATTGCTGTCTAATTGCTGTCCTTTGTGTAACTATTGATACTGCTCACTTGCTCTTGAGATAAGTCTGGCTGCTCAGCCATCGCTACCACTTTACTGTGTAGTACCGGCTTGTACCAAAGGTGAATTTGTACTGTCACTTGTAGTCTTAATTGTGTGTGGTGTTCCCAAAGGGTACTGCATATAATTCTGCCTAACATACACTAACTAAGATGGGATTAGTAATGGTGTACTGTGATGAAGAACGAGATGGGGTTAGTGGGAGACTGTGGTGAGGAAGACTAAACTTGTGTAGTTGAGGACTGTGATGAAAAAGAGTGACATGGGGTAGTTAAGAACTATGACAAGTAAAAGTGAGGTATGTAGTTGGGGACTGTGACAGGGAATAGCGAGGAGTGGTTAGTGGGCGGGCTGTGATGAGGAAGAGTGACTTGGTAGAAGTGTGGTACTAAAATGATTAAGAGTGATGTGGCAATGGTGGGGTTGTAAGACCTACAGAATAATAAATCATGCCTACTTCACTTCTGAAAAAATATACCTTAGATATTATAAAAGCAAAAGTCCTTTTAAGTACTACCTATAAATATGAACATTTTTCTTCTTAAATACTCATCAATTCGAGATCTACGAAAGTACTAGGACGAGAAAGAGGGATGTGCTGATATGAGATCAGTAGCTGTAAAAATGAGAAAATACTACTCATAACATGTAAAATCTTTGCTATTTGATTTTTTACTTCCACTTTAACGACTAATAACACATCTATATCTCATACCCATACAGTCCTCTTACTCGTTCCAGTACTTTATTAAATTGCAAATTCAATATAGAAACAAATACTTTCTCAGCACATACACATTTCAACATACTGCCTTTTTTCATTAGTCACTCATCTCAAATCACATGCGCATGAGTTTGATATATCATTTAAATGTTATCTCTTTGAGGATTGAGATCAAGAATTGACAAAATAAGAGAGATATGAAGACATTCTGTGACCCGAGAACCAGATAAAATAATGTTTTCAAAGTTTACCTTGTTTCTGTCCCTCCCAAAATGAATCAAGGATTTATAATGTTACATATCATTCAGACAATACTGAAATGAGGAAGAGTAGACTGAAGAACAACGCTACAACATTCTCTAATCAAAATGCTCTACCACTTTTGTAGTTTGAGAACCATGTATACACTCAATGAAATAAAAACTGCATCTGAATCTTTCAATAAATTTGAAAATAAGAACGCAAACACTACAAAAAACATACATAATTGAACTCTTTTGGAAAAAGTTCAATAACAATTGAGGAAAAAACCACATTACTTTGCTGAACTTCACGATTCAAATCGCAATCCGAGCAGCACTAAAATTCGACATTCGATTCTCAAATCTAGATTTGTCAGAAAAGTAATTTAATGAAAAAACATATGTATACAATTCTTAGAAATAAGTGTTCGCCACACCTAATCGACAAACAAATTGTCACTTAACATATTAAAAAATCCATAATATAACAAGATTAAGCACTGACACTTGTTTTCGAATCGCGAATGACACATACAAAAAATCTGTAAACAGATGGGGCTATGAGCACGTGCACGATATGAAATTCGTGACCTGATTGGTTGATAGACACAAAGAACGTGAATCTCAAATTTAGATAGTTAAAGTGCAAACTTTCACTGTCCTATTTGTCTAAAGAGCACTATTTCCTTCCCAAATCTTTTTCCTGTGCTTTCTCCCTTTATTCTACTTTATTTCTGTTGGTGTGTTTGTTGTATATTGGGTTTTTTTATTCGCTTTTAAAGATTTTTTTCATCCTTTTTGCTTTCATTTTTGAGGTTTATTTTCTTTGATTTTGTATTTCTTTCTCGAGATGGAGACACGGCATTCTAAGACACCCTCCAGCAATGAATAGCAATACTGTGTCACTGTGCCTGAAGACCCGGAAGATGTGTAGGAAGACTAGGTCAAATGGGTAGAGCAGCCAGTTCCACCCAGAAACTCCTGCTGCAGGAGTTTTACACCTTCCCTGTGCTGGCAGTAGTTCAAGGTCCCTAAGGACACTCCCCTTTCTGAGGTAGAAAAGTGAAAGTGCACATTTTGGCGAGAGAATTCTCTACGGTTCCTGTGCAGAGCTTGGGGACCACAGCGTTAGTCAACCACCTGATTCATTACCACTGGCAGCTATTGGACGAATGTTTTTGGAGCAGGTTCTGGCATCAGGCAATCTGGCTTGGTTGTAATGCCCTGCAACCCACCTCCAGACCTGCAATGCCACAGGCCGCAAAGGAAGAAGAACCACCACCACCAAATGCTTCATCCTCTGAACCTCTCCTTTTAACTTAATCTGGTGGCAATAATGGCAGTGTCTCCTCTGGCATACCTGCGTTGAACCTCCCTGCCAATGCAGGTCTCCAGAAGATGGCGTTTTCACCTGCTGGAAGTGCTAACAGCTGATAGCATTTAATGCAACCAGTTTTGAGGAAATTGAGGATGCCTGGGTGGAGCATTGGGAAAATTGGCAGTTGTTTTTTTTGTTGTTGTGTTTTTTCAACTACGTTTTTCAGGTTAGTTTTTACCTGCTAATTAAAAAAACTTTTCATCAAAAAAGGTCTACGTTCCACCTATCATTCCTGCATCTTTCCACCCATCTTTATTACATTCTCCCTTTCCCTTTGTAATCACACACTTGTTCTTTTAAGAACCACCATAAAAGGTTTTTACAAAAGATCAAACCTGGGCAGAGGTAGGTTTAACATTATGCACCATGGCAACAGGCTTACACTACCAGTAACTGCCCTCTGCCCAAGGTAAAGGCTCAAATGAACAACTCTGACTCGCAACTGACTTGTAACAGATCTTCAAGGGACGTGTGTGTCCTGGGTGATTCGCATGTCCCGTTTTTTAAGATGGATTGAGCTGCTGCCTGCCAAGCTTTTAAGCTTTTAAGAGCTTCTGCTTATTCGCAATTTCTTAATTACTAAAATATTTTTAAACAGTGCTGATCTTGTGTTGGACTTTTGTTTTTTGGGGGCACATTTATATTTTTTTCTTGAGTCTTTTTACTGGTTTTTAAGATTGCACTCGCATTTTTTTTTTTAAACTTTATTTTTAGGTATTTAAACCTCAATACAACTTCACACCCACATTAGGGTGGACTTTAAACTTTGCGCCTTGACCCAGGACCCACCCGATGACCAAGCCCCACACCCCTCCAACATCCCCGCTCCCCAGATACAGTGTCCTCTTTAGCTGCGTGTGAGCTACTTTTAGCTCTCGCTCCAAGGATATGGAAATACCAGGCCAGCCTTCACCGAGGGGTATCTTCCGAGTCAGAGGAGTCAGATATGTGGTCCTCCACTTCGCCCCTCAAGAACAGTGTCAGTGGTCCCCAGATGTCTGGTGGCCGGGCGTGCAATGGAAGGCATTTGATGAAGTCTGTTTCAACATCTTGGTAATAAAGCAAGTCTCTGCGCGATGTGGCGACTGTCAGGGGGGGGGCCCTCGACCCCAGGCCATGGCAACCCTCCTCCGAGCCAGAGTCAACAGAACCCCGGCCAGTTTTCTTATTGGAGCTGAGAGCAGCCTAGTCATGCCTAACAGGGCTGCTGTATGGCTCGGTTGTATTGGTTCTCCCACAATAGCAGCTGTCGTCTCCAGGACTTGTTTCCAGAAGGGCGTTAGCTCGGGGCACTCCCATGCTAGGTGGACAAAGTTTGCTGAGATTGTCCCGCATCTGTTGCATTTCGCTTCTGCTTCTGGGTGATGTTTGTTGGTTTTTGCCGGTGTGTGATAAGTTTGATGGAGGAAGTTGAAGTGTATAAGTTTTAGGTGTGAGTTAAGCGCCACTTTTTGAGTTTGTTTCAGACTATAAAACCAGTCTTCATCCGATATGTTAACGTGCAATGACTTTTCCCATCTAGCTTTTGCACCAGTGATGGCGGGGGTTGTAGTGGGAATGAGAGATTTATAGATCTGTGACACCAGCCTACCTTCGCCTTGTGCTTGGATAACATTATGCAGCAATTGCCAAGTTGGTGGTTGACGCGGGAAGTCTGGCAGCAGCGCCTGAATGGTGTAGCGGGTCCTGAAGTAAAGGAATACATCCAAAGCAGTGTTGCCCCCTTTATTTTTGGCTTGTTCTGGAGTTAGAAAGCCCTCTTCCGTGAAGAGATCCCCGAGGGTTTGTATGTTCAGTTTGTGAACCCATTGGTGGAACACCGTCTCTGAAGTCAGTGGGACTCCGGGAATAAACTTGACAGGTAGGAATGGGGAGTACCGTGAATGTACTCCGAGTTTCTGTGCCAGAGTCCTCCAGACTTTGTACGTCGTGAGCATTACGTTCATCGTGGGACTGGGAACCGGCGTGTGACTAAGGACGACGGCAGTTAGAAAGCTAGGTGTTGCGAGGGCTCGTTCGACTTGTACATGTGGTCGGGTAGCTTGAGAGGCGTACCAATGGCTGAGGAACTGTGCTTGAGCTGCCCAGAAGTATCTCTCAAGGTCCGGCAGCGCCAGTCCCCCATTGGTGACCGGGAGTGTCAGCGTGGTGTACGCCACTCTGGCTGGCTTGCCCGCCCAGAGTAGTTCAAGGACCAGGCTTTTCAATTTTTTCAAGAAGGATTGTTGCAGCAACAGAGGGATATTGTTGAATAGGTATAATAGTTTTGGTAGTATCACAATCTTCACCAGGGAGACCCTTCCCCAGAGGGTTAGTGGAAGAGACTTCCAGCGAGAAATCCTGTCTTGCAGAGACTTGACCACCTCTTCGTAATTATCACGAAATACATACTGACACTTTAGAGATAGTTGTATGCCGAGGTACCGGACCTTGGAGAATTTCCATGTAAGTTAGAAGTCGTCTGGAAACTGTTTGGTGGCTGGGGTCAGAGGGAATACAATGGATTTTGCCTGGTTGATTTTTAAACCTGACGCTGCTCCAAACTTGATGACTTCCCTCATGACTGGATTCAGATTGACCTCAGGGTCTCGGATGAACAGTGCAACGTCATCGGCATAGAGAGAGATGATGAGTTTGTGAGGGCCTATAATGAGTCCCCTCTGCTGCCGCTGTTCTCGAAGTTTGGAGGCCAGTGGTTCCATCACCAAGGCGAAAATTAAGGCCGAAAGTGGGCAGCCCTGTCTCATGCCTCGTTGCAGATCTATTGGAGCTGATTTGGCTGTACCCACAATGATACTGGCACGTGGCTTGGTATATAGGAGGGAGACAAGGTTGATAAAGCGGGCTCCCAGGCCCATCCTGGTGAGAACCATGAACAGAAACGGCCACTCCACCGAGTCGAAGGCCTTTTCGGCGTTCAGAAGAACCGCCACAGCCTGTAGCGAGGGATCCAGTGCGGCGATGACACCGAACATTCTCCTGATTCCAAAAGTCGTGTTGCGGCCTGATATGAAGCCGGCTTGGTCTGCCAGTACGAGGGCTGGCATCAATGGCATCAACCTCCTCACCAGCACCTTGGCGAGAATTTTATTGTCGAGATTGAGGAGAGAAATTGGTCGGTAGGATGAACATTCTTCGGGGGGCTTACCAGGCTTGTGCAGCAGAATGACATTGGCTTCACAGGAGGAGGGAGGGAGGTGTCCCCTTTCCAGTGCCTCTCCATATACTTCCGCCAGGAGGGGGGCCAGGGTGCTCACAAATGACTTGTAAAATTCTCCTGTCAGTCCGTCAGGGCCCGGCGCTTTAGAGCTGGGGAGGGACTTTATGGCTTCTATAATCTCTTCTTGCGTGATCATTTCATTTAAGGGTTCACGGAGAGACTGTTCCACCCAGTAAAGCTCCGTGTCTTCCAGGTACTCCAGTGGGGCGGTTGAGGACTCATTGAGTTTAGCACTATAGAGATCTTGGTAGAAGTTCCGGAACTCCTCTGCTATCTTTTCGTCGGTGTGAACCGACCCACCTAGATTGGTTCGAATCAGTTCTATTTGCGCGTGCTTGTTATCAGCTCTGATTAAATTTGCTAGAAGGGCACCAGGTTTTTGACCTTCTCCGTATTGACGGACTAGGCTGTTGCGATTCAGGAATTCGACCTCCCGGTCTGCTGCGAGATTAAATTTTAGCAATTCTTCTTTCAGGGCTGCTATTATTTTGGGGTCCGCCTCATTTGTGGCTTGGAGTTCAAGTACCTTTAGCCTCTTTTCGCTGGTTGTGAGCTCGCGCCTGATGAGCTTTAGGATGCCGTTTTCCTTGGCGTGGCAGATTCCTCTGATAAAGCATTTTAGGGACTCCCAGATTGTGCTTGCGGAGGGGACCGATCCTACGTTGGCTTCGAGAAACACGTTGATCTCCTCCCTTAGTTCAGAGGCAAACACCTCATCTCCTAACGCGCCTGTCTTGAAGCGCCATCGCTGTAGTGGCGGGGTGGGAGTGGAAGGCGTAAAGCTGAGGAAAAGGGGGGAGTGATCGGAGAGCGTTCTCGGATGTATGCAGCAACGATCACTTGACAATGGACCGCTTGCTGAGACGAAGAAATAGTCGATACGGGAGCTCGTGTTGTGTACTGGTGAGTGAAATGTGAATTCTCGCGACTCGCCGTTCGAGACCCTCCAAATGTCTAGCATGTTGAAGGCCTTGCATATTTCTTTTATTTGGAGTCCCGCTTTGGTAGGAAGTTGTGGAGAAGCTTTCGACCTGTCTCTTACTGGATCCAATACAGTGTTCATATCCCCACCCCAGATTATGGATGCTGGGTCCTGCATGGAAAGCTGGGTAAGCACCCATCCAAAATTGTCTGGGCCATCCATGTTTGGAGCGAAGGAGTTAACAAAGGTCACTTTCTGGCCTGCTATTATGCCGCTCACTAGGATCGCTCTCCCTTCTGCGTCTTTCGCCGTGCGTATCATGCGGAAGCTCATCCTCCTGTGTATGAGAATAGCGACTCCTCTGGAGTAGGTTGAGTAGGAGGAGTAGTATCTGTGACAGCCCCAGCTCTTGGCCCACTGGTGGTCCTTCCCTGGGAGGAGGTGGGTTTCCTGAATCATAGCCACATCTATTTCGTGACGCCTGAAGTATTGCAGTATTTTCCTGGTTTTAGCTGGAATGTTGCCGCCTCTTATGTTCCATGTTAGAACGTTGAATGGGTCGGGTATATCTTTCTATTTGACCACAGATCTTCACCTGAGGTTAGCCGTTTTGTGGCATCAGGGTGAGTTTTGCTGGAACTGATGCTGAAAAATTGGATCATTGCTTGACGAGGCGACACTGGTATCTGATTGGGAGACGGAGAGCAGGGGGGTGACTGAGAACTGGTGGCGCAGAAATTTCCTGATGAACTCTGAGGGCACCGGCCATGGGTAGACCCCGAATGGCCCGTGGCGTTTCTCTCTTTGAGGTGGGCAACCCCCAACTGGCCCACAGGGAGATCCCTCACTAACCAAATAAAACAGAGAGCGAAACATGTGGATACCATGTCGCTGTGGGAACTGTACCCCCAAGGAACTCAGCTTAAAACAAGAAAAACCAACTATTCGCTGAGTGAACTTTGGAGAATGAACTGGTGCTGTGCTAGGGGCGCCTGGGGCTTTCCAAGCATCCCTGCCCCGTGTTGTAAACAGTGAGAATTGCACCTGTACTTTTTACAACTTATTGCGAGTTTGTAAGCCGACTCTGGTCACTCCGGTTTATGGTGGATTCCTGAGATTTCTGTCTCTTTGGGGCCTGGGACGGTTGGGGTTTGGGTCAGGGCAGCCTATCTGGTCAAGAAACATGCATGCATCATCGGGCGATTGGAAAAAATGGACCCTCTCCCCTTGCTGTACTCTGAGTCGTGCTGGAAAGAGCATCGAGTAGGGTAATTGATTGGCTCTGAGTCTTTTTTTTGATGGCGGTAAAGGATTTCCTCTGGGTTTGTACTGTGGGAGAGAAGTCTGGGTAGATATGGATTTTGTCACCATCATGGAGCAGTTCTCCTTTCTCTCTAGCTAGGCGGAGGATGGTGTCTCGGTCCTTGTAGTTGAGCAGCCTTGCGATGATTGGCCTAGGCGGAGCGCCGCGGGTAGGTCGGGCAGATGAAATCCTGTGTGCTCTCTCTACTATGAAAACTTGAGACAGTGCTTCTCTACTGAAGAGTGACGTGCAGAGTGACTCCACAAACTCCTCCATTCTACCTTGCGGCTGCTGTTCCCTCACCCCGATGATTCTTATGTTATTCCTCCTTGATCGGCCTTCTAAGTCTTCGCATTTGGCCATTGTCGTTTTCATTTGAGCTTCGAGCTGCGAGACTTGGGCCGATGTGCCATCATCTAGATTGGACACTCTTTGCTCGACCTCATTTAAACGTTCTGAGTGTGTGTCCATGCGGTGTTGAAGGAGGTCAACTTTGGAGGCGAGGCCGTCCATTTTGTTGTTTAAATTTCCAATGCCAGCTTTCAGTTCCAATAGGAGTTCTTTGATTTAAGATGAGTTACCCTCTGATTCCATCTGGGGTGAGTTGCTGGGGGCGGGAATCTGGTCTTCACGCTGAGCGGGGGCTTTAGGTGTCGCACCTCCCTCGAAGGTCAACTTCCTCTGGGATTTGTCGTTTTTCCCCATTTCAAAAGTGGATCTGGAAATCTTTGTGTGAGTCCAGCTGTGCTATACTGTGTTAGGGGTGTTCCTTGGACCCACCCAGTGGTGATAGGATTTATCCGGCTGGTCCAATTTGGGGGGCTTTCAGTTGTATGGCGAGTTGGTTCCCCTCTCCGTGTTTCGTGCGCTCTGTGGGGACCGACTTTGGCTGACCTGAGGGGGAGGTTAGCGCACTTCCGTGATGGCTCAAGCTTCTTCAAACCGACACCCCCAGGGGAGGTGTTGACACGGGGGGGATGTATTGCACAATGAGTTTTATTTTTGTAATGCGCGTTGCTGAAGTCACTGTGACAGGATGGAAAGTGCTGTTGTGTTGGAGCTACCTTTGCCTGGCAGCAGGGTGTGTGCAGAGAGGCCCGAGGGATGCAGTGGAACCTTCCACAGTCGAGTTGGGTGAAACACCTGATATAGTGCCAGGGTAGTGGGGGGGAGTGCAATCTACACACAGAGAAATGCTGGATTTGAACTCTCCAAAGCCCTTCACTGGGCCCTCAGTGTGCTGCTCTGAATCCCCATGACGCAGATGCTCCGGAGTGCCACGGGTGACCCCACGCTCCTTCCGAAGCGCCTCCGGAGC